>NC_084821.1:45768283-46126244 GCF_958449725.1 Rosa rugosa
AAATTGCCAAGTAAGTTTTGTGATTAAAGTTCCTGCATTTTTTGTCTTTTAAATTCCATTATTTGCTGCAGGTTTTGAAATATACGAACATAGGTTCGATTAATTGATAAGTGGAATTGTGGGGATTCACGCTTAACGAACTAAGAGCGTTCGTAATCAATGAACTAAGAGTGTTCATAATAAACGAACTAAGAGCGTTCGTATGAACTAAGAGTGTTCATAATGCTCGGACTAAGAGCGTCCGTAAGCACCAAATTGTGACCATATTAAAACATCATTGTTTGGTCTAATCCAAAATATTCTTGGAAATCTATTTCTTGGAAGGATTAAGGCTCGGAAATCTTACATTAGTTGTCGTGGAAGTTTTTACTCCGAAACTAATCTATTCTCCTTCACCTTTGAATGTCGAATGCAAACGTGCAAAAACCCGACTTCACTAAACCAGATACAAATGACATTTGTTATCACCGATGGGTGAATAAAGTCAAGAATCACCTCACTACTAATGAGATCTTGTGGAGTAGAGCTCACAGAATATGAATTAATTGAGAAATCCTCTCAACCTTCCCCGTCTCAGCACTAGGCTTGTGAGCAATGCTAGATGGATTATGAGGTTTCATCAACTTATGTCATTTACTGAGTAAGTTGACAACATACTCGTGAAAAACCATAATTCAAAGGCCCGTTGGAACTAAGAGCGTTCACGAGGCGAATTATAATAGCGCACCAAAAGAAGGGCGCAAGGAGTGGAACCCTAAAAGTTAGGGGATAACAAAATGGATGTGTGGGTCCATACAACCGCCCTACAGAGTAAGGAAAACCACGAGATACGTAGACACGTGGCAACATTGGTCAACGTGGGATCCATGGAGGATGTCCTAATGCACAAGGTGCATCTCAATTAATAGGTGAGGTAATGCTATAGATGTGGATCTTCAGAGCATTGGTTTAAGCACTAAAATGCGAGTGGAAAAACAAAAGCTGCACAATGCAAGGTGTATAAAAGATATAAGAGAGCATGAGGCTCATCTCGCAGCCGAAGGAGATGATGGAGATGACAATGACGTCAATCTCATCATTACAGACTTCAAATCTGGCAAGGAAAACAACAATGTTGATGCAGCAGATTTTGATTAAATAGTCTTTCATTTTCCAAGAATTATGTAATGACAATTGTGCCTTAATGAATAAATGACATTTGGTTTTAACTCTTTCTCACTAGAATATGATGTCTAGGAAAGTAATTGAGATGTGGTACTTAAGAGAGCCTCGCTCCACCAACATCTCTCTCTACTTCCCTGGTCAGATTTGATTGGAGTTACCAAACGGATTGAGTGACTACGATTTGTCTAAGTTTGATTTTTATTATGGATTAGACTTTGGAAACTTTGATGTAATCATTGGCTATTAATAAAGTGTCGATTCTTTTACTTAATGTCTTGGACATACCTTATTTAATTCGAACTTTGTTACATATATAAGAGCCAATGGTTTTCATGTGGAAACACATTATGAGAATGGACAGAGTTCCTTTGCATTACCTCTAATGACTACGGACATAAACGAGTATTAGAGAAACTTATGTGTCACTCTAGTGGGTTGTATGCAACCACTATTCGAGTTACTGAATCCAACCATGTCATGAGAGACAACTTATGGGATTCTGACACATATAGGTTTTGGCATGACCTTTTGGGACACCCAAGTCGTGACATGATGATCCGTGTATTAAAAGACTTCATACGGACATCCATTTTTAGAACGAAGAAAAGTAAGAACCAAGAATTGGTTCGAGGAGCTGCACATACGCCTCATGGCGCCATGATTGTGCAAGACCGGCCACACATGTCCAGCGTCGCCTACCCCCTGCGGCAAATACATGGCATTGACGCCATAAACTCCTCTCTCTACTTCTCAAGTCCATTTTGACATTGTGGCTTAACCAAAACTTTCATTGGTTGATTATAAGGCCCATGTTTCATTCTGTAAAGCCTGTTCTTTAGGATTAAGACCATCCTATGCAAAGGAGATTGAGGAAATAATTCCATTCTTACAAAGAATCTAAGGAAATTCTGTGGATTAGATCAACCAACTTGCGGACCGTATAGATGTTTTATGGTGTTGGTTGATACGCAAACACGCTGGTCACGTGTTGTGCCACTATCCACTCGTAATGCTGCTTATACTACACTCCTAGCACATAACATATGGCTACGGGCTCACTACCCAGATCATCCCATTCAGTCAATTTGACTTGATAATGCTAGAGAGTTTACATCAAAAAATTTTGATGACTTTTGCATATCATTGGGTATTGATATCAAGTATCATATTCCCATGTACACACCCAATTGGTCTGGCGAAAAAGCCACCATTAAAAGACTACGATGGTAGCCCGGACTTTGGTAATGCGCACCAATATTTCAGCTTGGGTTATGCAATATCGCATGCAGCTATGCTAATTCGTCTACGACTCATAGCAGTCACTCAACTTTTATTTGCGTTACAGCTAGTGACTGGGTTCGAGTCTAATATCTCGTACTTATGCATATTTGAGTGTGCGGTTTATGTGCCAATTGCGCCGCCACAGCGCATCAACATGAGTCATTGCAACGAAAGCATATATATATTTGTGTTGGACATAGGCCTTGACAGGCGATCTTTATTTCACTGGACTTGCGAATTGTCACTTTGATGAGACAGTCTTCCCATCGTTAGGGGGAGATTAGAACGTCAATGTTCAACAGGAACGACAGGAATTGTCGTGGTCTGTCCCCACTATGTCTCATCTTGATCCCCTAAAAGTGACGAGATCACATATACCTTCTGCAAACATGCCTACAAGGATTGATGTCCCCATAGGAGGACATGGTGCCACCCAGAGAAGATGGGTACGACACCACCACCATGGATGGTGGGATGGTGACGCCACAAGGTGGCATAATGGCGTCATAGGCCATGGGTTCCGCTAGAGAGCGTAGGAGACCCATAGGTTCGATGGATTCTCGCCCTAAGAAGAGAGCGAGTTTGGCACAACTTGATCCATTGATCATTGATACTCAAAATCCGTCTCATGAGAATATTTTGGATTGTGGTTATGTCCAAGAGACATCGTTGGGGGACGCCTCAATGTTAGAACCAATTCCTGAGAATATAGAGATCTCTACGAACTACACTAGTGTACATGAGGACGTGGAATTGTTGAGAACAATGACATCGAACCTTACTCCGTTGAAGAATGCCAAAGTAGAGAAAATTGGCCTAAATGGAAAGATGCGATCCAGGCTGAATTGGATTCACTAACGAAGAGGAAGGATTTCGGGCCTGAGATGCCAACACCTCCTAACATAAAACCTGTTGACATTAATAGGTCTTCGTTAGATAGCGTGACGAGAAAAAGAGATGGTAATCTCACCTTATGGCGCAAGGTTTCTCACAACGCCCTGGAATCGACTACGAGAAGACATATTCTCTTGTAATGGATGTCATTGCACTCCACTACCTTGTCAGTTTGGTAGTTTCCTAATAACTGAACATGCAGCTTATGAATGTGGTCACTACGAATCTTTATGGGGATCCAAATACGGAATATAATGAAGGTTCTTGTGAACTTCATTTACCCAAGTCAATTTGCTCTAGACCATGGAGCGCGTTTGCAACAAGATTGAAACACTCACTAAAGTGACTACTTGATTGGGAAGGGATATGATGAACTATGCCCACGCGTTTCCATGACAAGTTCCGGATTTGCAATTGTCGCGGTTTATGTTGATAAACATAATTGGAACCCTTGTGAGTTAAGGAAAACCGCTGAACACCTGAAATCCAAGTTTGAGAGGAAGGACCTTGGGAGAACACGGTTTTGTATACCGTGTCAATAGATGCTTAGGCATTTTGATAAAGTCAAAGATGCACTCCCATGGTGGTCCGTAGTCTTGGCCCTAAAAGGGATCCGTTTCGTCTCAGGGATGATGACGAAGATGTGTTAATTGCAGAACTGCTTACTTATGTACAATAGGCGCATTATTGTACTTAGCACAATACAAGACCGGACACCTCAATTATTATGAACTTGTTGGCTAGATATAGCCCCGCGCCAACGCAACGCCATTGGATTGGCATAAAGACACGATACTTGAGAGGTACGATTGATCTGGGCTTGTTCTATCCCTATAGAGAGAAAAGAAATAACGGAAGTATGGGATCGGACTCCACAAGGCAAAACGCCACCTTTCGTGCTCCTCCTCCCCTCCATCAAAATGACAACGATGTCTTGATGGGTTTTGCTGATGCAGGGTATCTCTCTGACCCTCACAAAGGTCGCTCCCAAATGGGTTATGTCTTTACCATGGGAAGCACTGCGATATCTTGGAGGTCTACAAAGCAGACCCTTGTTGCTACTTCCTCAAATCATGCAGAGATTATTGCTCTACATGAAGCCGTGCGAGAATGCATATGGCTAAGGTCCATAGTTAGACACATTCGAGGAACTTGTGGTTTGAAGTCTACCACAGATGAACCTACATGCATTTATGAAGATAATGCAGCTTGTATTGAGCAAATGAAATTAGGTTTCATCAAGGGCGACAACACCAAGCATATATCGCCTAAGTACTTTTACAATCAGCAACAACAAGCACTTCTAAATATTGAGGTGAATCAGATCCGATCAGAGGATAATGTAGCGGACTTATTTACTAAGTCATTACCTAAATCCACCTTCGAGAAACATGTGAGAAGCATCGGATTAAGAAAGTTATCTAAGCTCCCATGATTGTAGCAATCAGGGGGAGATAATGACATCAGGGGGAGGTATGATGTCTACATGTTCGATCTCGAAGAGTGAAGGACGTGTTGTGCTCTTTTTGTCCTTCGACCAGGGTTATTTTTGTCCCACAGGGTTTTTGTTACCTGGCAAGGTTTTTAACGAGGCAACGATCAAAGCGTCATCACCAAGTTTGAGCGGCACAAGGGGGAGTGTTGAAGGATGTCGACATAATGTGTGCCTCTACAAACTAGGGTTTAGAGTTGTAATAGGAATGTGTTCTAGGTATTCAATTGTAATCGGATTCTATTACCTTTTAGGTACCTTGTAACTCCCTATTTAAAGGGCTCCTATTATCAATAATATACACAATTCCATTCTCCTACAACACCTATTTATCTTTTATCTTTTCCTTTATTACAAAGGAGTAGCTCCCAAAACTATCACAGCTCTCAAAACCTCCTGCAAAGAAGTAGATCGAGAGGCTTGAGAATTCTTATATACCATTGTGCATGTACGACTTGAGAATTTTCAATATGAGATTTTATTTTCGATCAGTACACCCTCTAGGAAAATTCTACAATGTGTTAACGTATGATATGCATACAATTGCCTTAAAAGTAGTTAAATGAGTCCTCAAAATAGTAATATTAGTCCTTAAAGTGGTAACATGAGTCCTTAAAGTGGTAAATTTTTTTAGTTTACATATGAGTCCTCAAAATAGTAATATTAGTCCTCAAAGTTGTAACATGAGTCCTTAAAGTGGTAAAAATAGTTGATGTATGAGAAATGTAAACATACCATAGCTTTACCCCTCTCTTTAACCTGTGGGTGAGGATAAAAGTTCAAACAGCGCAAAGCAATCAAAAAGTTTTGGTTTGGTTCAATTTTTTTTGTTCAAAAGTTGAAGTGTGGTTTACGTGTACTCACGAACTAACAGTTCGCATCGATTTGGTTTAATTCTTTTCACCACTTGTATATTACTTAAGAAAAAGAAAAGAACGAAAAAAACAAAACAAAGAAGACTTTGCTAGAGAAATTTGTAGTTTTTGAGAAAAGGTTATTATTGCAACATTGGGAAACTACAATTAAAAGGTTTTTATGTTGACTTCTTAGGTGTAGACATAGCTGAAAACTACACCACAAATATCATTTAATTTCCGTGATTTAGAAAAGTAAGAGAAGTATGTGCGAAATGGGGAAAGTTCTATAGTACATACCGGTAGTATGTCATATCCACATTTATAAATGTGACAATAAATTTGTTGTCATTGTGTTAACGAGAGTTTTATTTTGTGTCATCTTAGTTCTATTAATGATAATTACACCACCTATGACCTTGTTACATATTTTTAAACAGATTTATTGTCAATATTGTAATTTTGGTTTAATTATAAGTAAATAGTGCAAACGAATGTGGTAATTTTGATTTATACAAATTGTAATATTTGTTCAAATAAATGTAAAATCAGTGTATAGTGAACATCACAGTATTATAGCTTGCATATCATTTTCATAGCTTACCTAAAAGAAATTTAAATTCATTTCTTCATAGTTTGCATATATAAGTTTTAAAAATTATAAGTTTCAGCATTGACTTAGTTTGTTGGAGTTAAAATGAGAGGATAATATTGGCTTGAAAGTAACTAAATTTTGATACATGCTTTTGCAAGAGGTTCACTGAGTATGACGCAGTCGATGATCTACAAAGAGGTTGGACCTCTGTGGCTTTTAGATTTGATTAAAGCAGAGTGCTGTTAGGATATTCAATAGGGCAGCTCTTTGGAGTGTTTGTAGTCCCATATTGTATTCAAGTTTATATATGAGAATTTTATTTTGATAAAAAAAAATGTTATATAAATTAGTTTTAAAATTAAACTACCTTTTTTTTTTTTTGAGAAAATAAGAAATTCCATTAATTCAAAAGATTACAATGATGGGGATAACACCGTAAAATCCCAACTACTTCAACTAGAGAAAATGACCTACTCATACCCCTACTATAGAACCGGCAGTTACATATACCATGAGCCGATAGGGGGCTCAACTCTAACCATATGAATCGTGATTTCTTCCAGGCTACAATCAATCAACTTTTTTCAGGAGTCCCGATACATCCTTCCAGCCAAACTCAAGAAGAGACTAATCCCCTTCCACACCATATACCAATATCGCCAGTTTACGTGCAGGGACATCTCCCCATTACATTGACAACAAGAAAACATCGAAATTAAAACAGCTAGTCCCTGGAGATGACACTATAACAATGGCACAACCAATAGGGAAGACCACCAAAACCCTCGCTAAAAGGAGGAGGGACTTATTAAAACTAACCAAAAACCAAAACATAAAAACCTAATAAAAAAAAGTACTAAGCTATGTTGAACCACTTCCATCTTCCTCACCATTGACAACAAACCGCCTGTAAGCCACCAAGAGTGTAGCCAAATGAGCGCGCCCCACCGAAGACACCCAAGCCATGTACCCTGCCATGACAAGCTTGGGATCTCAGGCCACCACCATCCTCCTTGGCTAAACTCATTACAGACCCATTGTGCAAATCCATCCCAAATTGACCTGAAACCAAACAAGCTTCCATCAATTTGGGAATCCCTTTCAAAAACTCAAACCTCCACCCAGCCACACGCCTCAGAAAAGAGATCAGTGCCATACAATCCATGGCCAGCCGCCGCCACAATCTGGTCACTGGCCACCTTCCTATTACCGATAGCCAAACACCCTTCACCAACGTCTGCGCCGCTGCCTGAGATAGATGAAAAAGCATACACAGCCAAGACCACCTAAAACCAGAGAAAAAGAAGAATCCTAAAGCCCCAGAACCCGTCCAGCAACACCCACCACTCGTCGACGAGGCAGGAAGCCGCCGTCAACGCGAGAGCGCTGCTGGACATGCCACAACGCCAGTCTATGTCTTTCCAACCCTAGATCTCTCTCGCCTGTTTTCTCGGAGCAAAAATTGACAAGAAAGATAACACAAAGTAAAATTAAACTACCTTAAGACTGTATATCCCTATTAATAGGTCAAAACATAACAAACCAAACATTAGAGGTTTGGCATAAGGTTTGACCATAATATTTCGATATAACAATAATCACCCAAACCAATTCAAGTTACATACATGTGATACAACCAATAGTCTTCCCTGTGACCAAATCGGGTCTTGTGTGCGTGGGAATAGGTCGATTCATACACAACCCACAATGATTTGGTATTGTGTAAACTTATGGACTATTTATGGAATTATACGATACACTGTATCTCTAACATAACTACATATGTCGATATACAATTAAGTGTAGGGTTCTACCTAAAATACCTCGTTGTTATTAGTAGTGAATCACCGAATTTTTCATATATAAAATCATTTTTTTAACAACCAACAATATCATATGTAGGATAATGTTATTACTCTGTATCTCTAACTTAACTACATATGTCGATATACAATTAAGTGTAGGGTTCTACCTAAACTACCTCATTGTTATTTTTTTGAAATAGAAGTTGAAATTCATTAGATCAACAGCCAAAAGGCTATAGTCTACAAAGCTTACATAAGAAGGCCAAAGCAACAGATCGACTGCCCTATCTAAGCTATAGCAAACTATTACAATCTCTGGGACGCTCACTGTTTAGCAAGCATATACAAGAATGATCAAACCTCGCCTTCTACGGAAAAGAAATCATTCAACTAGTCCTCACTTGCCAGGCACGCAATTGTGGTACAAACAAGAAACTAGAAACGTCATAGAAGACTTATAGAAGCTTCACCAAACTCACACAGGCTTGAAAGAAACCTCTCATCACTAAGACATAGGGCCCAATAGCACAAGTTTAAGCCCAGGCTCGAAAGCCCAAGCCTAAACCCAAACCGTCACCCTAGCCCGCATTAGCCAACCTGCTGCTGCCACTGACCTTCTGTCCGGCGGCCGACCGGTCCACCACAACATCAGATCCGGCAGAAAAATCCAAGCAGAGACCGCCAAAGGATCGAGCAATCCCTTACAGCAGCACACTCCCTACGCAGCCGGCCGGAAACAAAGAGAGCGGCCTCAAATCTGGCCGCCAACAGCACTCAAAGACCTCCGAGATCTGGTCCACCCACAGCCCAAAGCCGTCGCCAAAAACCCAGCCACGAACGCCGACTCCTTCGCCCACCGAAACGCTAGCTCAGAAGCCAACAGCGAGGCCGACTCTACTCGAGGTGGGGAGAGACTTCCGTCGTCGCTGGTCTCGAACTCTAGGGTTCGCTAGGTACTCTTTTTATTATAGTTATCACCCAATCACACACACTGGTTGATTCTTAAATTCCAACAGTAACTACCTCATTGTTATTAGTAGTGAATCACCCAATTTTTTATAGGGATATTGACCCAATACCCTAATTTAGGCTAATATACTCTCACTTACTCCACTAAGAGTTTTTTATTCCCATTTATCCCATTTACCCACTCAATTAAACTCAAACTCATCGATCTCTCTCTTCTCTCTCAGATCCCAGTCTCTCTCTCCCCCTCTCTCCCCCTCTCTCTCTCCCCTCAGCGCCGTCATCGAGGCCCAGCCACCGAAATCGCGCCGTCGTCGAGGCCCAGCCACCGGAATCGCGCCGTCGTCGAAGAGTCACAAATCTTCCAGCTCCCACTTCAATCCAGCAGTAGTATGGACATAATCAATCAAGTACTGCAAGCCCTTAACCGGAAAGTACGAATCAGCCGCCGCTATCGCCACCTCATTCACCGCCGGCAGCTGTGAAGTCACATCTTGCACCGTCGTGTCCGATAAAATCTCCGGCACATCACTGAACACCCCAATCTTATCCGCCCCTCCCCCACCCGCCGTCGACATGTTCCGAGCAAACCCGAATCCCGCCGGTGACGAAAGCAGAGCATTTGAAATCTTTCGATTTTGAGCAAACCCGCCAAAGCCTGAAACTTTATTATCCAAACTGAAGAACTACTTTTGGGTGAGAAAATGATAGATTGGTATTTGGGGAAGGAGAAGGTACCGAAACGACATCGTCGTCGTGGAGAATGGGAGAGATGCAGGGATGGTGGCATGGTGCTGCTTTCGCCGAGCTACGATGCTCGCTCTGGACGAAAGGCCTCGCCAGTAAGCCATGGGAGGCGTATAGTACTCTCGAATTGGGTGGGTGAAAAATTGAATCTTTAAACCCTAATAATATGATTATTGTGGCAAATCTTCCGACTCTCGAAGGGGGCAATAATATGTTTTATGTTTACTGGGAGACAATAATATATCTATTGCTGCTAATACTATGATTATTGAGGAGCAGTAAAATGTTTATTGGGAGACAATAGTATGATTATTGGATGACAATAATATGTTTATTGGGAAATAATAAGATTATTGGGGGGCAATAATAAGATTATTTATTTAGATAAACCTATTAAAACTTTCAAAATTAAAAACATCTTCATTTTTCACTAATTATTTATCCCTAATAAACTTGTTATTTGGGGACAATAATATGATTATTGGGGGGAAATAATATGGTTACTAGGTATTATTAGAGGGCAATAAATCCAGACGTCGCCGGATTCCGGTCACCGGAGTCCACGGCCGGCCACTGGTCACCGGAGTCCGGCAAGGTCTCCGATGACTTCTCTCTCTAAGAGACAAAGAAGGAGAGGGTAAAAATGTCCCAAAAATAAATAAAAAGAAATAAAAAAATAATTAATTGGGTATTTGGGAAATGATCTCTTTGAGTTTTTTTTTTTTTGAGTAATGCCACAGGGGCGAAATAATATATTCATCACAAGCCAGAATAGGCTGTTACATACCCTTCCGCTGTCATTTAAGGACATAGACAGACAAGAAGCTAGTGGTAGTACCCACAAGTGGTACGTACATATAGTCCTACTCATTATACATTCAATACGTAGAACTAGCGGATATCCTCCTTCAGTACTACTCCATAGACGCTAGAGAGACATTCGGTGCACATCAGTGCTTAGGTTCCTAAATACAAGGAATTTATTGTAAAAGACAAGCTAAAACATAGTAAAGACCAAGGGAAACCCCTAGCCCAAAATAGCAGGCCCAAAGCATCCAAATGAATAGCCCAAACTCCAGAGCCCATCAAGCTGGATTGGCCCCAGCCCATCACCCTCGACGACATGTCGTACGCCACAAGCTTAGCCCTCCTGATGACATGTCACACTCCACAAGCCCAGCAGCACAATTCGACCCGCTCAGCCACGACCCGTGCCGCTCCGATCTACGCCGTCGCAAACCGCCACGCCTCACGTCGCCACAGCTCACACCTAAATCATGCAACCATAACTCGCGCCGACCTGAATCACGCCGTCCGGAATCCCACTGGTTGTGATCAGCACACCCACGCCGCTGGTTGAGATGCAGCCAGAAACAAGCCAAGCCGTCCGGAAACATTCGAAGCGCAAACATCCATGAACAACTTCGGACCAAATCGGATCAGATACCCGTCCGGCAGCAAACCCAAGACGACGGCAAAGCCGGAGCCAGCACCGGTCGGGGCGCCGCCGGACGAGATTGAATAGTGAAGCGGAAAAAGACCGGTCTTAGGGTTTTTGGGTCTTAGGGAACTGCAAATAAAATTGAATATCTCTTAGAGTGTTTGGGTAAATGGGCAATCTCTTAAAGTGTTTGGGTAAGTGGGCAATTTTTATCCTAAAATTGTGTAAATGGTCATTATCCCTTCCCTTTTTTATAATATCATTTTTTTAACAACCAACAATATCATATGTGGGATAATGTTAGGGTGTGGCTATTGCCACCCTAGTAACTACTTTGTTCACCCTACAACTTTCTGATTTATTAAAAGACTAAAATACCCTAATATAAAATTACAATAAAAGACAATTTCTTATTAAAACACGTTCTTAATATTTCCATTCATCGTTAAACCCTAACTCTTTATTTTTTTTTCATCATCTTCAATCATTCTCATGCTATACTAGCAAGCTTTATGCCTCAAAATTTATCATATTAATGTTAGTGGAGTCTGAAAACACCTACTTGGATCCTGAAAATGAGGTAATCGCGTTGTTTGATAACACCATATGGTTTGAAATTTGAAAAATAATGTAGGGTGGGGTGAACAAAGTAGACTTGAAATCTAAAAAATATATGTAGGGTGAGAAAAGAAAGTACGGTGAACAAAATAGTTAGTAGGGTGGCTTGAAAAGGGGTATTTTGGGTATTGCAAATGCGAACAAAGTAAACTAGAAATTAAAAAAATAAATGTAGGGTGAGAAGAGAAAATATGATGAACAAAGTAGTTAGTAGGGTGGCAATAGCCGCACCCTAATGTTATTATGCCATGTAGATATATCATCATTCATTTGTCAATATTCTGGATGCCCTAGCTAGCTCATGTTTTTGTTCTTCGTCTTAACTAGAAAAGGCAACCGCGCGATGCCGCGGGAATTGGATTTGTTAGTTGTTAACAATTTTTTATGTAGTGCTTAGTTGTTAAACAATTCTTTTTGTAATTCTGATAAAAAATGTAATAGAACATTTGTTGAAATTTACAAATACAAAACAAAATTGTTCTCTCATTAAAAAAAAATAATTATAAAAAAATTTAAAAAAAAAATGAAAAGATATGTCAAAATTGAAAAAAAAAAAAAAAAAAAGACAGATTGTAATTTTAGTTAAATGTTGGGGGCTAAACCGTCATTCCATTGTTACATGAACAATGATAAACAGTGGATCCATCTTTAGTATTATGTATAATTATGATCTAATTTGGTATTAGAAAATATACGCGATTAGTTCAAATGCCATAATCCATCAAACTTTTGATCATACAAATTTAGCATTACAATTATTAGCGTCTTGGCACACTTTCACGCGCCTCCGATTGTTTTTCTTGTTCTTCGTTTCTTTTTCTACAAGAAATAAAAATTAGCTGAAATAAATGTTTTCACTCAGCTCCCAAAAGTTTTCGACCAACCGTTTACAATAAAACATCACTTCGCATCAATAAAATCCCCACAATTTATGGGGGCTCATTTGCCAACTTCCACACAGTATACACAAGCATAATGAAGATGCAGGCCATTAAAGTGTATGCCCCATATAAAATGTGGCAACTAACACAATTATTTAGAGGAGCCTTCGGGTCGCCCTAATGGAATGCTTGGACAGCCCCGTGAACCATGATTATTAATTGTACCATCAGACACGAATGAGTGTCGAACAAAATTAAGGCACAGATGATCCTTATTTGGTTGGCGGTTCGCCAAAATGTAATATATAATTTTCTTCATTACCAGCAACTGCCAAGTGCCAACCAATATGGAGACGTGAGCAAAGTTAATTACCTTGTTGGCTCTTTACATATACAAGTATTTTCCCAAGCGTTTGTCCACTTGTCAATTCATTGTTTCTTGTTTTTCTAACATTCAAAAACAGGTAGCCTTAGTATTAAGGCTATAACTTAAATTGTTCGATTTTTAGCTTTAGTATTGTCTGATTTTTTAGTTTTCAGAGATTAATCTAAGGCCTCATTTGGTTCGAGGAAAGAAAATAAAATAAATTCCCTACTCTTTCCACGGGCATGGGAAATTGCAAGTCCCATCAATTTTCATTTCCAGTGTTTGGAAAATGCCATGAATATGGTCATATATTTTCGTAATAAATGTAGGAAAGGGAAAGTGAATCCTAGGGTGGGTGGGGGGAACCATTTACCATCCTATATTTATTTCCTTTGGAGGGAAATTATTACATGGTCCCGGACCATAGTACACGTGGTGATCTCGGATGATATTATTGGCCCATGTGACTCGTAATGATTTCTGATTGGTCTCTTAAATTAATTTTTCTTTTATTTTTTAACCTCTCTGCATGATTCCCACCACATTCAAGTGAGATTATTAGTTGGAACTACCACATGGCAGTGCCACGCGGTACCCCTTTGGGAACTATTTTCCTTTCTTTTATCATATCAAACACAGGAAATGAATGAATAATTTTTCTTTCCCAAGACCTTGATTCCGCGAAACAAACATGGCCTAAGGGTTATATTATGTTAGGGTCATTTTGGTTCCTAGGCAGTGGTCCAATTTTGACGTAGCCTTTCTGAGTGGATTATTCTATAATGTTACCTACATTTGCTAATATAATAGACTGACGTCCTTTCCTACCTAAAAAAAAAAAAAAAAAAAGCTTAGAACAGTTATAAAAGTAGTTAATTACTAATTGCTACACGTCGGATTTTGTTTTTATTTAAATCAAAATTTTAAAATCTCAAATTTTGATGAAGTTTTTCCTGAATTTAAAGCCTATATTTATAATAGTGGAGATTGAATTAAGATTAATACGATTTCCATGTTGATTATGAGTCCAGAAGAAGAAGAAGGAAAAAAATCTTGAACAAGCCAATTAGCAAAATTGAAAATACAAACAAAAATTTGCGCATCCAGGGAATCGAACCCTGGTCAGTACCGTGGGAGGGTACTATGATACCACTACACCAGATGCGCTTGTTTAACCTGCAACGCTTAAAAATAATATAAGTACTTAATCTCCCTGTATATTATAGATTTAGTTTTCTAGTTTTTTCGAAGATTTCAAGAAGCTGTACGGGTTAGCTATGCTACAATGAGAATCCTGTCGATCTCACTATTAGTAGCTGAACCAATCCTTTATTTCTATAGGAGATAATTTGATTTAAGTGCAAAACTCACAACCCATATTGGATGTAGTCCGGATGAATTTTTTTGTTAATCGAAGTCCTATTTATTTCTACATGCAGTAGATATAACATCCTCTACTAACTTACAGAATTGATCTTGTGGTTCTGTCTAGAATGATGTACTTTTCGAGTTTAAGAGTTTTTCACTATTGCTGGACAACTGGTGCAAAATCCAAATGGAATGAAATGGAATTCATATATTCCCTTTATAACCTTGGAATCAAACTCCTTTGTAGTTTGACTTAGAATCTGTACTAGATAGTTCCCCCTTCCCCTTAATGTGATTCAACTTTGACCTCCAAAAGACATTTTGGAACACCAAAAATGCAAACTTCAAATATTGCAGTATAGCTAGAACGGCTTACTATGCTACAACGATCTTGTATAAATGTCTTCATGGAAAAGAGCACTCTCTGTCAACTGAAAAGGTATATGTACCAGGATGACCACAAGCTCCCAGGTTAGTTAACTCGGTTCAAATTTGGTGACCAGGTAAACACTGCTGTATAACTGACTAGAAGGGTGATCATACAGTAGATCTCTGCAAATGCATTTTGCTTCCATCAACACATTGACAACTACTAACTTGAGCAAAATATGACAGAATTCTTCGAAATGTATCTTGTCATCCTCCAAGCAACTCGTAAGCTTTGTTTAAAATATAAACCAGAACAGTAGAATCATGAATACTTGGTAAAAGAAATTATTCTTTGGTCCAATAAGCCCTGACTCAAGACTAATTCACCTTGTATTACAAATTTACAATTCAGGAAAATACTCTGACTAGTTCGGACAGCCTAATCCAAACTTTGAACTGAACCATAAAAGATGAGTATAAATCTATCAAGAGGCAGTGATTTTGATAATGTGTTCGACTCTATCTGCAATTTGATATTGAAAAACATAAAATTGTGGTATATTCAATCCTCTACTTTCTTTATTGAATTTGAAATTTCTGATTTACAAATGTCAGCCTTGAAGCAGTTTGTGGACCATTGAAATGTTCATGTTACAGATTTATTTTTTCTCGGGAAGCTTCTCTAGCAACTCTGGTATCACATCAAAAATATCACCTACAAGTCCATAGTCAGCTACCTGTAATGCATATCAAAGAATTTATTAGACTGGCAAATATCAAGAGAGAGAAAATCCATTGAACATGTCATATATTTTCCGCAAATACTTCTACATAAGAACACTACATGCCAAGAAGGGTTGCAGAGTGTAAAATCCTAGAGCCCATAATTTTTAAGAATAGTTTTCTGTTTTGTTATTTCTTTTTGGCAGCTGAGGTAGCAAAATTGCTTGAAATGGCTCTTTCATCTTTAAGCATAAAGGACCAAAATTCTTGCCTTTTTGTCATAACCTTCAGATCTGAGAGGTTAAGTGTACTAATTATTAACAACAGTGACAATTATGAAATAGAAAGAGGAGAAAATCAAGTCATCACCTGAAATATGGGTGCATCTGCATCTTTGTTCACAGCAACAATGTACTTGGAATCTCGCATGCCTGCCAAGTGTTGAATGGCTCCTGAAACACCAAAGGCCATGTACAACTCTGGGGCAACTATCTTTCCAGTTTGGCCAACCTAACAGACAAAACCAATCACATTATAAGACCAGGGGAAGAAAAACAAGAATGCCAGAACATATGACTAATTAGAACAATCACAATAGAGAGCATGAACCATTGTAAACATTTACATAGGAATTTCAGATCCTCAAGATATTGCAAGTGGTTAAGATTGATTAATCCAATTTATGTGTGTGTGTGTGTGTGTTGGGAGATATGGAGAATGAGTTCAGAAGGTGGACATTTGATTGCACAAGAGGTCCACTATTCCCTGTATATGAAGTTAAGAAATAAAATATAGTGCATATTATTATGATGGAAGCCCCAATGACTTTACATAGGACCTATCCACTTTTCTCAATGTGATGGTCAGCTGTATATGTGTCTCTGTGTTTTCTGGTATACAATCACAAACTGAAAAAATGATAAAGTTCCACTAAAATTATATTCCTTTGTTTTTTAATTTTTAACCCTCTAAACTCTGATGGAAGATGGGGACTCAAGTACTCAACAAGCTTTCTGGCTGGGATGGAGCAGCTGAAGAATTTCTCAATCAGTGTTGCAGAATGTCAACTAGCAGCGGAAAACTTTGAAACAGTTTAAAAAATATATACACAAAAATTGAATGAGAACATTAACTATGCCATGCTATTACATGTATAGAAGTATATATATGTTTTACAGTTGAGGAAAAAAAAAACAATATACACATTACCTGCAGGTCATTAGGAACATATCCTGCATCAACAGCAGCACGGGTAGCTCCAACTAAGCAAAAGAAAAGAAGAAAATGTTAAGACTTTCTTATGCATATTGCAACAACAGCATATGACCATAAAATATAAATTCAAGAACGAGAAGTTTAGATATCTTCTGATGTGTGAAATTATAGTATTATCAGAGGTCAACTGCATATCATATTCAAAGACATGAAGATGTGGGGAAGCATGGGTCATCATAAGCAAACAAACACAACATATACAAACACAAGGCAACAACAATAAGAATAAAACAGATACTGCAAATGTAGTAAACAACTGAGAAAACGTTTACAATGACATTACCAGCTGCACCAAGTTTTTCTGCAAGCTTTTCTATCATTTTGAAGTTTTCAGCACTTTTTAGCGCACGCCCACCAGTAATCACAACACGGGCATTTCCAAGATCAGGGCGCTCTATATCCTGGGATGTGTGCTTAACATATCGAGATTTGCCAACAGAATCTGCAAATGAGATACAAAACCATGTCAAGAGATGGCGTCTGATAAATGAGAATACCCAAGAGACTGTTAATCATGTAACACTAAACTATCCAGGGAAAATTTCAGAGACAGACAAAGAGGCAATCACATCAATTAAGTTAAACTTCAAAGTAGTGGCCACTAGATACTTCATTCATTGGTAACTGACAAACGGACCTTCACCAAAGGTGGAGAGATCAACCTGGGAGATGGAAGCTTCATTAGATTTTGAATCAGATGTGATGGGAGAAACCGGAAAGGATGTTGCTCTAATGGTCAACAGACAAGGGCCAACACCAGTGTATCGAACAGTACAAAGTGCATTTCCAGCATATATTGGCCTGCAATACGAATATGTAATCTTACTTCTAGTCAGATATACTCCACAGTAAACGCAAATACACAGTAAGGAGTCAACTGAGATCATCCAAAGCATGAGCAGGAAACTAACCCTATAGCATCTTGCCAAAAGTGAAACAAGTTATTACAACTAAAATGTATTTCATGATGTGTTTGCTTCTGATTTAGGTAACTCCATGCTTTGATAGGGAAATCCATCAGTCTCTAACTATTCAGCACTGGGTTTGATTAATTCAAGAAAACTTTTGTACCCAAATCACAAGGATTAAGAGTAAAAGTACCCGATTTTTGTGTACAATAAGAACATGTGTAAGAGTTCCCTGTGTTTATCTAACTAAAAAGGATCAAATATTGGGCACAGTTATGGGCTTATTTGCTAATGAATCTAACATTCAATTCTTTGACCTTAATGTGGACTGGATGGATACTTTAGCTCAAGTAAGTTATTAAGCTTTTTGTTGCCTAATATAGTGACTATGTTGTTTGTTGATGTGGATCCAGTGGCTTTGAATAATTTTACTTTCTTTAAATAAAAAACACCAAACAATTTATACTCGGATCTGGAGTAGACGTCTGCACGATCAGAACTGTCCATTTTTAGGTCCTCTTTCAAGAATCATCCTTGCCAAAAATCAGCCAAATTGGAAATGGTTTAGCTTGTCCATTTCAGTTTTTTTTTTTTGTCAGGTGGAAGGAAAAAATAAGGTAGATTATTTGATTTGTATAGGTTGGCTTTATGTGACAGAGGATGTGATCAGGATTGGTATAACTGTATTTGTTTGAATAGTTTTGATAACAAAACCATTTCCAATCTAGTGACTTTATGCAGGGATTATCCTTGCACGCAGAGGGACATAAAGCATGAACAGTTCCGATCATTGAACTACGTTACAGAGTGGTCGCGGATGGTGGATGTCTGTATTTTTATTTGCAAACGTCCACTAGAGACCTGTCCTCACCTTTTCTACATTATGAGTAAAGAGACTACATCAAACACCTGAAAAACAAAATACCTGACAAATAGATGAGGCTCGGAGATTCCAGTCACATCCGTGATTGGAGAAACATCCAAAAGAGCAGCTGCCCGTGGCATTATGTTCTTCCCAAATGATCCTGAAGTTGTGATCACATGTGAGTACCCGCCTTTCTGCTGAACCAACTGCACTAGTTTAGCCCAAGGTTCTGCCAGAGGATGACTAAACTCATCAGAATCAGCCACAAGCACCTGTATAGAACAATTTCATTTTCGATTACCCCCCGATAATCTTAGGAATTGCTAACCAATTTGCAAAACAGAAAAAACACAACCTAACAAAATCAATCACCAAACTTGATCATGCCAGAAACAACATATCTATGCCAATTTCAATTAACATAAGTTGCTTATTATACCTGAGCCACTGAAGGGTCGCACGAAGCCGCTTGTGCGGCGGCCTCATGGAGGCCAGGGCCGGACCCAGCCAACAGCAATGAAATGGAGTTGTCCTTGCTTAGAGACTTGGCTGCCTTTACTGCGCTCACGGATTGGATTTTGAGAGAGCTACCTTCATGTTCAGCTAAAACCAGCGTGCTAATCTATTCGATTATTTGAAGAAGAAGAAAAAAAAAATTAGAATGCGATATATGAAACGAAACGTTGAAGGATGAAAATTTGTGTAGCGATGAGAGTGAACTTACGGATCGAGAATTGAAGGTTGAAGCGAAGGTTTGGGATGTGAAGGAAGGAATGATTCGTTTCCTGAAAGCTCTGAGGGCTGCTCCAGTTGCCATTGCTCTCCTGTGTTTTTGAGGATAGTGATGAACTGATGATGGAGTTTGAATAATGTAGGCAACTTTGATTTTAGTTTTTATTTTATTTTATCAATAAATGGTGATTTGAAAAAGAAAAAAATGGGATTCAAAATTCCTATTCTCAATATTTGCCTTCAATTATTTTTTACAAAAAATCAGAATATTATCCATGGACACAAACTGTTTTTGTTTTTCCTATTATTTTTGGACTTTTAAAATTTTGCTTGCAGAAATGGACGTGTTTTGATGTGAACCGAACTGCCCGTAATTTTTTTTAGAAGAAATCAAATTCATTAATAAACTGAAATGATTACAACTCATTGGAATGGTCGATTGTGGTTACGATACCACGACGCACATTGCATTCAAGATCCGTAGTTACGGATTTGTCACTAATAGCGACAACCATGAGCTGAATGAGCCCAACCCCTAACGAAAATTTACACTCAAAACCATGAGCTACAATAACAGGTAACAAATCCTGAGTGTAACAATACAACCTCGCCGCCAATATTAATACAAACCAATTTACCCTCTCAAACACTGTGTCCAAATACTGCTAGACCACCTGCAAGACTAAATAATCATCACGTTAACAACTATAAGGCATCAAAAGTAGAGCACATAGTTACCAGGAATAACACCACAAAAATGGCACAGCGACAAGACCAAAACTCCTAAATCCTACCTCAATTAAGTAGGGACTTATAGAGCCTAACTAAACAAAGTACTAATAAAAATATAAAAACCCTAACAACAACCAAAACAATGTTGTCGGGACCTAAAAAGTGGATCTAACACGAAATCAAACACAATTAAAAAGGATCTATATAGAAAATAGGACCTAGGTTTTTCTCTCTAGCGAGAAAAACTTCTAAGGCCGTCTGCGTCCTCGTCTGTGAAGATCAGTTCTGTCCGGTGGCACCCGGACGTCTTGGCTGGCCTCTGGCCTCGCCGACGTACTGCGGTCTGCTGTCGGACGGGATATTGATGCTACTGCCCAGGGTTTTCATGGGAGAAAGGTTTTCCGCTTGAGGCTTCGGTATGATGGTTTTGGTGCAGGTCTCTGGGTGTCGTCTCTGGTTCACGGTGGCAGGTGCTTCGTCGTGGGTTTCCAGGACCGGCGTGAGACGTTTGGATCGTGGAGCCTATGATCTGGTGCGCTACATCGTCGTCAGTTTCGTAGTGGTGCGGACCTGGTTTCCAGGGTCGAGGTGGCGTAGTTCCATGGCAGCATAGCGGTACGAGTTGCGGAGGCTGAGGCAGCAAGGGATGTGGCGGTACGATGGTGGCGCGGTGGCGGCGAGGTTGAGCGGCAGTGCTATCTCCTGGTGTGAGAGAGAGATGACGTTTGGGCTTAAATCAATCCAGTACTGATGGGCCTTGAGTTGGGCTAGGGTTTTGGCTTTGGCCCACCACTATGTTATTTAGTTTTGTCTATTTTACAATTATTGTTCCGTTTTTCCGGGACAGTCTAGGCACTTTTGTGCATCTAGTTTTAGTATTGGGTCTTGGTCTTGTCAACTTAATTCTCAGTGTTTCTAGTTGTACACCAATTGAGGTCTCTAGGCGACTAGATTTACTGTTTCCAAGTTAGGTTGGGAGGGCCGGGTCTTTCTAGCGCCTCCGGCGTAGTATCAAAGGGGGATCCCGCTATGTCTACGATGTATTCAATGTCAAATGAGTGACATAGTTTTTATGTACCACTGTGGGTACTAACACATCTTATTGTCTGTCTTAGATGGCAGCGGAAGGGTATGTAAGGGCCATTCTGGCTTTTGATCAATATATTGGCTTTGCCTTCTTTCAAAAAAATGTTGTCGGGACCTACAATCCTGTCCTAAATGGTCGCCACTGAACTGCCACTAACCATCGTCTATGAAAAGGTATCGACATCATCGATCTCCCTAGCATCATATTTAGTCGACAATTGGCTTTCTAAACAAACCTGAAGGGTCACCACCAAACCAACCCAATCCCAAACCTCCTTCCCTGCCAGCCATCATGCCCATCCCCTAAATCTGCCTTGAACCTCCATCTCCAACTATCCAATTCCCCACTGGCAAGCCATGCCACCTGTTTGGCTCCAATTTTGCTGCAGCTGGTCAACAGTCTCATTTCTTGCGCGGGCGTGCCAGCACCGTTCGGGTGCGGTCGTCGGGGGTGTCCATTGACCTGACTTCTATCGAGCGATTGTAGACGAGGAGAGCACCAACCTCGTCGTGGGATTCTTTGTGCCTCGTGGTGAGGACTTTGCTGAAGTTTCTTCTTGTTAACACAATCGATACTCAATATTGTAGATCGAGCAGAGCGACATCACCGGGAAGTGTTGAGATCTTGCTAAAGCGTGACTTTAGCTTGGCTGGGTTGCTAGGGCGTTACCATTGCTTGGCTGGTTCTGTAACCGTTGTGGTCGCGGCACTACCGTCGGCTCCCGAGGAGACTAGGACCGAAGCACGTTGACAGAGGGTTTGGTGGCACTGAAAGTCGGCTTCTGAGAAGACTAGGACTAGGAGTGTGATCACCGGTAAGAGAAAGAGAAAGAGATGGAGAGGAGTTGCTCTTAGAGAGGTTTGCTCTAGAGAGAACTTAGATCATCTTAGAGATGTTGTTGTTGTTGTGAATGTGTTTGTGTTGGTGTTTGGTCGTGGTACTACAATCGGCTCCCGAGGAGACTAGGACCGAAGCACGTTGACAGAGGGTTTGGTGGCACTGAAAGTCGGCTTCTGAGAAGACTAGGACTAGGAGTGTGATCACCGCTAAGAGAAAGAGAAGGAGAGGAGTTGCTCTTAGAGAGGTTTGCTCTAGAGAGAACTTAGATCATCTTAGAGATGTTTTGATGTTGTGTTAGAATGAGAGGAGAATGTGTTTATATAGGGAAGAAAAAGAAGAGTGAAATGATGAGTGGAAGAAAAATAATGAAAGTAGATCTAAGTTCACTTGTAAAATATGGAAAAGATAGAGAAAAGATGAAATGAAAGCAAAGCATGAAGGTGCAGCAACATGGAAGTGGTGATGATCTATTAAAGAGATTGTAGAAGAAAAATATATCCAAGGAAAAAGAGAAAAGCATCTAGCTTTCTTCATGTGGGTAGGAAACATGAACATGTGAATATTGAGCTGGTTTTAGGTCAGTTTCAGCCCCTTTATTCCTTCAATTATTTCTCCAACAAGACTTCATTATATGCCTTCGACTTCTTCATATGAAATGTTCCACTATGAGTGTAGATCATCCTGAAAAATGTTCAGATTTTTATTCCATGTGGTTTGGCCGAAAATGCTGCTGGACCTCTTACAGGTCCAGTTTTCCAGTTTTGCTTCTGTAGAAAATTGGGCTGATTGTTTGAAGGCCTTCCACTCAAAAAAAGCTCTTGCACTCTTCATAAGAAATGATCCTTGGGCTGTCTAGAATGGATCTGGAAAGTTTTAGCACATTTAGATTTCATTTGGTTAGTCTGCCACCCCTCCTTCCTTGTCTAGCTCGGTTTTTCCTAGCCGAAGTAGGAAAATATGCTAAAGTTGACTTGTCATACTTCCATAGTAGGCTTTATTTAGCCTCTAAATATATATTTCGAGCTTGTCGACAATATATAGCTTGAGCCACTGACATTGGCTCAATTTCTCCAAGACACGCTTTGTCAGGCCAAAATGCTTATTTTGGGTCCAAACATTGCCCCCCAGACCTCGAAGTCAAAGGTCTTCGTCTTGACTGAAGAGGTCTTGAATCAACACTCCTCTTATAATGTCGTTGCTCCAAAGCCACTTGTATTGGCTTGACTAAAATTACTTGAACAGTAGCCTCTCTCCCTCTTAATTATACATAGTGAGCATACATATATTAATCGCCAGTCTTCCTTCGCGAACCATCCTTTGCGAGGCCATGTAATTAAAACCACTTCGCTGCCAACAATTCGCAACCCAGCTTTCGCCACAATTATTGGCAAAAATATTGATTTGACCTCCTCCACTGCTAATACCATACTAGGCATATTAAATGCCTCTTGTATATGTGCCCAGACCAATACCAATGGTCTCTTAAGTATATTAGCAAGTTCCAGCCACTATTAGGCAAGAACACAATTTTTTGCATCCTCCGCGACGCACAAATTTGAAACTCTTTTTGTATTTTTGTATTTTTTTTTTTTTAAATTTTAATAAGACATTGTGAATCAAGGTTTAGACATGCGGCCCAAGTATAGTCGTCTAGACACAAATTTTCTTTCAAATCCTTTGGGCAACCTTACTGAAATGGCCAGGTGGGGGAGGGCGAACAAGAGAAGTAGAATCCATTTTGGCATGAGCTACTCCCACATAGTGGTTTAGGCCCATTTGCATGCACTTCTGGATTCAAGAACCTGTCATGAACGTTGTCCCCTTTCTAGACACCATTTCACATAAGCTATACTTACTAAGATGTGAAAGGTCATAAGTGTGAAGACAGTTCAACAAGTGTTAATAAAAGCTGCCCTTAACCTTAAGGGACCTGAACTAGGCACCAATAAGGAGTTTAGGCCAATATTAACAAAAGAGACTTCACCTATTCCGTTATGATTCACAACACCTTACCAAATTCAACTTTTTTTTTTTTTTAATGAAAAGAAAACGAAAAAGTAACAGAAAAATAAAAGCAAAGAAAGAAAGAAGCTAGCAACACCATGTTTGGCTAACCTCTAGAAGACCACGGGGGAGGCCATCTATGCTTCATTCCAAGCTCCGATGTATCAAAATTTGTAGGGTAAAAATTCCTCCTGTGAGAGCTTGTAGGAAAAGAACAAAGATACTTCTCGTTGAAGAATTTGGAGGAATTTGGCTCGTGAGAGGGGTAGTCTTGCCCCCCAAGTATCCTTGTTGGTTGGTGAAGCATGATCTTCAATTGCAATTGAGGAGATGAAGATGAGTATAGATCGGCTTTGTTACCAACTACCATATCATAGAACATGGTGTCTTCAGGATTAGCCACAGATTGGCCATTATAGACGACCACTTGCTGGTCTGAATTCTCCATATCAAGAGCTTCACTTGCTGGATAATTGTAAACAAGAGTTAACTTGTATTGATGATACTCAAATTTACAGTTGCGAAGGACAACTTGGCCACTAGAATAATTGTTCTGGCCATTCATGCAACGTGGGTTGTAGATGTGCCCTCCACATATATCAAAGCCACCGCTTGGCCTTGAAGAATATATGAAGAACTTCAAGTTGAATTGATTAATAAAGCCACAAATTGGCTTCTGTAGACCACAAATTAATTGATAATTAAGTTGGCCCTGATTTTGATCACCTTCCCCATGACGTCTAGTAGCAGAGTCACAATTAAAATGATCATGAACTTGCTTCTTTTGATCAAAGGGATGATCATGGGCCATATCTTGCCCCCCATGCATCTGATCAGTGGCCACGTATTTGGCTTGATCAATGGAGAAATCACATATTTGTTCAGAGACAATTTTCTTGTCAGAAGAACAATCTTGTTGATGACCTTCTCCATGCACAGCCTCTGTGTAAGGCTGTGACTCACCAGTGAGACCCTTAGGTTGATTGCCACCTATAGGCAAGTTAGTCTCAGAAATGACCTCTTCGCGAGCAGCTTCTTGATGTTCCAATTCGCCTTGCTGCGAATTAGCCAAGATGGAACCTTCCTCGCGTAAGGTTGTGAACTCAGATGTGATGTTCGCGGCATGTTGAGTGGTCTGTTTGTCGCTGCTCAAGAAAGGCTTATAGAATTGTTCTCTAGCTTCTCGAGCGTTCTGCTCAATTTCTTGGTCCCAATCGCGAAACCTCTGCTTTGTTTTTGCGATCAAACTGGCCATGTCCCTGGCTCGCTTTTCTTTATGCCTCTCGACGTTGGCCATGATGATGGCCAGCTGTTCCTCAATGCTTGCCCCCTCTGGGATGGGAATAGGCATAAACTCATCATTAATGGCAGTATCGCCAGTGGTGGCAACATTGACCATCTATTCACTTTAGGAATTTCTTTTGGTAAAGATTTTCCTCTGGCATCCCAATGATGGTGAACACAAAAAGACTCTGGTGTAGTCCCACTAGGCGTGCCAAAATGTTTGTTTTGAAGCTCGGTGGTTGAATGTGCTTCAGGAGAAAAACTTCTACAGTAAGTCCCACTGGGCGTGCCAAAATGTTTGTTTTGAAGCCCGGTGGTTGAATGCCTTCAAGAGAAAAAAAAATTCTAACCTGGTCCCATTGGGCGTGCCAAAATGTTTGTTTTGAAGCCCGATGGTTGAATATGCTTCAAAAAAAAAAATTCTAACCTTGTCCCACTGGGCGTGCCAAAATGTTTGGCTCCAATTTTGCTGCAGCTGGTCAACAGTCTCTTTTCTTGCACGGGCGTGCCAGCACCGTTCGGGTGCGGTCGTCGGGGGTGTCCCTTGACCTGACTTCTATCGAGCGATTGTAGACGAGGAGAGCACCAACCTCGTCGTGGGATTCTTTGTGCCTCGTGGTGAGGACTTTGCTGAAGTTTCTTCTTGTTAACACAATCGATACTCAATATTGTAGATCAAGCAGAGCGACATCATCGGGAAGTGTTGAGATCTTGCTAAAGCGTGACTTTAGCTTGGCTGGGTTGCTAGGGCGTTACCCTTGCTTGGCTGGTTCTGTAACCGTTGTGGTCGCGGCACTACCGTCGGCTCCCGAGGAGACTAGAACCGAAGCACGTTGACAGAGGGTTTGGTGGCACTGAAAGTCGGCTTCTGAGAAGACTAGGACTAGGAGTGTGATCACCGTTAAGAGAAAGAGAAGGAGAGGAGTTGCTCTTAGAGAGGTTTGCTCTAGAGAGAACTTAGATCATCTTAGAGATGTTTTGATGTTGTGTTAGAATGAGAGGAGAAGGTGTTTATATAGGGAAGAAAAAGAAGAGTGAAATGATGAGTGGAAGAAAAATAATGAAAGTAGATCTAAGTTCACTTGTAAAATATGGAAAAGATAGAGAAAAGATGAAATGAAAGCAAAGCATGAAGGTGCAGCAACATGGAAGTGGTGATGATCTATTAAAGAGATTGTAGAAGAAAAATATATCCAAGGAAAAAGAGAAAAGCATCTAGCTTTCTTCATGTGGGTAGGAAACATGAACATGTGAATATTGAGCTGGTTTTAGGTCAGTTTCTGCCCCTTTATTCCTTCAATTATTTCTCCAACAAGACTTCATTATATACCTTCGACTTCTTCATATGAAATGTTCCACTATGAGTGTAGATCATCCTGACAAATTTTCAGATTTTTATTCCATGTGGTTGGGCCGAAAATGCTGCTGGACCTCTTACAGGTCCAGTTTTCCAGTTTTGCTTCTGTAGAAAATTGGGCTGATTGTTTGAAGGCCTTCCACTCAAAAAAAGCTCTTGCACTCTTCATAAGAAATGATCCTTGGGCTGTCTAGAATGGATCTGGAAAGTTTTAGCACATTTCGATTTCATTTGGTTAGTCTGCCACCCCTCCTTCCTTGTCTAGCTCGGTTTTTCCTAGCCGAAGTAGGAAAATATGCTAAAGTTGACTTGTCATACTTCCATAGTAGGCTTTATTTAGCCTCTAAATATATATTTCGAGCTTGTCGACAATATATAGCTTGAGCCACTGACATTGGCTCAATTTCTCCAAGACACGCCTTGTCAGGCCAAAATGCTTATTTTGGGTCCAAACACCACCACCCAAAACCCGTATGCAAAGCCTTGGCCCACCACCATAACCGTCATCACCAAAATCTGACGCAAGAAACCACTGTCCCACCCTCCCCCGGCGTGAAGCTCCACAACCATGTCTAGAAGTCGGGTGTAGAGATCACAGTCACAATTTTTTTCCCTCCTCCTCTACCAAACTAAAGCATCCTCTAGAAGTTGCGCCGTCACCGCCACTTAAAAAAAAAAATCCATCTGTCGTAGTTACACATCTCCAAATCAATAGAACCACCAACCACTCGTCCAACAACATTCATAATGCATCAGTGAAGCATACAGCTTGTGCCAATGTTAGGGCACTGTCGAACAAGAACCACTAAGGTTCAAAAACCCTAAGAGCTTCGATAAAAGAGAAGCAAAATTATTTAAACTGCGCGCCCTTAATTAGACTCATGTTACCAATGAGAGAATTAGCTACGAAAATTCTTGTATTAAGCTGTATAAGTTTTGTAGTTAAGTAAAACATATCAGTTAAATTCACTTTATCTCCTTGAATTTTACACTCAAAATCGTTTGTGCCCCCGTATTTCTAATTTGATCACATGTCCTCTTGTATTCTCCAATTTAATCAATCATAGCCAACTTTTAACAAATCCATCAATTTCTTCATGAATTATTGATGTAGTGAGCCTATTTAAGCAAGTTTTTGCTAGTGTATTACCCAAAAAAAAAAACACAAACATTATTTACACATTATCAATGCTGAAAGTGGACTCAAGTGGACTCGCCACATCAACAAATTATGAAAAGTTGAAGAATTAATTGACAGATGGTTATTGGTCGACCAGATTGAATTTATGTTAGGGCTAGATCAGGAAACAATTCCAAAATTCCTAATTTCCTATCCCATGTAATATATAAAATAGTCAACCGATAACGTGCACGCCTGAACTAGCGCAATTGTCATCGAAAAAAAAAGCGCAATTAAAAAATGAAAATGACCAAAATAGGACCACACTTTATTCCCCACCGTACGCTTAGGCCACTCAAAGGTTGCGATTTACATTAACTAATTAAAAATGACTGAGCGGGTCCCGCATACGAGAGAGAGTGTGAGATAGTTTCTTGTATTTGTACTTAGCTGCACCGCGGCGCACCAGATCACTAAAAAGCCGCGAAGTCGGGGAGCAGAAACGAAACGTGAAACTCGTAGGCAGCTCTCCTCTTCACTCTCTCTCTCTTTCTCTCAATCCGATCGCTCCGGAGTTGAGCTCGTCGGAAAATTCACCGCAGCCATGCTTTCCTCCGGCAAGATCAAGTCGGTCGATTTCTACAGGTCAGATCTCTCGCACTTCCTTCCTTCGCTCCATTTTACTCTGCTTAAGCTCTTCCTGTATAATCTGGAATTGTGAATCTGGTTCACTCTTGATTTGTGCTGAGGGTTTGGCGTAATTGAATGGCTTGGATGCGTGGATGAGATTTAGTGAAATGCTAGGAATAATCGTATTCAGAATTGATGATTTATGTAATAATCGGACTCTGAGATTGGTTGAATAATTTTCATGGTGAATGTTAGAATCGTGGATATTTTGTGTTAGCGTGAGATGAATTAGAGTAGAAATGGAACATCATAGAGTCGGAGGGTAAAGTATACGAAGTTGAATTTTGTCAATCGTTTTGGGAAATGGAATGGCATTTCATGTTAGGGTTCATCAGACTACTCTGCCGAAGAATAAGGAAGGATTACTAGATTTTGTACAGGTTCTTAGTGTAAGCATTCAGAGTTGATGTAATCCCGATTCTTTTATGTTCCTGTTGGATAGAAGTCAGAGACAGAGGAAATAAAACCGGAAATGCTAGGGAAATGAAAATAATTTAAAGTACAATATAAGTATCCGAAGCCAATTCGAAATGGTTGAAAAAAGCAATTCCAGTCATAAATAGCGGTTTAAGAACACTTCCAAGTTTTGTGGGCAAGGAATTGGGCAGATTTTCTTAGTGCTTCATGAGCAGTTAAAATTTTGAACAATGTGTAACAAGAAATAGAGTTCAGATTTAGGGTGAAAGGAGAAGAAAAAAGTAGGTATATAAATAAACCTGGGATAAATTTTAGTCTGTAATATTTGACTCACTCCTGATACTTTAAGAATTATATATTTATGCTACCGCTTGTCCTATATACAGGAAAATTCCAAGAGATTTGACGGAAGCATCATTATCAGGTGCAGGATTGTCTATAGTAGCAGCTCTTGCCATGATGTTTTTATTTGGAATGGTAAGTGGCTCATATCTATTTAATTGGTTTCTTATGGCTTCATAGTACTCAAATTCAACCAAATGGGCATTTAGTGGCCTTATTTTAGATTGATGTTTAGTCTCACGTTCTGTATACATATCTTTCTGTCAATTTCCTTTGCTTTTCTCTTTTGACAGTTTTTTTCTTTCCTTTATTCAACTTTTCTATATTCCTGTAGTTGACGTACATTATTAAATTTATAGTTACCATCTTTTTTTTTTTTTTTTTTTTCGGTTTTCTGTTTTTAGTATCTGGTAGAATGCTTGTTATGTAGTGTAATTGTAATGACATTTCTTTTATGTCCTGAAGTCTGATGGAATCTAGAATGGTCACTTTGCAGGAACTGAATAATTATTTGACCTTCAGCACCTCTACATCTGTTATTGTTGACAGAAGTACTGATGGGGATTTCTTACGCATTGAGTTTAATATCAGGTATAGCTTGCATTAATGTTTTATATCTTTTTGAAGTTTTTAAGTCCATCTTCGAGGTATAATATGTGCATATATGGATTTATAATTATTGTTGATCAGTTGTAGCTTTCAAGACTTTAGAACATTCCTGAAAATTTGTCCTTGATGTCGGGCATCTTTGAAGTTTAATTTGTCCTTGATGTCAGTTTTGAAAGTCTACACTCTTCAGGCAGTATGTAGTACACCATATACTATCATTTCATATATATATGTGCGCTTAATATTGTGTGCTGAACTCAATGGATTCTAGTTTTGATGTGATACTACCACCCATATTTAATGTGTACTTCTAGTATTATACAGTAAATGGAAGCAAATATCATCCTTGAGAGTCATATAGCATAGTAAATTATGGACAAGTTGTTGCAGAAGCCAAGTTCAAAGTATAGAAAATAACTAAATAAGCATATTCTCTTTGGCACATTATGACGGAGTTAGGTGTCATGAATTATGTCTTCTAGTATATCTGTTCGATTTTTAATTTTTTTTATTCTTTTCTTTCAAGAATTAATGTACCACTATAAGGGGATACTTTGTAGGCTCTGAAAGTGTTTTATTAGTGAAGGCTCTTATACTTTCTCATCGTGTGTGAAGAATGGGTTGAATTGGAGTCATTCATAGGCATCTTTGGTATGAAGCTGAAGGTGACATCTTATTTTCCAATACACCTTTTGTGCAATGCCAAAGGCTGGAATGAGTCTGGATCTCTCTTTTATTTCGTTATTCTCTTGTCCTACATTACAAGCGATAACTGGGTTTTCTATTTTAATTTCTCTCAAATGATTCCTTAAATTCATTACTGGGAACTCAAAAATGCATTATTTATCTTGCTTGAAAGAGGGAATTAGATTAGGCAAGCATAAAGACATAAGGGTTATCTATTAACTATGGAACACTTTGCCACTTCACTTTTCGGATGCAAGTTTCTCAAAGGAAGCACTGTGCATTTCCCTTTTGATAATTGTTTAGGCAGTATCAACTTACATATGCTTCTCTATCTCCATCATCCCTTCCCCTCTCTCTTGTTTCTTGGCTGCTTCACTAATTTAGCTCAATTTTCATGTAGTTTTCCTGCACTATCATGTGAATTTGCATCCCTTGACGTCAGTGATGTGTTGGGAACAGTAAGTTTTTCTCTCATATTGTTCCATTGTGTAACCTTTTTTTTTTTTTAAATTATATATTCTGTTAACTTTTGCCCCCTAGTGCTAGTAATCTTTGTTAGTCATCTTTATACTCTTTTAGTATCCATCAGGCCTGAATTTGCGTCATCTTATTTTCAGAACAGATTGAATATAACAAAAACCATTCGCAAGTTCTCTATAGGTCCAGATCTGAGACCCACCGGCTCTGAGTTTCAGTCTGGTCCTGTTTTACATAACATTAAGCATGGGGATGAAGGTGATGAGTATTCTGGTGATGGTTCTGTTTCACTAACTGCTCATAATTTTGAAAGATTTACTCAACAGTAAGTTGACCAGCTTCCTTCCAAACCTTTGATACGTGCCTCTAATGTTGAATATATCACTCGTTATCTTGCAAAATGATGTCTTACCTAATTTTTTATTGAAAAATTCTTTTTGCAGTCATCCTATTCTGGTTGTCAATTTTCATGCTCCCTGGTGCTACTGGAGCAATCGCCTGGTAAGTTAATTAGCATCATATATCCCTCACATGTCATACTATGAAACTTTTGAGTTAAACCATGAATTGCTGGCTTATGGGTGATTAGTGTGGGCTTTAAATATTGGCAGATAATCACCATTTGTGATGGTTATGATCATCAATTTCTATTGGTTATGGTATAATGTGGAATTTTTTGAATCTATTGGGTGGCAGGAAATTTAAGTCTGCCAAGGATCAGATTCATCTATTTTGGAAGACTTGTTATAGTTTTACTTCAGGATCGTTATCGTTTGATGTAAATAAATTGTTAAAGCTGCAATATTTGCAAACTATTTTTTTTTCTTTTTTTCTTTCCCCTTCTTTGCTATGCTGATTTTTTGGTCATTTCATACCACTGATAATGTGTGTGCTCGTGGGCTACCCACCTTATGATTATTTCCAAGATCCTTGTGTTATTGTAAGTCCATATATTGTTTTCATGGAACTGTTCTATATTTAGGATATAGTGTGTTGGTGTAACTGTTTGGTTGATGTAATTATCTCATAGCTTGTCCTTGTTTTCAGGATAGTTTTTTTTTTCCTGTTTTAATTTTGTTTGTTCTTGTTTAATGTTATCACCTTTGCTTCAGAAACCTTCATGGGAGAAGGCTGCCAAAATAATGCGAGAAAGGTACATCGCTCTGCAAATTCTTTCTTCCCAATAATATGAAATTTTGAAATGGTGCACTGTCATATTCTGTTGTAGTACATGATATCCAGAGTTTAATGTCAACATTCTCTCTCTCTCTCTCTCTCTCTCTCTCTCTCTCTCTCTCTCTCTCATCTCTCGTTGGCAGATATGATCCAGAAATAGATGGGCGTATTCTTTTGGCAAAGGTGGATTGCACTGAAGAAGGTGACTTGTGTAGGAGGTATATTTTATACTAGTCATTCCTACTTTTTCCACTTGGATTGTTTTTTCTTATTAAAGCCTGATAAGGTTATTCTAATTTTCATCAAGAGAAAATGCTATTACCATTCTTATGATTGTAAAAAGAAATCTAATAGTTGATTATAGATTTATACTACTTTGAGGAGCACACGATTTTATTCTCTGTCGTATGCATTTTTATATGGTATTCTTTTATGTATGCTACAATTAAGTAATGCTATTTTAAATATCTTGGAAAAGAACCACCATTGATTATCCAGCTAGCCTTTGATGTGCCATCTCAAGTAGCAAACCTTATTTTTGCTTGGTATTGCCTATATAAAACTTTAGTTTACCTTCTTGCTTGATCTAGTACCCATCTTACTAGTTTTGCTATTAACCTACGTCTCCTCATTGTTCAGGAATCATATTCAAGGATATCCATCGATTCGTATTTTTCGAAAAGGAAGTGATCTAAGGTAAATATTTCAAAGTCTTGCAACCTCTTGTCTTCTTTTTGAACCAATATTTGTGTATGTATTCGATTTAGAGTTGTTGTGTTATCACCTATGTTCTTGGAGTCCTATAACTTCTTTTTCTAAATGGAAGAAAAGCCAGTCGAATGATTGTAAAAGAATTACCCCTATAATAATTTGAGTTGCAACTCATCTATGATTTTAATTTTATATTTTCATTCTTTGAGTTTTTATTATCTGTTTTTTTCAATTTGATCTTCACCTGACTTCTGTCTGCATTTTATGCGACTTGATAAGACAGTGCCTGAGATTTGTATTCCTTCTCTGTGGTCTTAGGTTTCATTTGGATAGGTGGATTTAAAATGAATGAAGGATTTGGATTTGCCTTGGATTAAAATATTTGCATCAATTTCTAAAAGATGAGATAAAGATGGAGTTTTGATATTTCTTTTGTCATGAATAGAAATTAAAGTTCAGCATGTAGTGAAATTTAAGAATAACACTTTTTGCTTGAGTATATGAATCCATGATATTTTATATAGTAAATATTAAATTCATATGAGAGTTGTTTTGCCATAAAAAGTTAGTATTTTTAAAATTTTACTAAACTATGTATAAGAAAAATTCAGATTCAAACACATCCAAATCCAGCGTTGGAGACAAATAGGTCTTATATAAGATCTCTGGTGCTTCAGAAGCAAGGTTGTGGGCATAGTTTGACAAGCTCTATAAGATAGTTTGACAAGCTCTATAAGATGATGACATTACGTTAAAGACCCCCTCCCCCTTCCTCTCTCTCCCCATTAACAAGGGTTTCTCCGTTCTATAACACCACAGCCCCAACATCCCCCCTTCCTCCCGTGGGGGGACCACGACTGTGTTTTACATATTAATCTCCTTTTATCAAACTCATTATCTGGTATTCTCTATCACAGGGAGGACCATGGGCACCATGAGCATGAATCTTATTACGGAGATCGAGATACAGATAGCTTGGTCAAGGTATAAGACTTCCTGAGTTTCAATTAGCCTTACTGTAACCCATGTTTAACTCTGACTTCGAACTAGTTAATACTTCTGGGCCAATTTATATTGCAAATGCATTGATCTGAAGTTTGCATTCTTGCAGACAATGGAAGCTTTGGTTGCACCTATCCCCTTGGAGTCTCAAAAGCTGGCGTTAGGTGGTAACAATGAGACTGAGAATGCAAAAAGACCAGCACCATTGACAGGAGGATGTAGAATTGAAGGATATGTGCGTGTAAAGAAGGTAACCTTCCAATAGACAATGAATTCAATAGGACATTGGACATGTTTGCTTTTATAGTCATATGAAAATTTTATTGCATGGTAGTTTTCCTTTCTTTTTTCCCCGATTCCTGAAGCTTGCCTGAAGGGTGCTTCACATGCTTGGAGTTCTATGAATAAAGAAAACTGACAAGGGCAGTCTCAACAACTTTTGTTTGCATCTTTGGCTCCAAAAGCATTCCTTGAGGTGCTTCACACGCTTGCAATAATAAAGAGATACTAAGGCCAGTTTTGAGTTTGCAATCTAGGCTGCTAGTTCAGTGCACACACAAGTGGCCCCTGCACTTAAAATCACATGTGCAATCATGACAGCCCCAGATGACCTTGGAATCTTCATGGCCATTTGGCATCTAAGATGCAGTTTTGTGTAATTATTAGTACCTCCTTAGGCTTACAAAAAGGGAAAAAGAAAAAGTACCTCCTTCATTCTATTATATCCTTACTCATCACTTCTAGTCATTGTTTGACCTGTAAATTGAGCTTTGAATGCAACTCTTAGCTATTGTTGTTATTATGTTTTCTTTTATCTTTTGGGCCAAGATTTGGCTGTCATTCTTCAGTTGGAATTGAATATGAGTTTCGCTGGACTGTGCAGGTTCCTGGAAGCCTTATCATTTCAGCTCATTCAGGAACTCATTCCTTTGATGCCTCTCAAATGAACATGTCTCACTACATATCACATCTTTCATTCGGTAGGACAATTGCTCCTAAGGTGATGAGTGATGTGAAGCGATTGATACCTTATCTTGGTCGAAGCCATGAAAGGTTGAATGGACGATCTTTTATAAATCACCGTGATATAGGAGCTAATGTCACAGTAAGTTCATTATGAAACATGATTCTACCTATTTGGCATTATGTTTGCTTCTCTAATATTCTTGTGTTCATGGCATGTCAATGAAGTGCTGAATGAAATCAGCTATATCTAGTGTGCAGGGTATATTAGTTATTTTTGTCCTTCTATGGATTGTACATGATGTTACACATGATATTTCATTCTGGAATTTCTCCCTGGTCCAAAGCCTTCAAAACTCTGAATACGTTTACTCTTTTTGAATTTCATCTGCCACAAAGTCCGTGAACACCGGTTATTGTTTTACAAGCAAATAGAGTATTACTAATGTTTCTTTGGCTTGTGAAGGAGTCCTAATGTTCCAGCACTTCATAATTACATCTTCTGGTTTGTATTTTGCAGATAGAGCATTATCTTCAGATAGTTAAAACGGAAGTCATAACAGGAAGATCTCACAAATTAATCGAGGAATATGAGTACACTGCCCACAGCAGTTTGATAGAGAGTCTGAACATCCCTGTTGCAAAATTCCATTTTGAGCTCTCCCCCATGCAGGTTTGACAACACACAGTTCAGTATATGTGCACAAGATGATGCTACTCTTTGATTCTCATCTAATTCTTTTCACCTTCTATAACCAGGTTTTAGTAACAGAAAATGAGAAATCCTTTTCGCATTTTATCACAAATGTGTGCGCTATTATTGGAGGCGTTTTCACGGTTGGTATCTTGTATTTGTGGCTCTTTGCTTCTTACATAATGCCTTTTTTTTTTCTGAACAAATTCTCTACAAAATGCCTACTAATTTATTCTTGCATTTGGATTCCAGGTAGCAGGAATATTGGATTCAATTCTGCACAACACCCTTAGGCTGGTTAAAAAGATTGAACTAGGCAAAAACTTTTGATACATTGGTCAAATTTCTTGAAGTGTACAACGAATTCTTTATTTGCCTCACCTAATTTAGTGAAGGGATCTGTACTATTGACAAATATTTCAATAGAGAGGTGCAACAAAGCATGAAAAGTGCCACATTTTGCAGTTAAGAGGTTTCAATACGAGTTCCATGTAGATTTATATGCCTCTTAACCCATGGAATATGTATTTTAGTTTCTATATTTTATTATTTTATCATAAGAACTTGGAAGAGGAAAAATTTGGTTATCAGTGAAATGCATGGTTAATTAGATGTTAACCAGAGTCATCTGAGTTGGCCAAGGGTGGTATAATTTGATTTCAGACTCATATACATTCAAAGATTATGCTTGATCAATGGTTGAAATCGACAATTTGAGAACATATCATTATGCGATTACTTGTACAAGAACCTACGAATACAAAGAAATACGCGTACTCATTTCCTTATAATCTCGAGTTATGAAGCAGGATTTGCAGGTACCCTACCATTTCATATCAGAAAGAGATGCATACAAAAATAATAGAATCTTGCATCCACACTGTATAAACCAATTTATTTCTTTGTGTAGTTACATTATTGTTCTCTGTGCTGGGTTCTCACAAGCGTACTAAAGCATATTTTACAGTCTGCTCGTTTCTCAACAACAAACGAATACATATGAAACACCAATCCTAAGCCAGTTGAATATATAAACTGAGCTCAAGGAAATTAAAATAACAAAAACATAAAAAAAAAAATAGAAAAAAGAGAACTGTTTAAAGGACTCGAACAAGCAGTGAGGTAAGTTAGAATAATAAAAATGATGAATAGGCAGCAGCAACTGCTCCAATGGATCCAATTAAACTGATGAAAATTGAAGAAGCACCGCTAGGAGGAGGAGGGATTTGATCACTTTCGGGAGCTGGAGTGGGGTTGATCTGGAGCGTCCCTGGTGAAGGGGGAGGTGGAGAGGCTTCGCCAGAAGGTGCAGGAGATGGAGTAGTTGCATTGCTTGTTTGGTTCCTGTCTGCCAAGACAATCACAACAATCTTCTCATTTTTGAGACAGTTATCTTTGTTCCCACTCATGAAGTAGAATGGCCCAGACTGGTTGAACGTGTAGGTCGAGTGGCCATCGGTATATTTCTCAGCTGTTGGAGCATCAGTATTGCAATTTGTGTAGTCATCCTGGCTGACGCGAAGCACTGAGTCTTGGCCAGGAGAATAGCTGAACACTGCAGTTATCGGTGAGATAAAATCAATTACTAAATTTACTTAACCAAGGAGCATGCTGTTGTGGTGGTACCGTAATCACCTCTAGCAAGAGGAAGAGTAAGAGTATTCTTATATCCTAAATTGTACGATTGAGTAGTTAGTCACATTACCAGAAAGTTTAATTGCTTGATATGATCTAACACTTGCAAAACACATGATAAAAAGCGCAAAATGACTTTCTACGAGTGTTAATAACATCGTCCTGTAACTAAGGTTATATACGCAATGCAAAATCGCCACCTTCGGACTATTAGAATATAACTAATATGATTGTTTTCGATTATCATATATAGTGGGGACTTGAAATGGGATCATGGGAGCTCTAATTAGAGCTAAAAATTTGGGGGCATGAGCGAGTTGGACTCTATATATTAAATTTCAACTGATTAATGTAAACCAACAACTTACCTAAGGAGTCACCAATTTGAAATCTGTTGGTCTCTGCCCATTGACTAAAATGAGTTGATGCATCAGGAACAGTCCAAGCTAGTGTAAACTCATTTGCACCACTCTTCTGCAGTAACAGCGATAGACAAAGAAGACCCAATATAGGAAATGCAATGCTTTTGTTATATGCTCTTAGAATATTAGAGTTGGCCATTGAAGAAAATGAACAAATGGGTATTGAAAACGGAACGCTTGTATATTTTGATCCTCTGAAACTGCGGAAACCTGATGAGGATGAAGCAAATTTGGGGTGACATGAATGGTGCGGCGACCAGGGTTTTTGTAGGCAAAGTTGCATGGGAACTTTACAAGCTGCGTCAGTGAAGCTTTTACAACTTTTCCTTATTCTTTCTTAGCTTCGTTCCCGTGCAAAGCATATGTGCACTTTTTACATTATAATTGCAAAGCTCAGGTTGTTCTACTCTGGAACTTTTTGGAACTTTTATGTAACTTGTTCTGTGGGTTTATACTTTGCTTTGAGTAGTATTATCAAGAATATTCATGGCTTCTGCTCTAGGTTTAACAGCTAATAACATAATGAAATGTTCAGTACTCATGCATTCACAAAGCCCAATGAAGAAGCAAATCTGATTTAATTGGTAGCTTGTATTTCCGGGTTGATCTCCTTTTTCTCTTCCATTTCTCCTGCCCTGCCTCTCTCTCTCTCTCTCTCTCTCTCATTCGCACATTATGCTTTCAATTTGCAGGGGAACCATCTTGTGATCGATAATAATCTGAACTGGCACTAATTAATTAGCTATAGAACATCTGATCAATTTCCTATCCTAAAGCCTAGCGTTACAGAACAAAAATTTTCATTATATGAGAGCTTTGCTCCTCTGCAATGTAACTGTTAGAATCATGCTCATGTTTTAACTTTTAAGTAGTTATACTCACCTAAAGGACACCGTGAAGACTGTTTATTAAATGCTTACAAATATCTTAAATGCTAACAGTTTCGTCTCTGTTTGTTTCTGACCAGAACAACAAGAGAGGAAGACGTTTCTTCTTATGTGATGACTTGGACCAACTCATAATCCACCTAAAGCGACCAAATCCAAGCCATACTAGCTCACACAAATGCATTGACTTTGACCCATTCCCTCCCTCTCTGTTCCACCTACAAAGCCTCTCTACCATTCAAGTCAAGTTTCTGCAATACTAGGCCAAACTAAAACAAAAGCTAAAATCCAATGAAAAATAATAAAAAAAATAAAAAAATAGTAAATTTACGGAACAACGGTAAAAAACCAAAGACAATGGAAACCCAAGTAATGGTTAATTGGTTTTGGCTTCCCTCGCCGTACAATTAGAGGCAAAAGAAATGTAGGGTGATTTATGTGTGTAATAAATAGATGACATGAAAAATTTAGACAGTGAAGTAAGTGAAAAATAACGTTAAAAACAAAGTAAAAAGTGAAAACCAATCTTTGTGTGGGGTTTTCAGGTGTGGTGCCCATGGAGATCGTCGTCGTCTCATTACGACTTTGACAGTGTGTCAAACACCACCATCATCCCCACACCGCCATAAAAAAAAAAAAAAAAAAAAAAAACACAGAGGAAAAGGCAAAAAGGAGGAGTCTTTGTCTTTCTTAGTTGTCTTTGTGGGGTTTGTTTTGGTCAGGCCAACCACCTCATCTGGGTGGTTTAGTTTTTTTCTGGGTTTTTGTTGATCTTGCTCTGGGTGGTGGTTTAGGGCCTCAAAGGGTTTTGGAAAACAAGAAAAAAGATAGTAACTTTGAGGCATTGGATTATTGGAATGTGGGGGAGCTCTGGAACTCCTGCTGATTCTTTCTATGAGGTCCGCCCTGAGTGTACTGATGTACCCAAAAGCCGGTTCAAGATCAAGGTGTCTCTTTCTTTCTCTTCTTTAACTTTTTTGTGATTGATATTTAGTAATTCATGAAGCCTCTGTTATTTAATGTTTGGTATTGATGTTAAGGATACCCAGTATCCTACTTTAGATCAGTTTCCAATTTGGGTCCAGGATATTGCTTAATGCCTCAGATTTGATTGTGGGCTGTGCTAGATTTTTCGATAAAGATCATGGCTTTAGTATTAGTATGGATCACACAGTGATGTGCGTTGGGGAATTTCTGTTGAAACCCGATTGTGCTTTTGACATGTTGGTTGATGTTTGATGCACATTGTTGAATTTTGGAAGGACTGATATGATTATTCGGTTGATAAGAATCACAGTTCATTTGCAGAAACATTTAAACCTGTATGTTATATTCATAATTTGCAAGCATTTGAGGGCTAATATTATTACTTGCCTTAAACTCCAGTATTTCATCATCTTTTGTTTGCAAGTTTCTGAAATTTGGGCATTTTATCTCCTTCTCCCTCATATATCGGTTATGTCGGGAATGCTAGTTTTGGAGAATTAGAGTACCAAAAGTACCAAACCAATTCTGTATCATGGATCCTGGGGTTTGTACATGGGTTGTTTATTGTCAGGCTTCGTGTATGGCATGAGGACTGTGATTATACATTTAGGCAAGCATGGTATTTAATAGTTGGGAAGTAGTCATCTTTGGTGATTTCAGTCTGATTTATAATCTTCCAATATGGGCAATTTTACTTTTAACCCGCTCCTATGAAACAGTATGCCTAGAGATTTTTATTTCAAGGCAATGAAGTCGAGTGTAATAATGCTATTGTTGGTGCGAGCTTCTTGCTTCCAGAGCAGATATGTATTTTATGTACACTCATATATAGTGGGAGGATCCTTTTGGGTCTTATTTCTTCTGATTAGCTTACTTGGGGTTGTAGATCTCTAATTCCGGCTCGAAAACACATATCTAATTTTTCTTATCTTTAAATGTTGTTTCTGAAATTGGTGGGGGCATCAAAGTCAGCAACGATAAGATTTGAAAAGAATCGGTACCGACTCTTAGAACTGGCAGAGTATAACAATTCATTTTGGTATACATACTGGATAGTGTGAGATAGATTGTGCTGGATATCTAATAATTCAATTTCCCAGTTAGGATTTCTCTTTTCAATGGGAGAAGTTTAGCTTGATTTTAGTGATGCATTGTGTATGCTATAATAGAAATGTATGCAATTGTAACAGCTCCTTTGTCATGATTTGGATTACTATATGCCATTCTGCGTTTCTTCCATTTTCAGCTCCTTTTATTTGCTTATGTAGGCAGGTAAGACTCTAAGTTCAAGGAAATGGCAGGCCGCATTTTCTCCAGAAGGTTATCTGGATATAGGCAAGACTTTGAGTCGAATCCATCGCGGGGTGAGTTTGTTATTATGATTCAATAGTACTACTAAGTATGCTTACTTGTTTATTCTCGGTAGGATTCACATTTGCCAGTGTAGCCGTTGAATATTTTTTTTCTTTTTTCTTTTTTTGATAGAGAATTTGACTCACCTGTTTTCTGTTTTACTTACTGCCATGTTTAGCCCTTAGCCTGCATGTATGAAAAGGGATATGTAGAAATCAGGCTAAATTTTTACTGAGACTGTGCCATTCTTTAATGATAAGTCAGGTTAACTATTATTCTTTTTTAACAAAAATTTGACACATAATGACATAAATGCTTCCTTTCTGACCTTCCAATTCTTTTCGTCTGGTAGTAGTTTCTCTTTCTCCATTTAGTTGATATATAGATCTTTTATTTCATATGGTTTTCTTAAAAGATATACAATTTAAGAGGCTAATTTTTCCATACTATTTTGCCCATCAGGGTATCCATCCGTCAATTAGAGGAGAAGTTTGGGAATTTCTACTTGGTTGTTATCACCCGAATAGCACATTTGAAGAAAGAGAGCAGCTCCGGCAACGTCGAAGGTCTTTATTGTTATATGCCTGGAGTTACTGAAACTTGTTATATATTTATTTTAAGCTTGTTAAACTTTCCTTGTGGGTGGCACACCAGGAAATGACAAGGAAGGACTAATGAGATACTTATTTCCAAGTTATAATTACAAATGCTCTGATCCCTTAGCTTTGTGATTGTATGGTATCTTTTTGGAAACAAATTATCAATATCATGAACTTAAGGGCTATATAATATATAACATACCCAGTTGACTACATTTAGTTGACTGTTTGGGAACGTGGAGATGTTTCTAATAAGACAAGGATCCAGAAGATTTGTATACGTTTCCAATTATTGAACTATATGGCAGGCTGATATGGCGGTATGACACCCACAAGGATATCCACACGTTTGGAATCATTCTTAAGGAATCCTATGTGGATAAAATTTTAAGATACAAATTTTGTACTGTTCACCTCTCGAAGAATTGACTAATTGAGTATAATTTGGTATGAATTCTGCTTTGCATGTTTTACTTTCAGGATAGACTATGCTAGGTGGAAGGAAGATTGCCGCCAAATGTTTCCTGTTGTTGGAAGTGGTAGGTTCATCACTGCCCCTGTAATCACTGATGATGGCCAGCCCATTCAGGATCCAATAGTACTTATGCAAATAAATCCAGATAAGGGACAGGCTTTATCTTCACAGGAAAATGGTAAAGCCAATGGTAATACCACAAATCCTGCTAGTGCTTTGGAACCAGTGAAGGATAAGAAAATAATCCAGTGGCTGCGTACCTTGCATCAAATAGGTTAGTGAGATGTACATTATTTATATTCTAAGGAACTTTTCTTAATTTCCGTTTCCACAAAATTTACACAAGGTGTTTTTCTTTCATCGCTTTGCTGTTTTCAACATTTCTTCACATACGCTGATAAATGTAACTTGTGGCATTGGTATTACAACTCTTTACATCAGCTACGCCCTGTAGGTGACACATACTGATGATACCTGATGAATTATAGATTTCTCAAAATTATGTTTACAGATTTGGTAAATTGGTTTTCATTTGGCTGCGTATATATGCCAGGGCTTGACGTAATTCGCACTGACAGGACGCTAGTGTTTTACGAGAAGCAAGAAAACTTATCAAAACTTTGGGATATTCTAGCTGTTTATGCCTGGATAGATACAGATGTCGGCTACTGTCAAGGTTGTTAATTTATGAATCATTAGCTTGCTACTGAATCTCCAGTATCATGATTAGAATGTTGGTTATGTTGATTTTTGGTGCTCGTCCCTACACACTTGGAATTGAAAACAATTTCATTTGATTTTTGCCACAAAATGGTGGTTGTAAATGCTGAATATTATCTCCATGCTGAGCAGGAATGAGTGATCTTTGCTCCCCCATGATTATCCTTCTTGATGATGAAGCAGATGCATTTTGGTGTTTTGAACGTTTGATGCGCAGACTGGTAAAGTTTTGAACTGAATCTCTGGATTTATACATTCATTCTGGTATTATATCAAACCAGTAGCATAGCACCTGGTGATTACCTAACATGCTTTCAGTCAATTTTAAAGTATGACCTGCTCTTTACTTAGTGAGGCACGCGCATGTGTGTATAAGTGATTCCACATGCCTTTTCTCCATGTTTGTCTCGGGAAAAGGGTCAGCTAGGTTATTGTTTCCTGAAATTACCTGAGGAGATTTGCAATTTTCAATCAATATGTTTGATTGAAAGTAGCTATAACATTTATCTTTCCATTTGAACTTTAAATAGTTTTCCCCTCAACCTGCCAAATTATTTACTGTTGTTTTTGTTTATTAAATTGGATTCCAGTTTCTTATGACGTCTGTTATTTGAAATTTAAAGCGAGGAAATTTCAGATGTACCGATAACTCTGTTGGGGTGGAGGAACAACTAAATAATTTGGCTGCAATCACTCAAGTCATTGATCCGAAACTTCATCAGCACTTAGGTATTGACTGGAAATTGCTTCGCATTTGGTACTACGCTTAACTGTCATAGTTCAGCAGATAAAGCTTATCTCCTTCCTAAGCTAATGTATTACACTAAATGATGAATAATTCATAAGTCTCTGTCACATATCAAAGCGGTGAACTATCATAGGTTGAAAGTGTTAACTTTCTTCATTAGTTCTGGTCATCTGCTGACCATTGATTTTAAAATTTATGCTCCACCAGTGTTACTTTATCAGAATTTGATATCAACTCGTGGATATTGATACAACATTTGGAGAGACTGAATCTTTTGCTCACTGGGGAGTTGGTTATTAAAATTGCCTCTTCTTGCGTATTCCATATTTTTCTTGTGCATCTCAAGAATAGATAGTAACAGAAATGCTCAATTTTTATTACAGAGACGCTAGGTGGAGGAGATTATTTATTCGCTTTTCGGATGCTTATGGTTTTGTTTCGTCGGGAATTCTCTTTTTGTGATTCTTTATACCTTTGGGAGGTGAGAACGCATTTCTCTTGTACATTTATGCTGTTTTCTCTAAGGAAATGTTAATAGCGCTCCGTTGCTCTCCTCTTCACTTATAGTCTATGGAAATAAAAAATATTAATTTTCAGAGTGCAGAATGATTTTCTAGGAATTCCAAAAGCAGCTGTCTTTCTTTAATGGTCTTTGAATATTTTAATTTTCTGCATTATATGTTGAGGTGCTTTTAGGAAATCCTTGTAACTATTTAGGGAAGCCAGTTTATCGAAACTTCCCTCCACTTCTAGATTCCTTAGATTTTAAATTTCTGCATTATCATTTGTATTGGGCAATCTTTTCCAAGTTGAAGATAACAAAATTAGTACTTCAATTGGCAAGTGCTTAGGAGAAAAGAATTTAGGAATTATCGCAGGATCGGTAAGGATCCTAGACCTAGGCTGATACCATGTAGAAATTGATTTCCCTTGATTAATCTTAGCTATTACATTCTATACATTATATAGCTATGAGTATTGACAGTTACATGAATCAATAATATTACATTAAGAACAGTATCAAAACTGATGCATAATCCTAGGAAATGGTAAACTAGCTGTAGACAAACTATTCAATGGAGGAGATTATGGGAGTGATTGGAGGAGGAGATTGATTCTCTTTAACACATTTTATATTGAAACCAATAACTTGGGAAATAACTGGATCAGGTTGAAGTTTGAATGGAGGCAAGACTTCATTTTAATATTACATCGTTCACGAAAAATAAAAGGAAATACTGTATTTGTCATCATATCACTGTTATATACATAACGTGTAGGTATATGTGTGCGTGTGTGTGTGTGTGCATATGGTCTATGCATGATGATGAAACTAGCGTGCATCTGTTTTCCTGCATTGTAAGCTTCATATCTTTTTTTGCTTTAGTAATAATTGGTCTCAATTGAACTTTTAACAGATGATGTGGGCTCTTGAGTATGACCCTGACTTGTACGGTGTGTATGAAGATTCTGATACTGATAATGAAAGGGCTGAGGGATCTGGATCTTCTAAAGGGAAAGCAAAGTCAAAACGTCATTGTGGGAAGTATGAGAGGGAAAATATGAAAGTAAAAGGTTCAGAAGCACCGCTCCCAATATCCGTTTTCCTTGTTGCCAGTGTCTTAAAAGATAAGAGCTCAAAACTACTGACAGAAGCTCGGGGTCTCGATGATGTTGTTAAGGTTAGATTATGAGTTGATGATTTGCAATGCTTTAGAAACCTTCAATTTGCTGCTTAATTTGACAATGGCAGTACATAAATTAAGCAGAAATCATAGGGGAAAGTAAGTCACAGCCGGGTGATGAATTAATCATTCACTCACTTATTAAGGACCCATCCTAAATTAGCGATTTGGATGGCATGTCTTAAAGTTGTCTAGAAAAAGAAGAACAAAGAACGTGAGTGAAATGATAGTAAGCAATCCCCATAGCCTTCGGTCCTGGTATCTAAACAAGGAGTCACGGGCTGGGAGGCCTTATAGTTGAATGAAGTTTGATTTGACATCTGAGGAGTGAAAAATAAAACTTGAGCAGTGAGTCAGTTGATCAGCCATTCTTCTAACTACTTTCCTTGAAATATTGGATATCATCAGCAGTATTTAAACATGTTTTGGAGCAAAATTAGATGCTATAGTTTTATCTTCAAATGATCAGTATTTGTTTCTAAAGCCCTAAACAAGAAATGCCACACAATTTTCTCAAGCACTCAGCAGTGGTCAAGCATTTTTGATGCTAATTGTCCAATAAATGAGTAGAGTTTTCAATTCTGGAGATTAACTTTATCTTATTTACTTTTACCCGTCTGTTGACTCTCTCTCGCAGATATTGAATGACATAACTGGAAATTTAGATGCCAAAAAAGCTTGCAGTGGGGCAATGAAACTTCACAAGAAATATCTAAGAAAGGTACTGCATTTTTTTAAGCACTCTTGTATATGGTGTGGCAATACTAATAAATTTCAGGCATGTGTTCATCTCTGTATTTGTTATGCACGGTACGAGCTGATGTGAAAGTTCCTGTTACTATCACTTAAACTGATCATTCTACGTTGATACTGCAGGCTAAGAAAACATAGCATCAGCGTCCACATGAAATTTTGGCAATTCAAGAAGGAATGTTCCTTGCATTATTTTATTTGATTTGTCAAGAGATAATTATTTTTTCCCAGTCTTGGTTTAGAGTTTACAGAGCTGCAAAGTTGGTCCAACCTCAAAATATTCCCACAAAAGCAAGTGTTGTTAAATTAATCCCAATTATTTGTATATCGATAACATTCTTTATAGGCCTATAGTTTGTACACCATAAACAGGGCCTATGTTTTGTATAATCTTATGTTGTATGTAATGATCGTTATTATGAGAGGAGAAAAAGATGATGCTTATTCAATGCTCAAAGAAAAGAAAATACAAAGCTGAATGTTTGCAAAGTACTCATATTTTGGCTTTTTTTGGCAAAGAATTAATATTTTGTTTTGACTTTTCAAGTGATGAGAGCTAGGGTTAGGGTTTTCTTCTCTACACACCATTCTCAAGCATCCATGACTGTTCAACCATAGTTGACAGAGCCTCTGTTCGCTATTGTCGAGAAGGGGAAAAACTCATTTGGTCTTGTCGGCGCTGCCGCAACACTATGCTGTGGATTGTCTTCTGTGGGCGACAGGGAAGAAAAGGGTGGATCCCAAGGTGTTTATGGAAACCATGGCCTCGATCTTGGGTTATCAAAATTGGTTGTCCATCAGAGAGCAGAGCAATCGTTTTGTTTTTCTAGTTTGCGGTGTAGAAGAGGTTGTGAAAGTGGCCTATCGTTTTCTGTTAACTTTGCTTTGACCATCTTGGATTATGATGGTCAGGCTACAATTGATTCAATTCCAATCTGGGGATCGACTTAGCGGACGTTGACGACCTACGGAGCAGTGGCTATGGTCGCATCAACTCTGGCTCGGTATCTGCAGTTGGATAAGCTCAGAATTCGGCGCAACGTCCCTTAGGTCTCATCCCCTATGCAGCAGACCTTCCCACCCCAGGTTTTTGAATTCACTGCGGGGGTGATGACGACCATCAGATTCTGTTACGAACATCTGGTTGGCTTTTGTTGGGTTGGTGGCATGCTGGAGCACCCAAAAGTGGGCTGTGCAGGGCCGCCGGAGATAGAAGAGGCTGTGTTGTACAAAAATCCTAACCCTAACCCTAACCCTAGGGTTAAGGTTTTTGAGAAAAATGTTGTTGCGCCAGTTCAGACTGGTTCGTCCTCTTTGGTTGCGGGCCGGGCTGCTGGCCCAAGCTCAGGTGCCCTCTCCTTTCATGGCGGTGCCCAACACCTTTACCTTGTCGATTCCAGGGATCTCGGTGGAGGAATTGGCGCTTCCACTCCCAGTCTGATGTACTGAGGTCGTCCCTGCTGCTACTCTCTCTGTAGTGCTTTTGTTGCATTAGTCACTTATAGTAAACGGACAAGGTATGAGAAACCTTCTTATCCGAAAGCGGTGTGCTTTGATTCTAATTAAAGAACAAAAATGGTGTGTTGGAGGTATCTCCTAGCAAGGAAGGGAGGGTTGGTCGCCCTCCTGGTAGTTAGGGGAGGCCATGGAGGTTGTGGCTGTTTGGAATCATGAATAATATTGGGGAAGCTCTGTTTAGAGGCTTCCCTGATAGTGTCAGATTACTTTTCTTACTTGGAGCTTTCACTCTAAGGTTGCATTATGTGAGATTAATCTAGCTAGGGTCTCTTACTTTAGGTTTTTCTGTCATGACTCAATTTTGTCATAACCCGGTTGTTTGGGTACGTGGGTCATTTTGTAATTTTTTTGTTCTTTACTATAAAAGGATTGACACCCCTTATTTGATTAAAATAAAATAAAAATAAATAAATAAATAAAAAAACTCAAAACATAAGAAATTACGATACTCACAGAAATTGCATAAAACTTATGAAATACATGTATGAGAATGAGTTTGGGTCTCACGTAAATATCAGGAATCGATTCCTGAATATTTAGGAGCTTGATAACTGTACATACCACCTATATTACATACCGCCAAGCATAATCAACGACCTTATAGGTGGGCCCCGCGGCATGGCTAGTCCCGCCTACAACATGCATCCGGTAGTCCGACACCCGAGCTACCTCGCTATGGTGGAGGTTGGCCGGTACCTTGCTAGGAGGCCACCCTCCCATGCTCTCCAAGAGGCTTCAAGAGAAGCAATATGTACATTGTATCCCACATCGGAAATATAGAATAGATGGGGACTTCCCTTAGCTATAAAGGGAAGTCCTCCCCTTCTTAGAAGGGATGGATCCATGATCCCCACACTTGTATCACTACAAAGGTCACTTGACCTCACTCATAGTAAAATATCTAAGTGGACGTAGCCTTGCCCCAAGTGCAAGGTGAACCACTATACATCCGGTGTCATCTCTCTCTCTCTCCCCATCATGCTCCTTAGTTACCGTATTCTTCAGTAGAAACATTGGCGCTAGAAGGAGGGTCCCTAAGTTTGGGTAACGAGCCTCCGACCTTGAGCAAGAGTCATGGATGGGTACCAAGAGTCATGTACGGGTACCACAGGTCATCGGGTACATGGGTACATGCAAGACACCCCACCTCCCTCCCCAAGCCTCCAACGAGCCATCCGGTACTTGATCCATCCGGTACTACGAGCCATCCTGTACTCTAGCCATCCGGTACTATGATCCATCCGGTACTTGAGCCATTGGGTACATGAGTCACCTTCTACTTCCAAGCTCCACTCCTCCGGGACTCATGAGTAGGCAGGTACGCACAGGACCCCGTACCCTTACTTCTACAACCAAGGTCCACTTTCAAAAGTTCCCGTCCGGGACTCTTTGAGAAGACCCCGCTTTTGGTCCTCTTCCAATATCCTCATCACTACCTTGGTCAACGAACCATCTATCCGGCACTTTGGATACCCGCACCGTCTGGGACCTCTTTGATTTCTAATCCTCCCGGTATCTCATCAACATCTCGGTGACGGTCACCGCTGCAAGTAGCCAAGCTTCTCAACTCGTCCGCGTACCAGTAACCAACCCCGGAGACCGATGCATTTGTCTCTTCACCCGCATCACTCATCCATGTCTTCGGCAACATCCTCCATTCTCGGTGACTTACCAGAATGGAACCAAATTTGAATCCTGGTAATCTCTCCACCTCTCCGTGACCCAACTTGAATGCTCCCAGCACCCCAACTTCCCGGTCCCTCTTTCAAGCAGCGATGATCTTCCAGCGACCCACCACTCGGTCTCGGTCTCGGTACTGGTAGCAATCTCAGAAGCATCTCTCGGTGACTCACCAGTAACTCCATCACCCCACGGCTAGCTCCCGCCCGGTAACTAACCACGAGTCTCAGCGGAACACCCCTCTCGGCATCAATTTTGCCACTCGGCATCGGTACTTTGCGAGTCTTTAGCGTGGTGGTTTCACCGGTACTTTGCTTAATGCATCCTCAGCGGTATCTAAAAAAAAACAACAAACTCTGGGCACCGGGGGACTTGTTTGGACACCCAATCCGTCCGGGACTGGTTTGGAACACCTTCATTGGCCATCACAACATCTGCAGGGCTCTTGCCTTCACCGGTACCCCTGCCATCATCGGGTACCTGCTGGCCTCCTTCACCCACTACTCTCCGGGAATCAGACACGTCCGGGGTTTCAAAAAAAAAAAACAGAGAACTTCTCTCGGCACCCAAGAATCTCGGATCATCACCGGTACCTTCATCAGCAGCTCATCCCGATAGCAGCTTCGTTTTTCGATGTCGACTTTGCTCCCCGGCAACACTTTCAGCTCCCGGCAACGGCAACTCACATCCCACCTGAGCCTCCGGTAACACCACAACCATCATCCTGGTCGCTCCCACTTACAGGATCACAGGACCCGCTCGCACCCCTCTGGGTCACCAGGAGTTTTCCCTTTCCTACTCACCTTCTTGGTCGAAGCCTCCGGTATTATCAATATCTTCTCCCGGCACTCAGAGCTTCACCTCCCGGTATCTCATCGGCATTCTCTACCGTCCTCAGCCCACTATACCTCTCAGCGGTGAGATCGTAACCCCATGCATATTACAACCACCAAGAGTCCCAGAGCAGTTTCGAACACGACCCCGATCAAGGAGCCCTCTTTTCGGCACTCCGAGTACTTATACACTTTTCCGGGACCTCTCTGATTTCTTCACCTCCGGGAACATCATCATCTTACCGCAAATAATGGTTAGTCCGGTACTCAGACAATTGCTCTAAGCACCCGAGAAGCTGATTTGGACACCTACCCAGAGAGCATAGGCCACCGTTGATCACCCGAGCAGGTTTTCGACTCGACACGCCAACTCCAATGCAACAACCATCCGGGATCCATGGATTTTACCCAACCCAGAATCTTCTCTGTCCGGGTACTCTGCCTCGTGAGTTGCCGGAACTGTGCATCGCTCCCAGCAGTACACTTCTACGAACAAGCAAAACCAAGCAGCATGGTCCCTATCCATCCGGGAACCACCTATGGCAAATCCCGGTGACCTCCCCAGAAATTCCTTTATCTCGGCGAACCTCACATCTTGCCGACCCCACACTGCAGCACTGGTACCCGGAGAAAGCCTCCGGTACCCTTTGCCAATATCCTATCCCGGCACTCAGAGCTTCGACTCCCGGTATCTAACTGGCATTCTCTAGCTTTCCAAAGGGTAAGCTCGATATTTGGCTCTACGGTCTCACCCATGCCCATGACAGCAACCGGGATTCAAAAAAAAAAAAAGAGCTAGCGGGCACTTGGAAGGCTGGTACTCAACCTCCCGGCACCACCCACCCCGGCACTCTCATCGGTACCTTCTCTCAATTCGCCGAGATTCACAGGCTCTGAGACTCGAAGAATCACCACTGAACGAGATCATCATCTGTGCGCAGCACCGCTCGTTTAAAGTACTACCGCTAGCTCGACTCATGCTTGAAGTAGCTTTGGTGGATAGAATCACAGCCGCCGGGAACTATCACATTAGAGACCAAGACGGCACCCAAATCATATCCGGACACCCATGCTTCATCTAAGCAATTAAACCATCTCGCAGCAGTAACTGAGCTTCCGGAACCCGTACCAGCAAGTCAGCAACTTATCATCTTTTGACGACCTCAGTTCCCGTTGATCACCTGGTTCTCTAACAAGGTTCTACGGTACGGCACAGCCCAACCTGCACCTGTCTCTATATGCGAGTTTGGGATCGGGTACCTGCACATATCCTTCCGGGACCTCCTTCTCCGGGACATCCAAAAAAAAAAAAAAAAAAAAAACCCCCCAAGCTTCCGGCACCAGCAGTTTTGGATTCCAAGTTCACCTGCAAATCTGCTCCAGTAGTTCCCAGCTCTTGCTATCGGTATCCCACCCCTGTAGCTCGTCCCACCCCGGTGCCTCCAAGTTCATCTTCCCGGTGTCGCCTGCATAAACACCTACTGGGTACCGGCCCGGTGTGCTCGTTCTGGCAAAACACTTCTTCAAATGTGTATCTCCCAGCAAGATAAGTATTTCAACTCGTACTACTCGTTCTGGCTATCATAATTGACACACATGATACCATGCATACTTGTGATGTTTTCCTTTACCAATAATCTGCCATTATACTAAACTGATGCCACGTATCACATAGCATGGGAACACTTGTCTTGGTGCACATGCAATTCCACCATACAAATCTCTGAACATATATATCTATACATACACGTGCCTATGTGATAGAACCCGTTGAATAGCATAATCATGGTGGTGACCAACATGATTTCTGTCCTATGTATTCATTCATGCTTTAAGACAATGGCACTTCGTGCATATATGTTGCACATGTCTATCTAAATTCAATATTCATGTATCACTTGCTAACAAGCACTAAAGCATACCTGCAAATGACATAGCTGCTAAGCCTACTAGTCATATTTTCATTGAATGCATGATCTACTATGCCTTACTTCAATGAAGGTCACATGCTTCTATTTACACAATTGAACTCCTATATGAGCTACTGTCTATCAACAACTTCTAAGGAGTAATATATACAATTATATGTACCTCACGTACACACGGTACACTCACAACTTTTTACTATATCCATTGTTGGATTCACGCCACCGTGCAATTAGACATGTATCTGCTTACTCTTCCATCAAAGAGCGAAAAGGTTTAAATGTGGAGGTAGCCAATCAACTCGGCCACACATGCTTTATTTTAATCATCTTAATGCTATACTCTGCCATTTCAGTGATGCATGCAAAAGTCATCCAAAAAGCCAACAAATTATACAAGCATATCATATTTAAACTAGCCAGCTAATCTAAATAGATAAAGTCGCTAATCACTTGTTTATTCTTGAAAAGTCACACTCACTCAACCGGGCACCTCCTTATACGAACAAAGTCAAGCGGACTATTGATCATTATTTGTCGACCACATGGAGCATCATGTTTGGACCACTCCAACATGATTTGGTACTAGGGTCAATCCCAATTTTCAACCTCCCCAATCGGCAAAAGATAAGTTCTCATTTACACTTTTAAATTTGAGCTAATGCAATTATTTACATGCTTCAAATAACGGATTCTATAATCTAAGCATGCCTACGATTTGTGATAGTCTCGATATCATATCTATTACGACTATGTATTAATGTCAAGCTTTAATTCAATTGCAATCCAATTAAATTGCTACATATACATATGTGACACTCACTAAAATAAATGCAACATGCATCTCATAAACCCTCGCCCCGAGCACGGTACCCCCAAGGGGTAAGTCAAGGTCATATCATTACACAAATCCTCTCCAATCGGCGAGGTACCCCAATGGGGTTGCAAGGTCAATGCCATCATTCTACCCGGGGCTACGCCACCGGGTACCGAAAGCCAAAGCCACCGGACACCCCAACAAGGTTACGATGCTCAAAGTCATAAGTCTACCCGGGGCCACGCCACCGGGTAAAGGAGGCCTACTGGCCCTCATTCAACCCCATTGGGTTAAGGAGGCTCAAACCCTCATTAATCCCACCAGGATCACAGGCTCACTCACCTCATCGGGTACATGAGGCCTCGGGCCTATCTACTCCACTAGGTATACGAGTCAGCCCGACCCTCATCGGGTACCGGAGGCCCAATGCCAGACACCCTCATCGGGTACCGGAGGCCCAAGGCCATAATACCCTATTGGGTACGAGACACCTAGCTCTCAATTAAATCCTCTACTCGAGCGAGGTATCCCAACGGGATCACTAAAGGGTAGCTCCCTTACCAAAGCCAAGGTCCAGTCCCTTGCATTCAAATCCTTGCCCCGGGCGAGGTACCATCAAGCCCTCATGCTACCCCATCGGGTACGAGAGGCATGAAGCCCTCATTCTACCCTTCCGGGTATCAGAGGCATGAAGCCCTCATGCTACCCTATCGGGTACGAGAGGCATCAAGCCCTCATGCTACCCTATCGGGTACTAGAGGCATCAAGCCCTCATGCTACCCCATCGGGTACGAGAGGCATCAAGCCCTCACTCTACCCTATCGGGTACTAGAGGCATCAAGCCCTCACTCTATCCTATCGGGTACTAGAGGCATCAAGCCCTCATGCTACCCTATCGGGTACGAGAGGCATGAAGCCCTCATGCTACCCTATCGGGTACGAGAGGCATGAAGCCCTCATGCTACCCCATCGGGTACGAGAGGCATGAAGCCCTCATGCTACCCTTCCGGGTATCAGAGGCATGAAGCCCTCATGCTACCCCATCGGGTACGAGAGGCATCAAGCCCTCATGCTACCCTTCCGGGTATCAGAGGCATGAAGCCCTCATGCTACCCCATCGGGTACGAGAGGCATCAAGCCCTTATGCTACCCTTCCGGGTATCAGAGGCATGAAGCCCTCATGCTACCCTATCGGGTATGAGAGGCATCAAGCCCTCATGCTACCCTTTCAGGTATCAGAGGCATGAAGCCCTCATGCTACCCCATCGGGTACGAGAGGCATCAAGCCCTCATGCTACCCTTCCGGGTATCAGAGGCATGAAGCCCTCATGCTACCCCATCGGGTACGAGAGGCATCAAGCCCTCATGCTACCCTTTCGGGTATCAGAGGCATGAAGCCCTCATGCTACCCCATCGGGTACGAGAGGCATCAAGCCCTCATGCTACCCTTCCGGGTATCAGAGGCATGAAGCCCTCATGCTACCCTATCGGGTACGAGAGGCATCAAGCCCTCATGCTACCCTATCGGGTACTAGAGGCACCAAGTCCTCATTCTACCCTTCCGGGTACTAGAGGCACCAAGTCCTCACTCTACCCTTCCGGGTATCAGAGGCCCAAGTCCTCACTCTACCCTTCCGGGTATCAGAGGCTCAAGTCCTCAATCTACCCTTCCGGGTATCAGAGACCCAAATCCTCATTCTACCCCATCGGGCACCATAGGCTCAAGCCCGCACCTCCCGAGCATTCTCTATACTTGGGGGACTTATTCATACCACTTATCACAAGTGGAGGTAGTACCCGACCGGGACTATCATTGAGCTTCACGCTCATACTTTCGTGTTATGGTCTATTAATGGAAATATTGAAATTTTTCACCTATTGTTGATCGCAACAATTAAATTTCTTTTACATCCCATTAATAAGACCATAGAACAAAACTCTCACAACCTATCACCCGCTCAACATGAGCGAGCTCAATTCGTACATTCCTGTTACACATGAGCCAAACAACTGGGTTATGGCTTATACGTTTGGGTTAAGTAAGTTAGAGTTCCTTCCTCTAACCTATACTTGGGGGACTATCATGGTCACGCCATAGTCTCGCTAGTATTGTCAATGGTTACTTCGATACCGGAGCTTCATTCTTAGCCTTACCGGCTTCGTCTACCGTAGCCTAAATCCAAATACCTGTTTTACTACGTGACTTGGGGGACTCGGCGAGTAACAACACTCCCGGTCCTAACATGTGTTCATCATATGCATACAACGTATACATATCATTATGTACATATCAGTGTATTCACCACACATCTATGCATCATATGCACTTTGTATGATATCACAACCACATACATTTTCGACTTATACCTCGTACGTCAAACATTACATAATATGTGCATACACACATTGTGTAACATGCATCTCACATAAACATTCATGCACCTCGATGCATTTGACTCAAATGTCACTTAGATTGCCCTAGCGCAATCAGTATGTATTTTGTACACTCTTATCTTATTTGCAGGTACTAGCGTGATGAGGGCCCCATGGCACCAACCTACCCGTAGAGTCCCTTCTTACTTGCGGAGTTGGGGGACTAGTATGGGTATGGCGTTCAACAAGGTCGTCACTCATACTTGGCGGCATCACATTTAAACTCCCCAACCAAGAAGCGCCTCTTACTCGGGGACTTGGGGACTTGTACATACCACCTATATTACATACCGCCAAGCATAATCAACGACCTCATAGGGGGGCCCCGCGGCATGGCTAGTCCCGCCTACAACATGCATCCGGTAGTCCGACACCCGAGCTACCGAGCTATGGTGGAGGTCGGCCGGTACCTTGCTAGGAGGCCACCCTCCCATGCTCTCCAAGAGGCTTCAAGAGAAGCAATATGTACATTGTATCCCACATCGGAAATATAGAATAGATGGGGACTTCCCTTAGCTATAAAGGGAAGTCCTCCCCTTCTTAGAAGGGATGGATCCATGATCCCCACACTTGTATCACTACAAAGGTCACTTGACCTCACTCATAGTAAAATATCTAAGTGGACGTAGCCTTGCCCCAAGTGCAAGGTGAACCACTATACATCCGGTGTCATCTCTCTCTCTCTCCCCATCATGCTTCTTAGTTACCGTATTCTTCAGTAGAAACAATAACCAAAAGGGGAGTAGGTATTAGAAATGAATCCATCGGAGTGAAATTTTTCTACCAAAAATATCCTTGGATATTTTCATTAACTCAAATATATCTATCTCCTCTATTTACATAGATTTTTTGTTTATCATGATCATCATCATCATCATTGTCATTATTTATTTTTTTAACATACCAACTACATATATATACACCGTAAAAGAACAAACCTTTCATATATGTGACTAGATTTAGCTTCATTTTTTTTTTTGAACAACTTCAAGACAAGATTGTCGACACAATTTGAAAATGGCGGTTCTTTTTAGGATACACTGACATGTTTCAAGCCTTACACTAGGTAGTTAGACAATTTGAAGATGTCAATTAGGGTACCAACCTTCCAAGTTTCAACAATTTGATGGTAAAGGCAACCATAAGCAGCACATTGCTCGTATCATCAAGACATGTGATAGTGTACGTTGGCACAAATAGAGACCATTTTCTAAAGCAATTCTTTTGTTCACTCCAAGAGACAGTATTCGAATGGTTAATAAATTTGGAGTCTGAATTCATTAATAGTTGGGAGCAAATTGAAAAAAAAGTTATTGAATTTTACTTTGAAACGACTCGTTCATGGACAAATGAATTGAATGTTCACTCTAATTTTACTTTTTTCTGCTTTTCCCGATGAGTAAAGTGGTGGCAAATGTGTGTTCATTTTTATTTTCTTTATGGTAGGCTATTAGCGATGACACTTGTATCAGTGAAGCTATGTCTGGTTTTAACTTACATTTTTATGGAAGGCTTTTGTCGACTGATAATTCGTCATCATTTGTTTTTAATAAGAGGTTCTTAATGACAATCCATTCTTCTGCAAAAGTGTGTATGGTATTATTTTGTTTTGGGATAATGACAATTTACACAATTTTGGGATTAATTAACCCCACTTACCCAAACACTCTAAGAGATTGCCCACTTACACAATACTTTATATATATTTTGCCCTAATACCCAATTAAATATTTTTTTATTACTTTTTATTTATTTTTAGGATAATTTTGCCCTTTCCTTTGTCTTTCATAGAGAGAGAAGTCATCGGAGACCTTGCCGGACTCCGGTCACCAGTCGCCGGAATCCGGACACCAGTCGTCGGAATCCGGTCACCGGTCGCCGGAATCCGGTCATCGATCGCCGGAAGTTCTCAAAAAGCTCGTATGAGATCTCATAAGTCACGGGAGAATAGTATTGTGCCCCAATAATATTATTATTGACCCCCAGTAGCCCCTAATAATATGATTATTGCCCCCCAGTAGAACATTACTACCCCCTAATAATATGATTATTGCCCCCAGTAGAAACATTACTGGCCCCCAATAATATAATTATTGCCCCCCAGTAATATGATTATTGCCCCCAGTAGAAACATTATTGGCCCCTAATAATATAATTATTACCCCCAGTAATATGATTATTGCCCCCAGTAGAAACACTATTGCCCCTCAATAATGTTATTATTGCCAAGTCAATTTTGAAAAGTTTGCTGGGCAAGTAAAAAAATTACCAAACCAAGCATATAACAAGTATACAACAACATGTGTGTGTGTGTGTGTGAGAGAGAGAGAGAGAGTGAAGGCCGCAAGTCATGACTGATCACACAAACTGACAAACCCATGTGGTCATTATCAATATGAGATCAATATGAGGCACAGGTGTACCACATAGTTAAAAGATGCAAATATTTGCTGGCTTGGATTTTTGAAATTCCTTCTAATGCTAGCCCTTGTTCGTACAACATCTTATTGGACTGGTCATGGTGCGACTTTTTTCATATATCTCACAGTTCTATCTAGAACTGAGAAGAAGATGCCCAAATTTCGAATCTGTATTTGTATCTATCTTCAATTTCGGGATCGTAACATTCAAGTACTCTAATTCCTCTAATCAATTCTCTAATTACTGCACACCCAAGAAAGATGGTGAGGCTAACAGTCGGAGGAGGAGGAGGACTCGTCGTCGTAAGAGAGAGCGGTGCGGAGGCGGAGGCCTCAGCTGCCACCGCATCATGATTTGCTTTAGCCGCACTATCTACGGGACTCGAACCCAGACTCAAACTCCGGCTGCCGCTCCAGCGTTACTCTCGTTTCGCTCCGACTCGGAAGCACACGCCGCAACTCTCCTGAAATCGTTTGTTCGACTCCGACGAGAAGAGAGAGCGTGCAGATCGGAGAGGGATGTGAGAGAGAGAGAGATAGAGAGAGAGTCTAAGACGAATTGAGAGAAAGAGAGAGAAATCGGTGAGGGGGGAGGAGAGAGAGAATAAATCGAAGAGGGGAGGGGGGGGGGAGAGAGAGTCTGAGAGAGAGATGAGTGTAATTTATTAATTAAAATGAGGGCAATACTGTCAATGGATGTTAGATTGGGTAAATGGGAGTAAAAAACTCTTAGTGGAGTAAGTGGGCAATTTTTACTCAAAAATTGTGTAAATGGTCATTATCCCTTTTGTTTTTTATGTGATGCAGTCCTTTTTCTTATTTAAATTTGACATTGCTTTGCCATATGTTATCTCCAACTCGACAATTCAAACATTTTGGAACTTAATTACATTACAAACATTAGAGTTGTAGCCTATGAAAATCCAAAAAATGCTAGTAACAAAACGACCCAAGTGAATCCATCCTCATGAGTTATATAATCACTGCAAGTAACTAAAATTTTGTACAAATTTTTCATAGCGTCTGTTTTCACTAGTTACAATCTCCTCGTCGGCATATGGGACTCGACTTGGTAGCTAGCAAGCATCACTCACGTATGATTCTTTTTGTGCCTGACTGCATAAACATCGTTCCTGTTGCAGCAGAGATAGGACACCGATGATGGTATCTATGTGAGGAAAAATATCAATTAATTAATTAATTAAAACTGACCTTCCTAGCTAGCTACAACAAAATTCAATTAAGAGCACTGTTACACTCGCTACATATTACTTTACCAAATGATGCGGGAGTGTTTCATATATTTATTCAAATTTGGATCCATTATGGACCTCATTTATTTCTAACAAGTAAGATACTACCTTACACACAGACAGAACACATCATCACATCATTTGGCAAATAAGCTTAATTTGGTGAGTCTATCATTGTATTACCAGAATCAACAACCTTTGCCGATCATCCATCAGTGGAAGCGGTCTGTCATGAACACAAAACTCGCAATTACAACGAACAAGATGAGGAGGATATTACTACGGGCCTGATGCTCTGCGCCGCTCTTGGGGAATTCCCTAGGAAGTGAGCACTCCTCTCCATTGAACAGAACTTTTGATGGGAAACCTTGACCCCCCTTTATATTAATATCATGAAAGTGTGTCTTCTTAAAAGAAATAACCGACTGCTGCTTTCCAGGTACCCGAGGGTCGTTATTATTGGTCGCATTTTTCATTTCTATCAAGTAGTTCAAACCTTTCAGACCCTGAAACAAGATGGTGTTTTTGACCTTGTCCATTTTCGTCCCATTGAATGAGTACACATTTTCATAGTCTTCAAAAGCCTTGTTCATTTCTACTGCCGTGAACCAATCTTGAAATGGTTCATTCCCCCAGTTAAAGAGAGTTAGACGAGCAGTCCATCCACTCTGGTAGTCCGAGTCAATGTGCCAATTGAGACTAACTCCACAGTTGTCTCCGCATGGAAGCTTTTTGGGTATGTCCATGTGTTTGATTTTGGCCCAAGCTTTCGCCTTTTCAGTTCTGTTGGCAAAAGGCACAAGCAATGCTTCTCCCGGTAGAGGCATTGCTTTGGCTTTTACGTCGCAGTGAGGTAGCTTACTTTCCTGGCAGCCACAGGCGCAAGTGTTGCATGGCACCACCGACTCGCTGAAGTAGGCTGAAAATGACACGCAGCAACGAGGCACCTTTGGCTTGGTTATGTTGCAAACCTGTTGGAAAAACCATTAATTTTCAGAACAATACATGCAACCAATGCTGCATTTCATGTTATACTGATCATCTAATTAGAAGTGCTTCATTTATATATTCTTGTGCAACGACACATCATTTGGTAAACAAATTTGGTGATATATATTCAATGCGCACGCGTACATACCACTTGCCAACTTGCAATTGCAGAAGTTGTAGACTGAAGCCCGCTCGGGTCAGGAAACTGAGTTGGTTCGATTCTGATTGGAGGTCCACATACGTAATTAGGGTTCACCGGCCCATAAATGCTCCACTTCTGGGGTGGAGTGAGAGAGGTTCTATTGTCATCAGGCGGAAGCTTGAAGACTTGGAGCTGGAACATTGCCTGTGATTGGGTCTCGTTCATGATTGTCGGCAAGATGGTTCCGTTTCTACAGCACTTGGGCAGCTTTCCGACCTTCTCGTCATCCTTCATAGTCGGTGGGAGGTCGGTGATGGTAGGCTTCTTTTCACAATTCATGACCTTAGAGAAGTCCATGTCCTTGTAAATCTTTCCAGCCTGGCCGTAGAGGCACTCGGATGGGTCCCTCTTGTGAGTATAGGCCCCTCTCATTGTCTGAATGAACTCATTCTTCTGCCATTCCCAAGTCAAATTCCAGTGGTCAAGACGGCCGAGTGGGTGCAGGTTGTCGATGGTGACTTGGGCCAGATAGTTGTTTGAATAGGAATCCATTACATCGTATATGAAGGAGAGATCACCATTCTGTTTAGGCAGGAATTTGGTGCCTTTTTCGTCTTTCAACTTGAACTTTGGGTCTGGTTGACAACAAACGAACATGCTTGACTTCCCTGCTCAGATCGCCATCAAACACAACATATAAATCATCAATCACTTTCAACAAATCCATATTCTCAACGGCACGGTTTAATAGCTGACTTATGAACGTATGATATAAATCATAAAACACAAAATCAAAAAGCAAGATAATTTTTTAACACACGCCCAAATCATATCTGAGCGCTGACTCAATCCATTGGGTGTTTGTTGAAAAGAATTATCTTGCTTCTTCGATCACCAAAGTTGTATTATTAGGTTTGCATGCACATGTGATTGACATGAGTGAAAGTACGTACCTCGTATACGAGGTGCAGGGCACTTATATCCATCGTTGACGAGGCGAATGGTCTTGGGCATGGGTATTGCCTTGGCCGGGAGGCCGAACTGGGTTCCCTTCAATTTAATCCTTGCCTGAATCTGATTGACATCCCCGGCCGTATCGATGGAGTTCTTCAAGTTGGTTTGAGGGTTTCCTTGAAAGTAAGTCCCGTTTTTCCCAACGGAGGCAGGGAAATCACCACCGTCCACCATCACAGCCCCGTCTGCCGACACCAATATCTCTCGATGCTGAAACCCTATGTACATCTTCCACGCCTTGAGCTCCGAGGACCCGGCGTTCAAGATGCTGGCCTCCGACTTGAACGCCCAGGCCTGTGCCGACACGTTCTTCTTGTGCGGATATTCTTTCTCGCGCGAGATGAACGTGTAGGTCAAGAAGATGCCATCGCAGTCATCTTGCTCCGGCGGAGGGGCTGGCTTGTCGCCGTCCCCTCCGTCATCGCCGCCGTCTGCTTGACCGTAACTAACTTCTATCCTAGAAGCAAACACCCCCAAAAACAATAGAATCAACAAGCTCCACGGGATCTTCATGCTCGAACTTGTTTCCATTGTTTTGAGATGTATTGGAAACTCTCTATGTTATTTCTGTTTTTCGGAAAACAATCTTATTCAGGGTTGTGGCTAATTGGATATCAGAAACAGAAATAATGATTTATCACGGGCCGCGCGAGAACGCGGCGAGTGAGAAGGCCGTGGAGGTCTGTGTAAAACCCCGCAGGAAAGAGAGATGGGACGGTATAAATTTTTGAAGGGAGAAAGACACTGGAAGATTGGGTCAAGCTCAATTCTCTTCCGCTAGTTTTAGCGGGAGCTTCGGTTTGCTTGTAATTTTCGCAGCCTTGTTTTAAAGCCAAAGTGCTGGTTAATTTATGGTAGAATTTGTAGGAAAAACCAAGACGTAAATAGCATGGACACGAAAGACTGTTATCAAACGACGACCCTTATTCGTGTGTGTGTTGACTGTTTGTTAACGAGTTTGTTGCTGAGTACAAAAAAAGAAATTTCTGTTTTGGGGGCCTTCAGCTGGTTTGAGCTGGCAAAACTGTTCCATAAAACGACATAGTCTTGCTTCTAAGTTCTAACCATTGGTGCCACTGCTACCTGGCTACGCTATGGTGCATGTGGTAAAATAAACAAACCTTATGCTAGTAATTAAAAAAATGATGAAAAAAAATAGTAGACAAAAAAAACAAAGAGCAAAGTCTTGCTTGTGACCATATATTGTCATGTATTTCGTGTCATTTCTAGTTTCCTTGGTTGACTCGATCTGAATTCTGTCTGAATTCTGTCTGAATTCAGACAAAAATTGATGCTAACATACCCAAGGGTTGTAATTTTCATATTGAACAAAAGAAGTCATTTTGGGTTTTTAATTTGAAAAATGCTAGAGATCCCAAAAATTTATACCAAAATAGGATCCCAAATGACATGGCGCATGCCATATTGTCACCCTATAATTTCCACATGGGTATATGTTCTTTGCAAAATTATATTTCTCTTAAGTAAAAAGAAAAACAGTCTTTTGATAAAAAAAAATAAAATAAAAAAAAGTGTTCAGGTATTTAATAGTAGCTGCAAATCTCAAACTTTCTTCATTATATCCCACTAATTAAGTCACCATCACCAGACCTTTGCTGGTATCACTTGCTTTAGAAAATGACTCAGATTCCGATTTGTATTCTTTGAAGCTAGTTTCTTTCTCATTCTCACAATCAAGAATCTTAACTCTATATGGATATGTCTTATTTATAATTGTGTACATTGTGTTCAAAGAGGTGAGAAAAGCTTAGAAGTTCTTCAATTTAGATCAAGTGAGGTTTTTGATACTATCACTTTTTCTTTAAAGAAAAAGAGGAATCAGAAAGAGAGTCAATCACCACCAAGCATCAATTTTTTGATGCGCAAGTCTGGGGCGACAAAACATCTCATGATCTTTCTTGTTTGATTACACTACTATTCATATGAATCTATGAACACAAAGAAGTAGACTCCGTAACACAAATAAAGAAGATGAGAAGTTGCACCAAATATAAAATGGAATCCAAATGGAGAAGCTGCATCACAAATGGATGCTGGCGACTTGCAATTGTAGGAGTTGTTGGTACGTGTTATCAGTATTCGGATTGTTGGGATTTGAGTGTTTGTTTGTAGAGTTTAATTCATTTTCTTCCTCTGTTTTGGTAATATTAGGGTTTTAATTCAAAATATTATATTAGTTTCTCAAATAAATTAATTTTTATTTACACATTGAAAATTAACAAGTCAATAGAGATTACTTGGCAGCTGCCACGTCATTTGGGATTCATATTTGGTATAAGTTTTTGGGGTCTCTAGCATTTTTATATTTGTATTTGAATTTTGGGTATGTAATTTTCATATTGAACAACCCAAAATGACTTGGAAAATGCTTAAGATCCCAAAAAATTATACAAAAAATCTATACCAAATGATTTGGCATGTGCCACATCATCATCTCAATCTTAATACTTTCCAGCTTGGCTTTCTATTTAAATTCTTTTAGATCTAAAATAAAATTTTGTCTTTTCAAAAAAAAAAAAGATAAAATTTTGTATTTCCTTTCAGAAAAGATAAAATTTTGTATTTTATTTTATTTTAATATTTTGTTTATAAAAAAACTGATGGTATTGATGAATACGTCTTAACTGTGCTACCTATGGATTTTCTGGGCATGTTATCATGGTGACTTAATTGGATTTTCTGGGCATGTTATCAACTTATCAAGGTAAATTCTGAGCAAGCCCACTTCCATTGTTTCTCATAACAAGGTTATACAGATCCTAATGACTCAATTAGATATGCCTCGACCATTATTGAATAATGCAAAGGTGCTTGTGCTTTGTATATTTTGGATACAAAGAGCATTTTGCCGGAGCACCCCAAATCTGGCTTTTTTGACCTCTGCTCACTGAATTTGGGACCGCTCCCTCCTTAGTTGTCGTAATCTTGTTCTGTCAACTCCATTGGAAAGTAGACATCCAGGGGTTTTCAATAATATACAACACGTTCCATAGTTCCAACCAAGTCCAAAGATATGGCCTTCCGAATTCAACAGACATGTAATGGCAAATTCTAGATTCACCTTTAGCTACTCAAATAGCAATATCTGAAGTTACAGGTGCCCAATGGCAGTGATTCCAATTGGTAATTAAACTAGACACTTGCATCTTTGCATCCATATAATATTATCTCCCATATTCCATTGGAGTCTTAAACTGTGTTGCTCCAAAAGCAACTGGTCTTCAAGAAGCAGAGCACTTCCTCTGTTTTCTGTCAAATCACTGTATTGTCCTAGATATGATTACTTGGGAAAGTTCATAGCAAAGAAAATTGTACAACAAGTAAGAGAAATAGAGAAGGAGAAGCTGCATGTCTCTACATCCGTGAGGACTTTTGAGGCAAGCAACAAGCAACAAGATGATTAGCCTTGCTGAGAAAAGTAGATGTTCTGCAATTTAGAATACGCTTGGTTTTGGTAGAACCTTGATTATGAGTCTTCTGATTACGCTAAGTTAATCTCATCATGTTTTTTAATTAGATAAGGAAGTTATTTTATTATTGTAATTATTATATTTTTAGGTTAATTTGAAAATGAAAATAATTAGATATGCTGAAAATTATAACTGAAAGTGATGACGTGGTAGATGCCACGCAGGACACCATGTAATTTGGTATTAGTTTTTTGTATAACTTTTTAGTGTATGTAGCACTACTCAAATGACTTCTATTGTTTAACGGGTTTCTTTTATTACAAAACATACAAAAGTTAAACGTCATCAAAGAACTCTGTTAGGGTTCTGATGGAAAGCATAATGGATGTTAGGTTTTGTCCTTGAGCCTCGAGGCCTTCGAGGAACATTGTTGGCGCTTTTATACAACGCCTACCACCAAGCTCGTTTGTTTACTTATATCTTTTCTCTAGTAACAGTGGTGGCTTGGCCCTACACATCGTCTGGGTGAGGTTGATGGAATCAGTGATGATGATGGAGGATTATGGCACACCATTGGAGCTAGGGGTGGGCGCGGGTCGGTGTTAGGCCAAAATCGCAACCAAACCGCTTCATTCGGTTGTGCTATATTTAAAACCGCAACCGCATTTTAAAAACCTACACCGCTTACTTCGGTTACACCGTTTTGCGGTGCGGTGCGGATCGGTTTCGGTTGTGTTCGACTTTCTATTTTTTCGCATATTGTCGACCAAAGTCGACAAATTTAGCTGTCCTCAAATGAGTAACCATTACTATCAAAATATCAACAAAATAAACCACTATAATCTGTTCAGTAAATTAAGTAATGAACATTTCAAATAACCTGTTCATGACATCAACATCTCAAGTTCTCAACTAGACAAATAACATTAACACTGTCAAACCTGCATATCAACTATCAAACATTCAAACATCAACAATTTGCTCCAACTGTTCAACATTTCAAACCAAAAAGCAATTTCCAAAACTAAATCAACACTACAAAAAACAACCTGTTTCCAAACCAAATAGCTAACATGCAGCACAAACATAAATTATGTAGTAAATCAAAGTTCCAACAGCAATAAATCAAAGTTCCAGCAGCACAAACATCAAGTTCAAACTTCAAAGTACCAAACATAAATTTAAAGTTATTACAAACCATAATTAAACAACATAAAGGCAGTAACATCAAGTTCCAAGTACAAAACAATCAGCTTCCCTTGCAGCAGCTTCACTTGTAGCAGTTGGTACAAAAGTTCCCTTGCAGCAGCTTCACTTCTAGGCATTATCAAATGTTCAAAACACCCATTAATACCATTATCAAACACTGAAAGTTTCAGTCTTTATCAATCATTATCACACACTCATTGTCAAAATCGAAGAAGCAAAACCAAGTACAGGAAAACAAACTGAAACCAAAAGCAGTCGAACCAAAATCAAAAGCATTTCTGAAACAAGTACAGGAAAACAAACTGAAACCAAAAGCAATTGAACCAAAATCAAAAGCATTTCTCAAACAAAGAAACTGATGCTCTACTAAATTTGTCAAATTGATGCTCTCATGGTCAAAATCGAAGAAGCAAGGGAGTTCCACCTACCGAAAGCCCGAAACAGAAACAGAAATTCAAAATCTAAGCAAGCAAGTGTCCCTACCGAGGCCATCCAGAGACGAGATCAGACGACGTCCTCGGCGACGTTAGTGGGCGTCCTTGGTCGGAGATCGACTGCGTCCTCTGTCGGAGATCGACAGCGTCCTCGTTCGGCGTTCAACGAAGTTCAACGTTCTGAGAACTGAGAAAGTGAGAAGTGAAAAACTGAAGAAGAAGAAGAAGAGCGGCTGTCGAGAGAGAGAGAGTGGTCAAGGTCGAGAGAGATGTGTTAGACTTGAAATGGGGCTGACTAAGTCAGCTAGGGTTAGAGAATAGAGAGAGTAATCTAGTGCATAAGAGAGTATGTGTAACCTGTTTTGCACCAATAACAAATCGACAACCATTTAAAAATAATATTAATTTAAATAAAATAACATTTATTTTATTAAATATTAAATATTCGGGCGGTCCGGTTTTTTCCGGTCGGTTCACAAGGTAAACCCGGTCCTGAACCGAAAAATTCCGGTTCGGTGCGGTCAAGTCAATTTTTTCCCCCTGTTTCATCCGGTTCGGTCCCCGAGCCGCATTTCCGGGCCGGTTCGGCCGGTTTTTGGCCTCCGGTTCGGTTTCTGCCCAGCCCTATTTGGAGCGGCAAGGATGCTAATCGCTCTCCTTGTTTGTGACGGTTCTAGTTCCAGTTCCAGAGAAACTATATCTAGGTTTTGGCGGCAGATTTGACTTAAAACTGGTAATAAGTTCTTCATAGACGCTAATTGATTTTTTGAAAGAAAAGAGATTTTATTTCTAAATACGATAATGATCGTACATGAGGGCATCCAATACAAACTCTAGAGCATGACCAAACCAATCAAGATGGATGTTTGAATCAAAACTATAACTAGCTAGACGATGAGCAACCCTGTTAGCTTGCCTAGGAGTAAAACCAACTGTAACATCTCCCACTACACCTACAAGTCCTTTGATATCATGAATCAAAGCACCGAGCTCAGACAAATCCTCAGTCAAAGAATTAATGGCCTGAACTGCCACTAAACAATCAGTTTCCACGACCACCTTCGTGACATTCATAGCGTGTAGGAATTCTAACCCATACTTCAAGGCTAAAAGTTCAGCGTGTAATGGAGAGATCACAGACTCAGCTCTGTAGGAAAAGGCAGCAATAAAATCCCCGTGATCATTCCTAAGAACTCCCCCTGTACCGCCATACTGAATCGACGGTAGGAACGCACCATCAACATTCAGTTTTAGGGTACCAGTCGCTGGAGGAAACCATCGTTTTTGACCCGTAGGTCCTCGCCGATCAAGAGATGCAGTAGCCTGATTGACCTGGGAATACTCCTCAAACCAAGCGATAGAAGAGGCCACGATGCTAGGACCGGTCTTAGAGCAATCTCTCCACAGCTTGTCATTCCTATTCTTCCAAATATTCCAAAGCAACACAAGCAATTTATCAAAGCAATCTGATGCCATCGAGTTAACCCGTTCTAAAAACCAATCCTTCCAAGATAATGAGGAAACAGGAATGATAAAGGATTAGGAAACCGGAATGATAAAGGGAGGAGCTCCCACTATCTCTCTAGCCAAACTACAGTGGCAAAATAGGTGTTCCACTGTGTCCACACTCCACACCACTAGAGCAGACAACACACTGTAAGTCCCCATTATAACCCTTCAAAGATAATGCAGCACGGGTAGGCAGGAGATTATGGACTGCTCTCCACCCGAAAATAGCCACCTTACTAGGGACTTTAGCCTTCCACAAGGCTCTCCAAACCGGACCATAAAGATCCCCATGAGAAGGAGAGGCAAACACAATTCCAATAGAGAAGTCTCGTGCTATTGTATACGCTGATATCATAGACGCTAATTGATATTTTGCATGGCCATGGGGTTACGATCTTGGGGCCTGGTATAGGTTTGTGTCAAAGTTCGTGGCAAGAAACGGCAACGCGAGTCTTCGACAATGAGTGGAGACCGGGTGCTGCTGAAGAAAGTTTGGAGCTCAGGCCACCATATATCTACCTCTTTATTGTCGTAATTGGCAACTCCCATGGTGTTTTCTATAGGCTTTGAGAGGGTTCATTGGCTAATCTCTTTTGCCAGTGGATGGAGGCTTGCCCCAGATATTCTGCTCTAGGTCAAATTCTATCTCTTCCATTCAACAATGTTGTTTGGTTGGTTGAAGGCTCCGGTCGAGGACGGTGTTGCTTGGACTAGGGTTTTGTTTGGGATTAAAAGGCCAATGCTGCACTTAAGGCAGTGTTTGGATTAAAAGGCCAATTCTGCACCATCTACCTCTGGTTCCGCCTCTATAGGCATTACTTTCAAATACTCTGCGACGGTGCTAACCTCGCAATTTCTTTATGCCTTTTGTCTTCCTCCCTAACTAATCTGTATATTCTATATCCTCAATGGGCTTTCGTTTTCTGTTTTTATTAGATTCACTCCCGATTTTGATTGTCTATGAGCTATCATCTTCCTCATCTTAACTTCTTCATCGCCTTCATCACACAGAACAGCACCGATCTCTTGGGTTGAAATATTTCACGAACCCATTGTTCCTGCCTCTAGGACTTGATCGCAACCAAATTGGGTTTTGGAAAATTGAAGCAAAATCATCTGCATTAGACTAGATTGCAGCAGCTCCTAAAGGAATAATACAACAATACAATAGATGGATAGATGGAAGGAAATACAGCCATATGTCTTAACACAATGGGGTCTGATATTAAACCAACACAATGGTCAAATGTTAACTGTTCATTTTGAGACCTACAAAACATGATGGAGATATCACGGTCATTTTTATAGTTTTCTAAAAGTAAACGATAACCCTTCTGAGCAGTTATATTCATTGTTTTCATCAGTAAAATCTGCAGCAAAGAAATTCTGAGATGAGCTTTCTAAATTTCTTACCTCCTTAACCCTCTGTGTTATATGTTATGTTAACCATGTGTGTGCATAATAACCATTACACTACGTAGTAATTGTATTTTACATGTACAAAGTACATTAAATCGATCAAGTGGCAGCAATCTCTTCGACAATACTGATTTCTTCAACAAACTGGGCTTTTGGCTCCAAGTCAATGAACTGGTTAGACTTGCTAGCAAGATGTGCAATGCTAACCCTCCCTTGACGTTTGATATAGTCTGCCACGGCTTGCATCTCTTCTTGGGAGATGTATATGTATTTCCCTCTGTCATCCATGACACCAGAAAGTTGCCCTAATACCAAAGCAAACAAATTTTCTCAGTAAGGGGCAACAATAACAACAACAAAAAAGCATTTCCACCATCTGAAGGAAGTCACTTTTCATTCTGTGAAACAATTATATGGGGAAATGAAATTGCACATACCCATACTTTCCAGAGAGTTAATCCGGTTGATGCATTCCTGCATGAACCATATGTTGTGTAGCAAAATTAGGAAGCCAAACCAGGCATAATGAAAGACAATGTGGGACTAAGAAACCAAAAGAGCAATTTCTATATGTAATAGATTGCATAAAGAAAACATGTCTTATATGAAAAGAGCAACAATCAGTTGATTAATCACTTTAAAAAAGAAAAACAAATCAATATAAACTTAACTAAATAAATTTGGAATAAAAGTTTGGGCAGTACACTTTGCACCTCCAAGTGTTTTGGAATATATGACATTTGTTTTTGTCTCATTTTGCACACCGTTGTTAAAAAAAGTCACGATTGAATCTTTCAGATAACTAAAAGTAATCTTCAACCCCAACTGCAGGATGTAGGATATGGAATGTTGACAAAGACCATTTCCAATTAATTTGCAGGAACCATTTTAATGTTGACATAAAATGCTGGACATAAGTGAGGGAATTTGGTTTTGTACATAAAGTTAAAAAAGTGATCCTGTCAAATTAAGCAATTAAGAAACATCTCTACTCTTCCTGACATTTATTATGAAATTGAGACTTTTTGAATAATGGGTGCAAGGTGCAATAACACCTTGCACCCTACACTTGGGGGATGCAGTGTCACTAACCCTAGGAATTTATTTACTGATGTTTATTAATTTACCGTTTATTTAGATGTCATTCAAGCAAAACAAATAGAGAGATTACCTGAGTCCGTAACTTAAATTCAGCAGCAAGATCTTCCAAGGGAACACATTTATGTTTCTGCAAACGACAGAACCACAAATTAAAAAACCATAACGCCCCACAAGACTCACTTTGTTAACTAGTTAATTCCTCTGATTAATGAAGTCTCATACAAGTAATAAAATGACAAAAACAAATGTTAAAAACATTAACGATCCCAAACAGTGAAGCTATCTTAAGGGAAAAAAATTGGTCATTCAGGGATCAGCTTATGCTCCAATCGAGTTCAACCAAAACAGAGTCAGCTCATCTGAGCTTGGCTCACCTAATCTGAACTAGGACTAGAAAAGTCTAGCAAATAAGCTTAAGACCAGGTTGACCTTGTCTCAATGATCTGGGACAAGTTAGAAAACTACAATTCCAGCTCAGTTGCAAATTTTCATCCCTAGTTTTCATGTGAACCCAATAAACAGAATCTTCAAATGAGTTTAACAGATACAGTATCAAAACCTACCTTTATGTATTCCACAAAATTAGAAAGCAAATTCTGATGTCCATCTTGCACTTCATTCTCAGTAGTACCTTCAGCATCTACAGAAAATTCTCCTTTCCACTTTTCGAGCTCTAATGCAGCAGCTTCCTCCTCCCTAGCCTTCTGAGCCTTGGCTTCTTCTTCCTATAAAATAATGGATGTAACTCAACTAGCAGTTCGAAATAAACAAAGGCACATCTATTTTCTAACACAAAACAGGGTGATCAACACACCAGCTGACGTTCTTGTGCCTCCCGTTCCTCATCTTTCCTCCTCCGCATTTCAGCATAGCGATCTTGTTTTGTTTGCCTCGAGTCCCGTGCAGCTTGTTCAGCCTTTAAACAAAGGAAGGGAACTTGTTAAAACAAACTACTGGTGTGTCAACTGCACCAAAAAGCAAAGCAAATGAAACAATCAAAATGCAAAGAAACATCAAGGCCCAAAAGAAATCATTACATAAATGTGTTTGCGTGTTTCAGTAATTTATATCTTATTATAGAAGGATACAACTAAGTGATTGTACATAACTAGTTCACAAATTTATGATTACATCTTCATATTGGCATTCATGGCACAGATACAATTACTATTAAGAAAAATTAGGACAGGAGGAGAGAAAGAGAGAGCGTAATCTTTCAAACGAAGAAGTAAGAGAACAAACAATACTTGGCGCTGTGCTTCCCGCTCTTGACGCTTCTTTTCCTTTTTCCTTGAAGCTTTGGCTTCATAAGTCTCGTCCTCAACACCTTCCTCATCACTTCCATCTGCAACTTCTTTATTCAGAAACATATATAATTACTTCATCTGACATTCTGACACAATACTACATTCTCAACATTTGCAGAGTACATAAGGAATTATACCAAACATAGTAAACTGCATTTCCCCAATAATCCTCATTTGTTCTTACCTCCACCACTAACAAATGCATTATTTACATTTTAGTTTTCCACAATGCTATCTATTTCAATGCTTTCCTCACTAACACTGAGCTACTTAATCAGTCAAAACTAATCCTCTCTTGGCATATGCGCAACACACTTTCACTCTCTAATCACTTTTCAGCTGTTAACATAAAAAAACAAAAGAAAACAGCCGAGCACAAACCTTCAACAGGCAGTGCCGCCGCGGCTGACGATGTGCTAGCTCCAGCAGCCGGCCTCCTCCGCATCCGCCCCCGATTACCGGCCGGACGCACCACAGCCTCCCTCTGAGCAACCTAATATCAACAACAAATCACACCAAACAAAAATTACAGTACATCCAAAAACACTCCACAGCATTCAATCAACAACAAAAACCCTATGCCTAATTTTTTCAAGAAACCTAAACAACCGCATCGCAATAGAATTAGGTTTCGAAAACTAAACCTGAGGCTCGTCGTCGTGATCTTTGGGCGATCGAGAATCTTGACGGCGTTTCCATAGGTAAAGTGGAATTAACGCCAAGGCGAGGAACATGGAAATTATCACGGCGAGCATTTCCTCCATCGTTTTGATACGTCTCAGGCTGCCAACAACAACAACACCACCGTGAAAAATGAGACCCTAACAAAATTGTGGGCTGTAATTTGAGGTTTTGTGATAAATAAGGGCAGAGAATTAGGGTGAAGTACATACCTTGAAAGCGGAAAGAGAGAAAAAGAGGGCAGAGGATCGTCTTCTTCGTCTTGAAAGCGGTTAGATTCTGATGAATCTTTGGAGGAGAAATTGATTACTGGGAGAAGTGAGGGACGACTCACGAGCCCTTTGAGATTGGCACCGCTGTGGAAACGACGACGTTACAGTCCCTGTGTTTGTTTTTTATTTATGAAAATGGGTTTGTAATTCAAAAATCTAGGAGACTCAGTTCTGCGCATATTTTTAAGAAGTAAACACCAAAACTACAATAGTTATTGATTTTTTACCATGCGCAAAATCTAAAACGTGAAGCCCCTGCGGTTTATTAAAATTAACGGGTCGTCAATCATTATAAAGCTCAGTGACAGAAAGGGCAATATAGTTTTCAACAAATTACGTTAAATACCGTCGACGCTGGCTCGACCTATTTCATTTCAGTTCACCTCGTTTCAATTTCAATCACAAGGAAAGCTAGGGCTTGGTCGCAGCGGCGAAGCAAGAGAGCGAGACTCCGACGACGAAGTAAGAGAGCGAGTCTCCGGCGACAAAGCAACAGAGCGAGACTCTGGCGGCGAGGCTCCTGCGAAGTTAGGGCTTGAAGGTCAGTAGAGAAATTTCTAGTTATTGAGGGTCAGTAGCTATAGTCTGAATTTTTGTGCTTTTTTTGTTGAATTTTGTATAGGTGAGTATAGCAGCACGAAGTAGGGCCTCAATCACAATCATCGGTTCTCCGCCTTCATCAAAATCAACGGCTTTGCATTCAACACTGTCAAATCCTTCAGATTCTCCAGTTTCCTTCAGCCTCATCTTGTCATAATCTCTCCCTTAGGTAAAGGATTTTGGTTTAGAAATTTGATTATGCTCAATTTGGTTGTGAATTCTGTTACTGTTTTTCTTAGTGTGAACTATTTGATTTCTATTTGGAAATCCTTTGTTTGATTCCTGTCTATTTAATTTGATGGTGAAATTGAGAGTTCTGCAAATTTTTGCTTGAAAATTTCTGCAAATCCTTTCTGTATCATTTGATTTCTGTAGATATTTGTCTCTGTAAGTAGGGTATTAAGGGTTAGTAGCCTTAATCAATGGGCTTTTGAGTGAAGGTCATAAATATGAAGAAACCTGTTTTTGTTGCTTGCTACTCTTTATGAATGCTATGGTCTGTCTATTACTGAATTGGTTTTTCTTTACTTAGTGAACCACTTTTTTTGTAGATATGCTTCTTCACAGACAATAATTACTTTCCTCCATGTTACCCTTTGCCATTCTAGTTTGCAAATTCCATTGTTATCCGGTTCTCTTTTGTTATATTAAATGTGATTCTAATTCTATGATTTCTTGTTCTTTTTAGTTGCTTGCATGGCTTTTTGGGTGCTCTAGTTTCTTAGTTTTGACTTCTCAATCATTGCATCTTAAGTTAGGTGAATAGCTTGTACTCTTTTGCAATATGATTGGCGAAAATTTCTATTCAGCCTGATAGTAACGAAACTAGTGGTTGGTAATGGAATTAGGTGAAAAATATCAGTTCTCTTTAAGCTACCACTTTCTAGTACGAAAGTCATTCTTATAAGCTATAATGGTTTATTAATCCCATTGAGTGTCAGTAAACTATTGAGGGTGAGTATCCTATTGAGGGTCAGTAACCCTGTTACAACCTCATTTTTATGTTTATTTATGAGGATCAATAGTTTTAGCTTCATGATTGCATTCGCTTGATTGCATGAGGCATTCAACTCAAATCTATTATCGGTTCAATTGAGCTTGCATTTTTAGACAGATTTCTTAGCTTTACTTTATGGGAGGGGGTCACTGCAATTATGTCTACCTATAGGCTCTGTGGATATTTGATTTTATTACTGTTGTTAGTCTTTATTTTGTGCTTGAAATTCTGGTCATTGATTTGTTGCAACTCTGAGGATATTTTTATTAGGTCTTTTGCATTCTTATAAGCTATAATGGTTTCTTAATCAAATTGAGGGTCAGTACACTATTGAGGGTTAGTAAACTACTGAGGGTCAGTACTCATATATTTGCATTTATCATATACACAGATTAATTGCAATGGCAAAGAGGAAGGTTACTGCAATAGATAAAGAGGATGGGCTTGGTTGAGCTGTGCGACGAAGTTGTGCGTCTTCAATTTTGCTGGAGTTGTCAAAAACTCTGAATTGATCTTTCAGTTAGTTAAACTATGAAAAAGGCAATTTAGTAATTACTTGTTAACTGAAAGAAATTTAAAAATGAATGAACTAGGCCGCATGGGCTTGGGCGTGAAGTAGAAACTATACCGCATGAGAAAGCAAGAAAACAGGCCGGTTAGTAGTAAAATGTGGGCTAAAAATGTATTTAATGGTAATTTGCTATATTTTTAACTAAAAGAAAAATACATCAGGAGGGACGTAATGCCTAAACTCCATGAGCTAGAGATGACAAATAAATCTTTATCAATACAATCCATGAGCCAAGAACGCCATTCCTCTAACCAAAAATGACAACAACTATTCCGAACAATGAACTTGGCAATCAAGTGAGCCACATTATGCTGTTAAATCACAATTTTGATTTATAAAAGGCAGCCAAAAGTGCAACAAAATATTTTTTTTCTTTTAGTGCAACAAAATACTTATGTTTATGTATTTATCTAAATTTCTTTATAATGTAATTATATCATTCTCAAAAAAATAATATGTGTGTCACTACCCTTTCTGATCATAAGACTAAAATACATATAAGAGTATATAGAAAAATAAAAGTGGGGATATTAGGGATGTAGCTCAATTTGTAGAGCAAGTGATTACAAAGCATTGAGTCTCCAAAATAAATTGTTTTATTTTTAGGGTTTTTGTCCATTTACCCCATTTCTAGGGATTTTTTTCCCACTAACCCCATTGAGTTTTTTTAATTCTCTCTTACCCAATACACTCTAAGGGAGTCTTCCCTAATACCCCATTAAGATTTTTTTTTTGTTTTTAATTTTTTTTTAATACCATTTTACCCTTCACCCCTTATTTACTTAGAGAGAGAGAGAGAGAGAGAGAGAATAGAAGAGAGAGAAACTATAGGAAACTTCGCCGGAGCCCGTCACCGGCCGCCGGAATCCGGCCAACTTTCGCCGAATTCCGGTCACCGGTCGCCGGATTCCGGCCAACTTTCGCCGGAATCCGGTCACCGGCTGTCGCCCACCGGAATTTGTTGAAAATCTCACCGGAAAGTTTTTTTGCCCCCAATAGACATCTATTGCCCCCTAATAGAGGGGCAATAGACGTCTATTACCCCAATAGTCTATTGCCCCCTAATAGACGTCTATTGGGGGCCAATAGACGACTATCAGCCATGTATTGCCCCCCAATAGACGTCTATTGCCCCCCAATAGAACTTTCGTTTGCCGGAATGAAAATTAATCTTCCTAAAATTAGACAAATAAAACTTTAATTAACGAAAAAAAAATAAGAGATTACATCAATTTAAAACATCTATTGCCCCGCAATAGACGTCTATTGCCCCCCAATAGTCGTCTATTGCCCCCCAATAGACATTCAAAATTTTTTTTTCTTTCACTGTCCCGTTACTTTAAAAAAAAAAAAAAAAAAAAAAAAAAAAACTGATTGGGCACCCAGAAAATGATCTGGGCACCCAATCTTCTTCTTCCCCAATTGACCGGAACCCTCTCTTCTTGCTGCACCAAATCCCCCAGTCTATCGAAAACCATACTCTTCGTTTCGGCCTCACCTTCTAAAGCACCGGACGTTCGTCCACGACTCCTCCTCTAGCGCTGAAAGGATCGAATTGGAGACGAGGCCTGAATCGAATTCGATTTGGCCGGTCACTGAAACAAATCTGAACTCGCCGGAGCCCGAGGCTGAAATGACGGCGGCTGGTGGTTCTGCAAAACGGAGCTGAGGCCCTCGCTGGATCGGGTCTTCGGGTCGAGCGGTGGAGATCGATCTCATCGAAGCCGGTGATGACCTCCTCAACGATGTCTCGAGTCGGACAGATCCCTGCCGCCGTTCTGCAAATCCTCCGGTCCAAATCAGACGGCGTCGAACAGTGTAGAGCCATGTGTCTTCTGCGTCGCCTCCGCGGTTGAATTAGTCGCCGTCCGGGAAGAATAGATCTCCATGTCACCGTGAAATTTTCTCCGGTGAAGGTGGTCGGTGATCTGTACGTGATTATGGAGAGAGAGAGAGAGAGAGAATCGTGCTGTGCTGGAGAGAGAGAGATGAGAGAATGGCATAAAATGAAGTTGTTTAATTAGACCGAGGGTATATTTGTTATTGTACTCTGAATTGGGTTAGTGAGAATAAAAATCTGTTGCTGGGGTAAGTGGGAAAAGTTTGGCTCATTTTGGTGCTTTTGGGCAAGGACCCTTTTTTTTATTTAACAAGTGAGATGAGGATAAGATTTAAATACAAATGGGAGTACATTGAACTATCAATTTGGGGATGTAGCTCAATTGGTAGAGTGATAGAGCATGTATTAGATCTTAGTTTGACTCACGTCTCCATCAAATTTATTTTTATAATTTAACAAGTAATGACAATAAAATTTAAATGCAAATTCAAGTACATTGAAATATTAAGTTGGGGATGTAGTTTAATTGGAAGAGCAATTACAAAGCATGTATTAGATCTTGGTTCGACTCCTTGCTTCTCCATCAAATTTATTTTTATTTTTATTTTTATTTTTATTTTTATTTTTATTTAACAAGTAATAACAATAAAATTCAAAATGGGGATGTAGCTTAATTGGTAGAGCAATTACAAAGCGTATATTAGATCTTGGTTCTACTCCTTGCTTCTCAATCAAATTTATTTTTATTTTTTATTTTTATTGAAGAAGTGATGACAATAAAATTTAAATAGAAATGGGAGTACATTAAAATATCAACTTGGGGATGTAGCTCAATTGGTAGAGCAATTACAAAGCGTGTATTAGATCTTGGTTCGACTCCTTGCGTCTCCATCGAATTAATTTTTTTATTTTTTATTTAACAAGTGATGACATAAATTTAAATACAAATGGGAGTACATTAAAATATCAACTTGGGGATGTAGCTCAATTGGTAGAGCGATTACAAAGCGTGTATTAGATCTTGGTTCGACTCCTTGCGTCTCCATCAGATTTATATATATTTTTTGGACTAAATACTGTTTAGTCCTTGAGCTTTTGACCATAAAATACTTCAGTCCCTGACCTTCTAATTTCACACGTTTAGTCCCTGTACTTCAAAATTTCAGACCAATAGGTCCTTGCCGTCTAAAAGTCGCGGTGAAATGTCTATTATGCCCTCAGTTCTTTTTTTAAAAATAAATTTATTCCTTTCTCTTTTTTTTATTTATTCTTTTTTATTTATTTTATTTATTCTTTTTTTTTTTCAAACAGAAAGAAAGAAAGGAAAAAAACAGAAAAAAATAAACAGAAAGAAAGAAAGGGCAAAAAAATTCATTTTCCAAAAAAAAATAATAATAATTAATTAATTAAAAAAAAAAGAACTGAGGGCATAATAGACATTTTGCCGCAACTTTTAGACAGCAAGGACCTATTGGTCTGAAATTTTGAAGTACAGGGACTAAACGTGTGAAATTAGAAGGTCAGGGACTGAAGTGTTTTATGGTCAAAAGCTCAAGGACTAAACAGTATTTAGTCCATATTTTTTTATTTAACAAGTGAAGACAATAAAATTTAAATATGAATGGGAGTACATTGAAATATCAACTTGGGGATGTAGCTCAATTGGTAGAGCGATTACAAAGCGAGTATTAGATCTTGGTTCGACTCCTTGCGTCTCCATCAGATTTATATATATTTTTTTATTTAACAAGTGAAGACAATAAATTTTAAATATGAATGGGAGCACATTGAAATATCAACTTGGGGATGTAGCTCAATTGGTAGAGCGATTACAAAGCATGTATTAGATCTTGGTTCAACTCCTTGCGTCTCCATCAGATTAATTTTTTTTATATTTATTTAACAAGTGATGACAATAAAATTTAAATACAAATGGAAGTACATTAAAATATCAACTTGGGGATGTAGCTCAATTGGTAGAGCGATTACAAAGCGAGTATTAGATCTTGGTTCGACTCCTTGCGTCTCCATCAGATTTATATATATTTTTTTATTTAACAAGTGAAGACAATAAATTTTAAATATGAATGGGAGTACATTGAAATATCAACTTGGGGATGTAGCTCAATTGGTAGAGCGATTACAAAGCATGTATTAGATCTTGGTTCGACTCCTTGCGTCTCCATCAGATTAATTTTTTTATATTTATTTAACAAGTGATGACAATAAAATTTAAATACAAATGGAAGTACATTAAAATATCAACTTGGGGATGTAGCTCAATTGGTAGAGCGATTACAAAGCGAGTATTAGATCTTGGTTCGACTCCTTGCGTCTCCATCAGATTAAATTTTTTTTTTATTTAACAAGTGATGACAATAAAATTTAAATACAAATGGAAGTACATTAAAATATCAACTTGGGGATGTAGCTCAATTGGTAGAGCGATTACAAAGCGAGTATTAGATCTTGGTTTGACTCCTTGCGTCTCCATCAAATTAATTTTTTTTTTTATTTAACAAGTGATGACAATAAAATTTAAATACAAATGGAAGTACATTAAAATATCAACTTGGGGATGTAGCTCAATTGGTAGAGCGATTACAAAGCGAGTATTTGATCTTGGTTCGACTCCTTGCGTCTCCATCAGATTAATTTTTTTATATTTATTTAACAAGTGATGACAATAAAATTTAAATATGAATGGGAGTACATTGAAATATCAACTAGGGGATGTAGCTCAATTGGTAGAGCGATTACAAAGCAGGTATTAGATCTTGGTTCGACTCCTTGCTTCTCCATCATATTATTATTATTATTTTTTATTTAACAAGTGATGACAATAAAATTTAAATACAAATGGAAGTACATTAAAATATCAACTTGGGGATGTAGCTCAATTGGTAGAGTGATTACAAAGCGAGTATTAGATTTTGGTTCGACTCCTTGCGTCTCCATCAGATTTATATATATTTTTTTATTTAACAAGTGAAGACAATAAATTTTAAGTATGAATGGGAGTACATTGAAATATCAACTTGGGGATGTAGCTCAATTGGTAGAGCGATTACAAAGCATGTATTAGATCTTGGTTCGACTCCTTGCGTCTCCATCAGATTAATTTTTTTATATTTATTTAACAAGTGATGACAATAAAATTTAAATACAAATGGAAGTACATTAAAATATCAACTTGGGGATGTAGCTCAATTGGTAGAGCGATTACAAAGCGAGTATTAGATCTTGGTTCGACTCCTTGCGTCTCCATCAAATTAAATTTTTTTTTTATTTAACAAGTGATGACAATAAAATTTAAATACAAATGGAAGTACATTAAAATATCAACTTGGGGATGTAGCTCAATTGGTAGAGCGATTACAAAGCGAGTATTTGATCTTGGTTCGACTCCTTGCGTCTCCATCAGATTAATTTTTTTATATTTATTTAACAAGTGATGACAATAAAATTTAAATATGAATGGGAGTACATTGAAATATCAACTAGGGGATGTAGCTCAATTGGTAGAGCGATTACAAAGCGGGTATTAGATCTTGGTTCGACTCCTTGCGTCTCCATCATATTATTATTATTTTTTATTTAACAAGTGATGACAATAAAATTTAAATACAAATGGAAGTACATTAAAATATCAACTTGGGGATGTAGCTCAATTGGTAGAGCGATTACAAAGCGAGTATTAGATTTTGGTTCGACTCCTTGGGTCTCCATCAGATTTATATATTTTTTTTTATTTAACAAGTGAAGACAATAAATTTTAAATATGAATGGGAGTACATTGAAATATCAACTTGGGGATGTAGCTCAATTGGTAGAGCGATTACAAAGCATGTATTAGATCTTGGTTCAACTCCTTGTGTCTCCATCAAATTAATTTTTTTATATTTATTTAACAAGTGATGACAATAAAATTTAAATACAAATGGAAGTACACTGAAATATCAACTTGGGGATGTAGCTCAATTGGTAGAGCGATTACAAAGCGTGTATTAGATCTTGGTTCGACTCCTTTCGTCTCCATAAGATTTATTTTTTTTATTTTTTTATTTAACAAGTGATGACAATAAAATTTAAATACAAATGGGAGTACATTGAAATATCAACTTGGGGATGTAGCTCAATTGGTAGAGCGATTACAAAGCGTGTATTAGATCTTGGTTCAACTCCGCGTCTCCATTGAATTTATTTTTATTTTTATTTAACAAGTGATGACAATAAATTTTAAATACAAATGCGAATACATTGAAATATCAACTCAGGGATGTAGCTCAATTTGTAGAGTGATTATAAAGCCTATATTTATTTTTATTTTTATTTCTATCCAACAAGTAATTACAATAAAATTTTAATACAAATAAGAGTACATTGAAATATCTACTCGGGGATGTAGCTCAATTGGTAGAGTGATTACAGAGCATGTATTAGATCAATGTACTCTTATTTGTATTTAAATTTTATTGTCATTAATTGTTGAATAAAAATAAAAATAAAAATAAAAATAAAAATAAATTCAATTCGGGACAGTGCGATTTGCGGCCCAAACCGCAACCAAACCACTTCTTCCGGTTGGGCCATATTTCAAACCACAACCACATTTCAAATGGGCTAGACCAATTAATTCGGTTGCACATTTCAAAGTTTCAAGCATTTTTTATTTGTCCAAACACCTAATACATTATGCAACAACTGCCTACTAAAGTGCAAGCACAAGAGCCTCATATACACATAACTTTCTACTAAGAAGCTACTCGTAAGAGAAACTCACAGCAAAAGGAGAGATCAATCTTTCATAACTGTTCTTATGACGTAATAATGATTCAAAGCAGGGAATAAAGAAAAATGAGAAGGGAGGATTCAAAAAATAAAATAAAATGTGGGTCAGTGCGGTTTAAATCTGGCGGGTCAAGATAAGAAACCAAATCTGCACCGTATTCATGCGGATCAATGCAGTTTGGTATCAAAACGTCACCATTTTGTTTTGGTTCGGTTTCCAACCCCTTTTTTTTCGGTGCAAAACGGTGCGGTACCGCATTTCCGATGCATGATGCACACCCCTTAAATACAAAAGCGAGTACATTGAAATATCAGCTTGGAGATGTAGCTCAATTGATAGAGTGATTACAAAGCATGTATTAGATCTTTGGTACGACTCCTTTTGTCTCCACTTAAAATATTTAATAGGTGATGATGGTAAGATCTAAATACAAATAAGAGTACATTATGCAGCTCAGGGTAGAGCGATTGCATAGCTTGTGCTTGATCTTGGCTCAACTCCTTGTCTTAAAATAAGCCACTTTAGAATTTTTCACATTTACGGGCGGTTACAACTCTCGTGGATTACTACGCCATTGCAATCTTCATTAAAATCTTCCTACCTTGGAAGTTTTTTTTTTCTTTGCTGGATTTTGTTGTAGTAGTCTTCTTGTGTTTTCTTCTTTCATAACATGACACATTGGCATCTCTTAATTGTTAGAACAACCTGCAATGGAATCGACAATCATTGGTCATGCCTATTCTCATTAGTCATTGCAACACTGATAGACACCAAACTGAAAACAGAAATTGAAATCAGCAGCTACAGAGGCATGCAAGCACTGCGGGTTCATACTATGAACTTCATAGGTGTAGAATATCACACCAGCTGATAATAAGTTAAATGGTACGCCAGCCAATAACTAGACAAACCAAACAGAGCCAACGAGTTCAGGAAATGTAACCGGGGCAAATGGGACTTTTCTCATTCAAACACTAGGAATTCAAATCCAAAGAAGAAACAAACAGGATACAGAGACATAGAAAGCAAGCAATGCTATGATGTTCATATCCAACAGAGTCTGATCGCAACAACATTATTAACAAAATTTATCAGTCACATCCACACACCATCATCACTAGCCACCATGTACTCGCTTCTAACCGCTACTAGTTCCTGCTCAATTTTGTTTTCCCAGTTTTATTGAAACATCATCATCTACTACAACGACACAATTAAGCGTCTGCGATCTCAGAAGCAGATTCTGCAGCAGCTAAGATCAGCTCTGGGTGGATGCCTCCAACATATGATCCATCAAGAGCGTTGGGAAGTCCTAGCGCCTTCAATGCCAAGTGGGCTGCCTTTTGCCCTGAGATCATCATAGCTCCAAATGTAGGTCCCTGCACCACCAATAATGCACAAAATGCAATTTGTATTAGTGGTAGTCAATCCCATTACCCACAAAAGGACCACAATCATAATCAAGTAAAGTAATCGAACCCTTTCAAAAGCAAAGAGGGCAAAAACAAAACAAAACTTTTGGACCGCTATTCCATTAAGCTAATTTGTGAATAGACCCGACAGTAATTGCCGGCCTCCTATGTCTTTGTCTTGTAATCAAGTGTAACCAAGTGCATAATACAACAAGGAAACAAAACAGAGTGGGAAAGGTACTCTCTCCAATAATGAGATTATACATAATTAATTATTAGGATAGGTAAGCAAATGAAATGGTTTTGGGACCCTAGCCTCTATTATTGAGGGTGTGATACTAGGGTGGGTCTACTCTACCCCTCATGATTGGAAGGACATATATTTCCATGGTAACACAATTATAGTGGGAGCATTATTGGCACTTTCTCAAAGCACTCGCAGCAGTATCCACTACAGGGGGATTCAGTGTAGGAGCGAATTCACACTCGTTTAATTAGTGCACATGGTCAAAATTACACTATATAGCAGTATTATGATATTTGTATCATACAAAGAGAACCTTCTGCATTGCTAAAAGCACCTATTACCCAAAATATATGAACTTAATGTCATACACAGCAACTTGCTGAATGACCCTAAACCAACAATTCATGCAAACATTCCTCCTTATTTCCTAATTTTGGTTCTAACTCTTCTTGAAAGATAACCAAATTTTTCGCAAAAGAGGAAACAGAAAGGAAAAAAACAAAAAAGAACCAAATAAATAAAAGATAAAAAATCCATGAGAAGAAATTTACCATTCTTGGAGATCCATCAATCTCAGCAACTTCCATGCCAGTAACAATCATTCCAGGCACGATTTCCCTGGTTAGCTTCACAATGGCGTCTTCAGCTGCATTCATGTCCAAGGCCTTCATCCCAGGCACGCTGTCAATCATCCCAACGCTCCTCAACCTCTTCACGCCGGTGGCTCCCATTGGGCCATCGTGACCACATGAGCTAACCACCACCTTGGCTTCCATAACGTTGGGGTCCATGCACGACTGTGTGTCATGGTTCATGGAGACCAAGGCCCAGTTGGTGACAACACCACCAACTCTCCCACCCTTGATGATCAAATCCTCAGCTGCTACGGCGTTGAAGAGTTTCACATTGGGCCGAGCAAGGAGCTTGCTCATAATAGTTGAGGTGAATAGAGCAGCATGTTTGATGACTACATAGTCATCCGCCTCGTCGTAGGCAATGCCCAACTCGTTAAGGAAGTGATGTGCTGGTTTCCTCACAACCTGTTTGAAATAAGTTGTACTGAATGTTAGTGTAGTTACAACTTACAAAGTATTTTCAGAGCAAATAACCAATTACATAATGAATATTTATTGAAGACAAGTGCTTAACCTCTTGCAAGTAAAGCTAGAAAAAAAAAATTACTCTGGAATGTGGAAACAATTTTAACTAATTTCAACTAAAGAACTGAAATAATAACTTTGTTTTCTGTGAAGAAAAAAAATTAAGAACTTGTATTTCTCTACGCTAACAATACCAATCAATTTGAATATAACACCAAGTTTTGTTAAGGACGGTTGGTTTTTGCATGGATCCGATCAGAAGATGGATCTTCATAAGTCTTTTGGAAACAAAATCCAAACACAACAATTCAAAACCAAAGTTTAATTACAGATCGACTACCATATACTCCATATTTATCAAGCTATACAAATAAATCCTATAACAATGGCTTCAAAAAAAAAAAATTTGAAATTTCTAACAAATAGTTTCTTTAATTATGTATAACTATCCCAAAATATGGAACCAAAGTCCAAAGACAATACCATCAGGTATATATGGAAATTACTATTTATGCAAACAATATCAGGCATGCAAACACGTGTCACGTCAAGGCTTTCAGATGAAACTGCCAGAATCCGAATTAGAAGGAAAGAGTTACAATACCATGGCGGAGAAGAGCTGGCCACCGAGCCACGCGCCGCCGCCGGGGCTGACGGACTGCTCAATAATAGCAACCTGCACATCGGGGTTCTTGCTGAGCTCGTAGGCGCAGGAGAGTCCGGCGGAGCCAGCACCGACGACGACGACGTCGGTATCGGCGTAGGTGATCATGTCAGTCATGTAGCGCCTGGTCATCTCCCTGGAGACGATGGACTCCTTGATCGGCTGGAACTTGAAGTTGCTGAGATCATAGGAGTTGGTGGAGGCGCCGGCGGACATGGAGACGGAGAGGCCGTGGCCGTTGGATGAGGCGGCCTTGAGTGGCTGGACGCGGGCGACGGGAGCGCCGTGGAAGGAGGAGTCGAGGAGAGATGGCTTCTGGAGGAGCTTGGCGGAGAGCGATGAGGCGGCGAGTGTGGAAGCCATGGATGCCATTTTTGGAGAGAGAGAGAGAGAGAGAGAGATAGAGTTGGAAGATTTGGAGATCAGGTTTTTGGTTGAGGAAGAAGATGAGAGTGAGGAGAGTTGGAGAGAGTGTGTATTTATGGAGAAGGAGAGGATAGGATATGAAGGATCTACAATTTGTACAACAACTTTTTGTGTTACTTTTCTCGTGTATCCGTATATGGCCCTGGGGTCACGTGACTTTTGTGACGAAAAAATTATCCCAAGAATCTTTACCATTTTTTTCTTTGGATCAATTCCTTTTCATTCAAAAAAAATACTGCATCCGAACTACATACATTCAAATTTTCTTTTATTTACATACATTCAGCGATATAAATTCATAATTTAATCATTTAAAAGTTTGGTAAAATTATTAAAGATCATCTCTCTGTAAAAATTTATTATAAACAAAAATCGTGTATCAATTCCTTTTCATTCAAAAAAAATACTGCATCCGAACTACATACATTCAAATTTTCTTTTATTTACATATATTCAGCGATATAAATTCATAATTTAATCATTTAAAAGTTTGGTAAAATTATTAAAGATCATCTCTCTGTAAAAATTTATTATAAACAAAAATCGTGTACTCATTCGATTACATCAAATAAATGAACATTTATGGAGAAAGTTAACAGTCTCATGACAATTATCTACTAAACTTAAAAGAACTTCAGCCCACGAAGTTTACTGTTGAAATTAGTTCATTTAGACTCTTTCTTATTTATGATTTACAAAATCTAACTTTATTACTCAGTAAAATGAAGAATTTAAATTATGAAATTTTGTTTTTTTTTTTGGGACTGAAAATTATGAACTTTAAAGTTGTCTTAATATTAAAACCAGAAAAAGTTGTCTTAGTTTTCTCAATTTGAATTAGTCCAATTCTATATACGGCTCTTGTCACGTGACTTCATAGGAATTAGCGCTCAGAGTCACTCACGAGTTGCGCGGATCTTTTCATCCGTGGGCCCCACTCTTGATGACGTTTTCTGTGGAGCTTTTTGTCACTATCACTGAGAGAAATAATAAGAAAGCTCGAGAGAATGGAGTGCTCGGCCACATCAGTACAATCCTGGCCGCACAAATCTATGCTTCAATCCTAGTCGCTCATTAAGGCATACCGGTTGACCTGTTGTTAAAGTTAGACAAAGAAGCCTTGGTCCCACATTTAGCTTTTCAAGGTCCCTTTATTTCTTTCTGTACTTTGTCTTCTTCAGTTCTTCCCTCCTGCTTCTCTTTCTTTACCTCTCAAATATAAAAATATCTAATACAAATTGCAGATTTATGTTTAATCAATTTGAGAATTCTTTGCTAGTTTGATCATGAAATAGAGTTCCATCGAATCCAAGGCAAGATAGAAATAGGAAATTAAATCCTTCATTTTGTCTTCAACTCTTTATTAACTGTATCTGGGTATTGGGTTTGATGGAAGCTTGAGCGGCCCTGTGAATTGGTTCTTCTAGTGGAGATTTATTTGCATATTGGGTTTTCAATTTCTTGCCTCCGTATCTATGTATGATTTTCAATATGACCGGATCGTATACGAAACAGGAAGTTATTGGGAAGGAAAGACTTGGTTAGTTGGTTATGAATTTTGAGTTCGTTCATGTTTCTGTGTGGTCATATGAAGAGATATAGTTTGATTTTGTTGCTGCTGCAAACGAGTTGGAGAGGGAGAGAGAGGGAGAGAGAGCCTTTGGATCTAGGGGAAGAGAAATGAAAAAAAATAAAAAAGTAAATGAATCCCGACCACAAACTTAAAATGAACGTCCAGGATTGCAACATTAGGAAACATGAGGCACTAATTTATGAGGAGAGAGGATCCTACTCCCTGGCAAAAGGGTGGGAAAAAAAGTAATGGTTTGTAACATGTGTTAATTAAATTAGGCTGGTTTGACCTAGAAGATCGGGGTCAAAATATAGATGAAATTGGATCAATTTTGAACCAGAAGTTTGAAATAATGTAATTCTCACATCCAACGGTTGGTGTCCCGAGTTTTATTTATGTTGATGGTATTGCCCCTTGAATGATGGAGATAATAAAAATAGGGTTATAAATGCTTATTCGATTGACCTACGAGATTGAGACCCAAGCGACAACGAAAACAACTAAAATTTTGACCATAACTATTTCTTCTTATCATGATAACATCTAACGGTCGATTTTGAAAAAATCTGTTTCCTCCACCTTGTTGCTTACAGAAGGTATAATTTTTTTAGGATTAAATACTCGTTACTCCTCATACTTTTGCATGAAAAACAGTTTAGTCCAAAATTTTAAAATTAAACAGTTTAGTCATTATTCTTTCCAATTCTCACACAACATGTCCTAAAATGACTATTATACCCCTCTCTCTCTCTCTCTCTCTCTCTCCACACACACACACACACACACATATATATATGTGTGTGTGTGTATAGAGATATATATAGAGGGAGAGAGAGAGAGAGAGAGAGAGAGAGAGAGAGAGAGAGAGAGAGAGAGAGAGAGGCAGAAAAAATAAAAAGTGAGGGGTATAATAGTCATTTTAGGACCTGTTGTGTGAGAATTAGAAAAAATAAGGACTAAACTGTTTAATTTTAAAATTTTGGACTAAACTGTTTTTCATGCAAAAGTATGAGGAGTAACGAGTATTTAGTCCATTTTTTTATACAACTAATAAACAAGTTAGACCACATTAATAAGTATATAAGGATTTTGTGTGATCCAAAAAATAAAAACTGGAAATCGATAAATTTGACATTACCTATCTATTTATAGTGTATTAATAGGTATTATGTAAAAAAATTAATCCGATTCGCCGTCATTTCGACATCAAACAAAACGGTTAACCATTTATACACTTATATTTCCCTAAGGGGAGCTGAACCACGAGAAAATAAACTTCCCAAATTTTTTACATTAGTTGATAAAACTCATAGCCACGAGAGTGTGAGTGTTGACAGATTGAAAAAATAAATTGCGAGTGAGCGGTTATGAGCACAATAGTTTTATGTGGTATTTAGGGTTTAGGGTTGACCTATTAGATTGAGACCCAAACGACGACAAAAATAGCTAAAAGTTTAACCATAACCATTTCTTCTTATCATGATAACATCCAACGGTTGATTTTGATAATATCTATTTCCTCCACCTTATTGATAAGAAAGCTCGACTTTTTGAAGAAATAATATCTTTGCCTAGGGGTCTTATTATGGGATATAAGAATAACCATGAGATTTGCAAGTCACCGGCTCACATCGACATCAGAATATCTTTGCCTGGGGCGGATCTGCCCATGATTTTCTCACTCAAGGGCTGGGATCGGTTCTCATTTTGGCATTTTTTGCCGGAACCGAAACCGAAACCGTGTTGTTTTTACCGGTTCGGTTACTTGAGTTTTCATTGCCGGAACCGTTTTTGTCGGTTCAGTTATGCATCGTTTTCGGTTCCTATACACAGCATGTCAAAGCCCCAGTTTTTCAAGCCTAATTCCACACTCCAGCAAATATACAAAAGCAATAAAGCAGTACATATACAAAAGTAGAGAAGCAGCTCCACCAGTACCAGAAAACAAATTCAACTACAGTTTGGGTTTGAAAGGGAGGAGGGTTTAGACGGAGAAAGGTAGGAAGGGATTTGATTATATAGAAATTAAGGAGGTGGGAGAAAGGGTGGGAAAGTGATAGGAGCATTTTAATGCTACATTTTAACTGCTATTTCCCTACATTTCCTGCGTTATTTCCTTAATAAAACTCTGTTTAGGAAAGTTTCCATTCTTTGATTGGGAAAGTTCCTAATTGTAGAAAGTTTCCGTTTTGTAGTTTCTATTTTCCATTTTTAGAAAGTTTCCATTTTAGTTTAGGAAAGTTTCCATTTCTTATTTTAGAAAGCTTCTATTTTCAGGTCTTTGGAATAAATAAGCTGAATTGAGTTCATAAATGGAAAGAGAAGCTTCATGAAGATGACATGGCAAGGAAATGACGTGGAAAATCAGAAAATATAATGCCAAGAGGAAATCAAGGAAGAGTTTTTAAAAAGGAAAATATATTTTCCTTGGGGATTAAATTTGCCGTGTAATACTTAAGGAAAAACAAGGTGACAACATGGGAATTAAAGATGATTGATTGAGGATTTCAAGGAGAGATTTTCTTGGGAGACTTTTATGGGAAGGAAATATTGTTGGAGGAATAATTTGGTGTGATTGCCAACGTGAAAATCAGAAATAATCAAGGAGATGATGCCAAGAGAGATTCAAGGGAGAAATAAAAGGAAAGAGAAAAAGGTGGAGACCAAGAAAAGCTGAAAACGTGTCTAGGTGCATCCCTAAATTCCCTAAAGGAATATTAGCCGAAATTCATGAAGAAAATCAGAATAATTTCAAGGAAATTCGGCAATTAAATATTAGGGAGGTATTTTAGAGAATTTTGATTGGTTGGAACACATCACACGGATTACTTGGCATTCTATGATTGGTTGGACTACATCACAAAGCTTACTTGGCGAATTCTCATTGGTGGAAGCTATGTGGAAATTTGTGATTGCTTTGTGAACCCTAGCCGTGCTCCTATATATACCCACCTCTTTGACGTTGAAAAGGGTTCCACATCCCTTAGAAAAATTCAGAAAAATTATATTGTTGCCGTGAGCTTCTTCCATTTTCTCTCCATCCTCTAAAGCAAGCCACGGAGTTCAAGCAAGGCCGAAGGGAGAAGAAGAAGCCGTGACTATTCCTCCACCATCCACCATTGAAGACTTGCTTTCAAGCTTCAAGGATCACAACGAAAATCATTCATCCTCATCTTCCATCCACGGTGTAATTCGACCTCTACTTTGTAACCTTTGTTTGAATTTCGTTGGTTTGTTTTAGTTGACATATATGTTTGAATGAATATTAATTTCTGGAATTTTATATGATTGAATGAAATTTTCAGATTCATATTATTGTTCTTCGAGAGTTGCTTATGTGGGTTTGTTTAATTAAATTTGCGTTATAGATAACTTTTGTATTTTAATCTTATGTGGTTGCAAACACTTAGGGTTTCGATATAATTGGTGCTAGGTTTAAGAACATGAAATCGACTTTTCGTTTTGTGTAAACTTGAATCAAAGTAGTAAAGGTTTTGTACAAAGATCGAATTTAATTAAAGAGAATTGCAATTAGGTGGACTTTTCCATACTAAGTTGTACACTTGAGTTGATAGCCTTTCTCTATGTGTAATGCGTTAAACATGACATGATTGACTAGCTTTCTAGGGTTTGATTGCATGTTTGATAGGATTAATCTAGGTGCTTTCGCTTAGGTTAATTAGCATTGAAAAGTAAAAAATGGGAATTCATTTGCTTTCGAATGTTTCACATGATCAACTCCTTTCTCATGACTTAGATGAACAATATTAGGGTTTGAATCGATTTTAATCATAGATTTCGGTTTTGATCTTTGTTCTCTCATTCCATTCGTATAATTATGTTTATGTGTTTTATTTGTTTTCTTAACTTAGTTTATTTTCGAGAAACCAAAACCTAATTCCCCCCTTAATTTCGTAATTATGTATATACTTTATTTTATTTTTGTAAATAATATACTTTGTTTAATTTTAATTGTTTAATTTGTTTGACAATGACAGGTGTACCCTCAATCCCCGGAATAGAACGATCCCTATTTGCTTATACTACTAACGATCTTTTCAGGGTTAAATTATGCGCTTGCTTTGAGCGTATCAGAAAGTCCGCCGAGGAGCGATGAAAAAAATGGAGAATTGGTTGTTGGTCTCGGTGAGGCTGAGGTACCAGTATGAGCTAGAAAGAGCCGAAGAGGAATAAAAATGATCAAGTGAGTTTGGGAATTGGGATTGGAATTGCAAGGAAAACAAGTTGAGACAGAACAAGGAGGAAGAAAAGGGTGAGCTCCTCACAGTCCTTGCTTCGAGAGACGAAGAGGAGCAGGAGGTTGGTGGAATCTGGAATGGGAGGAATGGAGGATGAGTTTGAGCTGTTTAATTAAAGAAGAAAGTGGGTTTGTGTGGCAGAGAAAAAAGAAAGAGTTGTACGTGTGGATGGGGGACATATATCATGAGGAGGTAGGTTTTAGAGAAATCATAGCACATGGCACATATGGATGGGGTGAGTACGCAAGGTAAAGAAATCGTAGCAGCACATGGGCACATCAGAGGTGGTTTCCCACTTAAAAACTGATACCGGAAATTCAAAGAAGAATTATACAAATAACACCACCTCGGTGGCTCGGTGGCATATAGGAACCGAAACCGAACACAAAAAAAACCGAATCGAATAAAAACAACTAAATAAAAAGAGAAAACCGATCAATTTGGATCGGTTTGGACCGGTTCCTCGGTTTTTCGGGTCTAAAATCCCAGCCTGTCTGGACCCGAAACCACTGTCTTTTCCGTTGGCCTTTTCTGCCCATACGGCCCAATTCCAAATCTAATCAAACGTCTACGTGAAAATTCCAAATCGAGGAATTTTATAAAAAAAATGGTGTCAAATCTTGTCGCTCCGAATTTGAACTCGTCAGAAAACATGAGTTTTGAGCTTGATCCAAAATTGTGTGGAGCATCGATACATAAGCCAGTGAAAAGTCAAGAAAAGCTCTTCAAGAACGATACTCAGCAACTGCCTAGCGGGAAGAGCAGGACGGATACAACTATATAACTTTCTATCCCCCCTGTTGTATAGGGATGGAAACTGTGTAATCTGGTATAGGGAATTCACTCCCTGGCAGAAGCTGCATGTAGTAGTCATACCGGTCCATGCCGTTTCCTTTTGCTCACTTTCGATGGAGGAGCGTGTCTCAATCAGTGATGCCATGATTGTTTGTGAGCTCAAAGGAAGTGGCATAGTGAACTGTCATGCTTTCTGTTGCAGCCACAATCGACTAATCTAGACAGACTACTACAAGATGGTCTACCCCCATCATATCCTTTGTGTTATACTATTAATAAGAATAATAGAAATAAAAATATAAAAAATAAAACAAAAAAATATAACTCTCAGAACAAGCCGTGCAAGGGAAATCTGTATAACATCTTTATTGTAATTGAAATTGCAGATGAACTTAAAACAAACACAAGTTGTTTCCATACGTCCGATAGTCATCCCACATTACAAAGTTGCTTAAAACATCAAATACACACCACAAACCCAATACACATAGCAGACTTATAGATGATATACTATTCAGATAACTAATCACATAACATGTCCTGCACCCAGGTACAAGTAGACGTAATATTCAGATGCTTCAGTAGCTGGAGCAGACCTCAGAAACCATGAATTTTGATGTTGTCTTTCTTCACGATGCCAGCCTGTAGAAAAATATAAGAATAAGGATCTAGATTAAGACCATCTAATAGAATTATGATGTTCAAAACGTTGAAACAATCAAAGAAAGTGCATCCATACCTGGACTAGGAAGGAAGATACATTCTTTCGCTGATCGCCTTGAAGTTGAATGACCTATAGACAGAAAACAAAATATACATGAATACTAGAGAATTACTAATAGAAATCAAACTATGAACTTTTAGCATTGAACACACACCTGCCCTAGTTCGGGGTCCTGGACGACAGTACCATTGCAGCAAAACTCCTTCTTGAGGTCCTTGAGTATCTTGTTGTAGCTAAAATCCTTCTTCAGTCCCTGCACAGTTGTCAGGCTTTTTCTGCCGTTCCGTTGCTGTACACGGATGTGCACATACTCTTTTGTCCCAGCACCTGAGTCCTCAGCATTTGCCTCAGCAAAGGGATCTGAATGGAAGATAGATGTCCAATTAGATTTGTAAGAGGCGGGAAAAAGGATGGGAGAGGCAAGAAAGCATAGGTATAACATTGCAACACGTTATCAAGAATTTTTGACAAATTAGCTGCTGGCATCTCATAAGGGGTATGCATTTATCAATCAGTTGACTAGGATTCAGATAGTGAAGAAAAACAAATCTGATGCGAGGATGTCAAGACAGAAGCCAACTCCAGCACTATTATAGCATAACCAGATCCACTAGCAGTAGTTTCTCCAATAGCATTTGCAAATTTTCTAAAAGCATCTGGCCACTGATGAGAAACTCAAGCGATAATGAAGAAAAATAAGAGTGAAAATAAATAGATGCCAAGAATTTGTGTTCAAAAGAACTCAATAGTTAAAGAAAAGCCAATTGGTACACTTTAGAGAACAGATTAATCAAAACCAGCTCAAGAACCTATAAGAATATAAGAGAAATTGAAAGTACATGTCTAAAGAGGTTTAACTGGGTTTGCCTGTTTGAGACTACCCAATAGGGCAGTACCAACTGAATAAGGAGGTTGCAAGTGAACCAACCAAACCCGGGTCCTGGTGTTGGGTAGGTTTGACTTAGTTGGTCAGATGGAGACTAATTTCACCCCCATGTCCAATTTAAGATTGAAAAAAGCAGAGCTTGGGCTCGAAATGATGCTTGACACGAAGGCCACTGATTTATACGGGAATTATGTACTACCAAATTTTATAACTTGGTGGAGGAGCACTGTATTCTCTCCAAGCCTAAAGGCATGATAATTAGAATGTCAAACTAGTAAACTAAAAACAGGGTGGCTGAGCAGCAACATATGCAGGTGAGAAAGAACCTAAATGCTTAAATTTTGAAACACACCGTGTTCAACCAGTAAATTTTCCATAAATCATATGGATTGGTTCAGGGTTGGATTCATTTGATTTCATGCATGCTCCAACAAATGATAGTCATCAAGATTTTCAAAAAAAGAGTAGGTATATGGCTTAAATTCAATTGCGTCCATTGATAGTCATCAAAAACCAATTGATCAAAGTTCAGATCCACCAACTTTCAGCATACTTGAATAATGTCACCTAAAAGCGATCCACCAAACATCTAGGCATCCAATTTTCAGACCAAACTAGGACCAAAGCTATGAAACAATATCCCATAATAAATTCATAAACATATTCACAACCATCCTGCAAGAGCATAATCACACAAATGATTTAAGAGTAACACGAAAAACATACCGAAGGCAGTAGGAATCTGGTCGTCGAGCTCAGACATGAAAATTGGTTGATTCGGGCTTGCTAACCAGAATGCTCAGACCTGGAACAAATCAAAAAAAAAAAAAAAAAACTGTAAATCATCATATGAAAACTCAAGATGATATCTTATGATCTAAGAACTCTTGCCCAATAAATCACCCTGATTTTTGGCCCCTAAATTTACAGCCTTAATTAACAAAACCGCAAATTATATATTTCAGTAGTTCAAATAAAAAAACAGATAGATCATCCAAGGACAAAACAAGAAAGGCACTAATTTTCAATTTCATATTAAATCAAGCAAAATTCTTTAATTAATTTATTAGAGAAAAAAAAAAAACTAAAAGAAAAAAGTTCAATTTTGTCAGATTGATTTTATAAAATTTCAAGTGCATCATCATCCTCATAAGAAAACTCCGTTCACTGCGTTTCACAACAATTTCAAATCAAATAACGAAACGACGAATCAAGATACAAAAGTACTAAAATTCATAGCAGAAATCTAACCATAAAAACCCTAGAAAAGAGGAAATTGAAGAAATGAAAGACCGGATTAGAGCACCTGATCGGATAATTAGGGTTTTGCAATCGGCGAGTCGGAGTGAAGCGTCTAAACCCCCAAAATCAGATTCTGAGCTCTACGGACTCTCTCTCTCTCTCTCTCTCTCTTAGCAGAAGGGAGCTTGGAACTTGGAAAGAGAGAAAGTGAATGGAAATTTTCTAGAAGAAGGATATTATGTATAAAAAAAAATATATAAAATAAAAAAATAGTGGTGTGGGGACTTCGGATTAGGTCAGGTTTCGGTTCCGCACTTCACGCGCTCGAGTGGACGCTGTTGGTTATGTTTGCTAGGACAGATGTCTAAAGAAATTGGGCCCAGCACGCAATTTATGGGCCTAAAAACGGAGTTGCGAACATGAATTTGACACATAGACTAGTTGTTCTCAATATGAAATTGAACTCCAACACCATGGATGAGGATGAGGATGATCATTCTCTATTTGATTCTGATGTCATGGTGTATTTTGACCGAACCAAATTCCTTTTTAGGTGGATAGTGTGATGGAACAACATGGAGGCGGAATCTTTGAGCAACTAGAGATTTCTTTTGATCTTAGATAAAAAGGTATGCAATTTGAGTGGATTCAAGAAAAGAGTTGAGATGCTTTGTGTTGGACTTGTTAGCATGGGGTTGCTCTTATCAACACGTCAGGGCGGTTAGGCCGCTATGAACTTCTTTATTGAGTTTGCACTTTTTAGTAACTTAACTTAAATTTTATATTTTTATAAAAAAATTTAACCAAAAAATAAAATAAGAAGTGTGTATTACAAATTAGAGAGTGAAAATTTCATTCTTCTAAAAATTTGGTTTGTGACATTTGAACATGTGACCTATACAACGTCAGTTATATATCAAATAACCGACCAACATGCCACAACTCAACGACAGTTCACCCAAGTACGTGGAAATTGAAAAAAAATCATGTCTTGTAAAATATAGGCACTGGAGGAATGTTGTTGTGAAATTGGAGTTAATGCATTATGTAATTCAGTTATAGATTCAAAAATTTCAAAGACGTCGAAGAACACTTTCGAGATTACTTACACAATGTCTTCCTAAATATTTGGGTTCATGACGTCACATCTAAAGGAACATTCATAAATTTAATCCATGGTTAAACCATGATTAACGAATTCTCAATTAACTTACATATATTTTTTTTTAACTTTAGTTGCTTTCTTTCTTTAGTTTGTTTTTTTTACATTAAGGCCTTGCTTTTTGGGTGGGTGTGGAGGGTTTCGGCTTGGTCATACCTTAGCGTCTTTATGGATACATGTAGGGGTGGGCTAAAACCGAACCGGACGAGCAAAACCGGCCGAACCGGGTCGGAAAAACAGTGGCGGTTACCGAACCGGAAAAAACATTGGGAAATGTTCAGTTTTCCGAACCGGACAAGATCAGACCGGGTCGGAAGCGGGTTTGTTCTTTGGACCGACCGGAAATAACCGAACCGGCCGATTTATTATATTTTTATTTTTATTAATTTTATTAGGTGTTAATTTCTTAGTGGTCTAGATAAGGTTCCACATACTTTCACTCGCACCCGATCACAAATTAACCCTAGGTCTATGCGAGAGTACTCGACCTCTCATTCTATCACTCAGCCTCTCACTCGAAGACCTCTCTCTCACTCAGCCGTTCTCATTCGAAGAACTACTGGAGTTCGATCTGCACAACCCGAGCCTTCAGCCTTCCGCCTTCAACAACGCCGACCTTCAGCCTTCGATCTGCACAACGCTGACCTTCAAACCTCCTTCAATCTGCAGTTCTGCACAACGCCGCCGTCGCCGTTTTGTCTCGTCACTGATATGGACTCGGTAAGGCCTCAGTTCTTTTTGACTCCCTCTCGCCACTCTCTCTTGGCAAGTTTCTACCTTTTTTGTATAAATTATGTTATAGATCTAGCCGTCTGGGGTTCGCTCTCTCTTGAACTTTGATTGAATGATTATGTTTTTTTTTTTCTAAAGATTTGGGTTTGATTTGTATGCTATTGAATGAATGAATCATGGATTTAGTGTTCTGATTTTGGTATTGCATGTCTTCGATTTTGGGTTTGAATATCAGGCTATTGCATGTGTTTGATTTAGTGTTCGATTAAGGATTTGATTATTAGACTATTGAGATATTGTGAAATTTGATGTTCTAATACTTCTGTATCTTTGTAAACTAGGATCGGTGGCTTTCAGAGGTATCTGCAATGGTCTTCATCTACTGGAGCCAAGAGAAATGAAGCTGGGAATTGAAACACTATCATCGAACCTTTAATCTTTTGTTGTTTGTTTGAATTAACTATGGCATTTTGATTTATTTGGTCTGTAATAAGTTATCATTTTCTTTAGTTCTTGTTAGTTTTTCCCAAGTTGATTATTGTTCATATCAATTAGGTTGAAGAATTGGTGTTAATCTATCGTTGAAGTCTGAAGCTGTTAAATATGTTGCTAAATTGGAAATGGACTTAAATCTGTTAACTAAATATGAGACTGGACTTGTAACCAAAAAAAATAAAAAAAATAAACTGGGCTTGGATATTTGGACAACTAGTTTAAAAAAATATGTTAATTAGGCCCATTAAAAAAACCTGAAACCAAACTGGCCCGAACCGTTATTTCGGCCCAACCGAACATGTCGGCCCACCTCAAAATGAATCGGGCTGCGGTTTAAGATTTGGCCCAACCGAAATGGGCGGTCCGAAAACGGTTTGGGCCCAAAACCGAGCCGGCCCGAACCGTGCCCACCCCTAGATACATGTATGGCAGGCTCAATCTGATGGCTGGTATTAATGTACACTAATTATAGTTTTTTTTTTTTTTTTTGATTGGGGGAGGTTAGCGTTAGTAAGTTAGCAAATAGCAACACACACACCCTTTGGGGGGTATCCCAGCAGAGCCGAACTAATCCCTTCCAAAAGCCATGGGGAAAAATGCACCCACTGGCTGGCCCCAAGGCCTCATGGGCACTAATTATAGTTTTAGGTGGATGTAATAGTTTATTTGATTGTGTCATATATCTTCAATTAGGCTAAGGTCTAGTTGGTTAGGTATGTAGTCCTTGGTTAAGTGTGCATGTCAGTTATAGAATAAGTGTTATTTGCAAAAGTAAGCCAGTCTAAGAAAACAACATGGAACTAAAAGACCCCATCGAGTAAGCCCGTCTTCATCTTCGATGTATAGACGCAAAAGAGATGAAGCAGCATCCTTCTCGGTCACAAGTGCAACGCCGCCGCCCGCCAAGACAAGCCGCCATCGCAAAACTTCTCTTAGTCTCTTACGAGAGGCAGAGAGAACATTAGCGGTCCTACTCCCCGATTCTTTATTTGGTTAAAATTCTCATAAAAGGAAAAAAAAATTTAAGTTAGTAAAGACAAAATTTAAGTTACTAAAAAAGGAAATATGGAGTGTAAATTGTAAAATAGGGAGTGTGAATTTCACTCCCCTTAATTTAAAGACTGGAATTATAACCTCTTATTCTCAACTGTCAAATTCACTTGTCCTTACAGTCTCTAAAAAATTGTCTTTTAGGTGAGCATGACTCTTAATCCATATAATGGATTTTGAGTTAGTCCACCCAAAGTGAGTCGACCAAATTAAAGTAGCTCACGCCCATATCAAATGGCACCACCCTTCGTTCTCGACTAGATCATTAATCGAGCAATGTTGAACTACCATGGTCACAGTCAATGGGCGATCTTCCATCATTAGTGGACCCTAGATTTTTTGTTTTTGTTCAAAAAGTTTAGAGAGAGGAAGACTATCCTACACTTCCGCGCCAAGGCAGACCTACAACCTCGACCTTAAATGACTGACGTGGGACACACACTTGTCTCTATAGCCCCCAAATATGGATTTCCGCAGGAGATTTACAGATCGCGCAACCCAATACAAGACTACTGACAAACGGGGATCAAACTTGAATTGAGGCTCAACTACAAACACGCTCATACCAACTGAACTAATTCATAGTGGTTAGTGGACCCTAAATTGCATAGCTAACAGGTTCATAAATTTTTTTCAAAAGACTAGTACAAGAATTTTATAAGACAACAAAAGATAGCACCCGGATCATCACTCCCAAGAAACTCCAGTACAAACCCAAACTCGCAATGATGCAATCTGAGTTAAGCCGCCCCCAAGAAGGAGTCCCAAAAAACCCAATAGCGTGATATTTCATGGATTCAGATCAGTAAAGACTTTGTGTTGAAGACACTCGATCCATTTTCTAACCAAGAATCTCCCCATTAGCCCAAGATACACGATATCCTTTTCCTTTTCTTTGGAAAACTCCTAATCTTGGTGTGTAAGGCAGGGAACACGTGGCGAACGCCCATTGGCTTCGGTACTGTAACGTTCCGTGGTTAAGTGGACAATTGGCCCTATATATAAAGGCCCTCCCATTCGACGACTCTCATCGTTCAGAATTCTCAGATAGAAAGCAATTCGTTCAAGTTTGTCATAGTTTACTTGTCTCTCCGATAACCAAGGTTCGTCTCTTCGATTCAGTTTTTAGATTATCGTTGTTAATAGTTTACGATCTGTATGAGCTTGATTATCGATCTTATTGAATCCTTTTTTGATTTCGATTCCGTTTGGGCATCGAGACTGTGTGTATTTTGATCTGGAATTTTTGCACTGAAATTTGATTTAGGTTCGTATGAGGTAGTTTGCAATTGTTTTTGTTTGATTGGTCTCTTGTGTATGGCATCATTAATTTTTTAGGGGTGTATACTCAATTCTGTTGATCTGTATGAACAAAATTGCTTTGTCTTTTACGGCCGATTTGATTTTTGTTTCCAGTTCATTAGCACCAAGGGAACAAATTTGATTTGGGGATGTGTTATGTAGTCTGCAATTCCGGGATGACATTATGTCTTTTTCGTTTGTTTAATTTTGAATTAAATTATTGTGGTTTATAATTTGGTCCTTGAAGTTATTATTTATGTTATGAAATAAGTAACTTGATTAAATACTGTAATCTTTGTCTGATTTAACCAATTGTTTTTTAAGATCCTTGCTTTGCGTGAATTTCAAGAATCAACACAGTCAATTTGGCCTTTTGTTTTGAGTTGATTGACACTAGGTTTTTTTTTTTTTCGTGTTTTCGTTTCTGAAATTTGTCTGATACAAGCTTGATTTGGGTTTGGTGTTTGGGGTGTGTTCTTTTGATTGTTTGGTTAGTAGTCAAATCTCTATAGAATTGTTAGCCCTGCTTGAAACTTGATTTAATGAATGATTTCTGTTGAGCTCCAATTTGTTAGTTGGAATGCCATTTGATTTATTCTTCGCTATCTGTGAGAACAGATGCAGATCTTCGTCAAAACTCTCACTGGCAAGACCATAACCCTTGAGGTTGAAAGCTCTGACACCATAGATAATGTCAAAGCCAAAATCCAAGACAAGGAAGGCATCCCCCCGGACCAGCAAAGGCTGATTTTTGCTGGCAAGCAGCTCGAGGATGGACGCACCCTCGCTGACTACAATATTCAAAAGGAATCCACTCTTCACCTGGTGCTCAGACTCCGCGGTGGCATGCAAATCTTTGTTAAGACTCTCACTGGGAAAACCATAACCTTGGAGGTTGAGAGTTCTGACACCATTGACAATGTGAAGGCAAAGATCCAAGACAAAGAGGGTATCCCACCAGACCAGCAGAGACTTATCTTTGCTGGAAAGCAACTTGAGGATGGCCGCACCCTCGCTGATTACAATATTCAAAAGGAGTCGACCCTTCATTTAGTGCTCCGTCTGCGTGGTGGCATGCAAATCTTTGTCAAAACCCTCACCGGAAAGACCATCACCTTGGAGGTCGAAAGTTCAGATACAATAGATAATGTCAAGGCAAAGATTCAGGATAAGGAGGGCATTCCTCCAGACCAGCAGAGGCTCATCTTTGCAGGGAAACAGTTAGAGGATGGTCGCACTCTTGCGGATTACAACATCCAGAAAGAATCAACTCTTCACTTGGTGTTGCGTCTCCGTGGTGGCATGCAAATCTTTGTCAAGACCCTCACCGGCAAAACCATCACTCTGGAAGTGGAAAGCTCTGACACGATTGATAATGTGAAAGCTAAAATTCAGGACAAAGAGGGTATTCCCCCAGACCAGCAGAGATTGATTTTTGCAGGTAAGCAGCTTGAGGATGGAAGGACACTTGCCGACTATAATATTCAGAAGGAGTCCACTCTGCACTTGGTGCTTCGTCTGCGTGGTGGTATGCAGATCTTTGTTAAAACTCTGACTGGGAAGACCATTACTTTGGAGGTAGAGAGTTCAGATACGATTGGCAATGTAAAAACCAAGATTCAGGACAAGGAGGGCATTCCTCCGGACCAGCAGAGGCTCATATTTGCTGGAAAGCAGCTTGAGGATGGGAGGACCCTTGCTGACTATAACATCCAGAAGGAGTCCACCCTTCACCTTGTCCTCCGCCTCCGCGGTGGTTTCTGAATTCTGAATGATGCCTATGTTGCCATCCTTGGCTGATGTCAAGTTGTTTGGTTCTGTACTTTTTCTAATTTCGTACTCTTTAAATACCTATGGATGGCTCAAACCTAGTTCCCTTTTGCTTATTAATAAAGATGTGTTTATAGCATAAGATCTATTTCTGTGCTCGACTTACTTCTGTGTGCTTGTTTGAATGGAGTTTGGATTGAATCTATGTGCATATGTGTACTGTTGCAGCTTCAATTAGGAAAGAGGACGGAGTTCCTGATTTGTATGGCAGTGACCTCTTGTCAGGGAACGCCTCATCCATTTGTCTATGTTAATTTAGATCTGATGGAAGGGGAAGCGATTATAAGTGAGAAAAACAGGGTCTAGAACGTGTGATTCTTCAACTGGTCATTCGAGATGTATGTGATTCTATAGCTACAAACTATTGTGTGTGTGGATTTATAATTTTTGATATTTTGACACAGCATATATGTATATATATTTGCAGTCCTCGTCAATTGGTTTCCTTAAGGTTTAGACATTTTGTCTAGTACACCAAGCAGAATAAATTAAAGCCAACTATTTTCCTTATCTCAACTTAAGATTGTTGACCTGGACACCGCTAATCTAAACTTGCTCTTGTGCTCAAGCAGGAGGATAAGGAAGAGACTATTGTGTCCGTGCATGTATGCAGGTGATCTTGAGCTTGATCATCGATATTTGATCTGGTATGTGTGGATGGACCATCTTCTAAATGTCTTAGATGAATCGCTTTCGTTGTACCAAAAAAAAAAAAAAAAAAGTCTAAGATGCTCAACCTCCTTATGACACGAAAAATGAAAGAATATATAGAAAGAGTAAAAAGAATACAGTTTTTTGCTAGCTTAAAATTTACTTGTCTTGCTAGTAACAAAGACGTATCTTCTAGCTCACCAGGTTTGTATGATTGTTGCACTTGAGGTGGAGTGGACGACCAATTTCTCCAGCACTACAAACTTACAAAGCGATAGTGCTCAGCTACTGCCTCCAACTCAAAACAAAAGTTAAAGAGGTTATAAGAAGAGACCATGAAGTGCTTCAGGATGAACCTTTATATTCGTCGGTCTACTTTTAATTAAGGGCTGTCCCTTTATAAAATTTCCATGTGTGACACTATTTGGTCATCAAAATTGCACCAAAAACACAATTGTTTGGTAAATCCTGTAATAATCTAACTAGCAAAAAAAAAAAAAAAATGGAAAAGACTTGAGAATTTGTAATAGATGGACATGATTGGAACAAGTAAAAACAAGGAGAGGGAAAAACCAATAGGGAATCCCAATTCTCAGAGACCCTTTAACTTCTCCAGTGGAACGCTAAACAAAGCTTGGCTCTAAATTTCTTCTCTCCCAATCTTTTCCATTTCCGATTTCTTTCTTTCTCCGACTGGATCTCCGGTGAGCTCATCTCTCTTCTCTCAGTAATTCTTGATTTCAAAACTGTAAATAGTGCATCATCTGTATCATAACTGCCGTGATTTACTTCACATCCAATTCTTCTGTCAAATCTTGCATAATTTAGGGGTTAGGGTTCGCTTTCGAAGCTCAAAGACTGAAAATTGAGGAGTCAAATTTGTTTATTTACGCAGAAAAACCTTTGAAGTTGTCACTGTCGAGCTCAGATCGCCATGCCTCCCGTTGGTCCCCGATCCGGTGATGCAATCTTCGCTAACGTCGAACGCGTGGTAAGCCTAACCCCTACTCCAAACATTGCTTTTCATGACTGAATTAGGGTTTTTGATTTCGAAAATTGAATTGGTTGCAGAATGCGGAGCTGTTTACTTTGACCTATGGTGCCATTGTGCGCCAGCTGCTCACTGATCTTGAGGAGGTTGAAGAGGTCAACAAGCAGCTTGATCAAATGTAATTTCCTTTTGGTTCCTTGTTCTCTGTATTCAAATTTAAGAGGAAATTGTTGGCTGTTTAGTTTTGCATTTGCTTGATTTGAACCGAAAATGCATTATAGTGATGGCAGTTTTTTGTTTGTGTGTACAATCTTTGATGGCTGAATAGTTTGCCTGTTGTTCGGTTTGGCTGATAAAGTGATCATTGCGTTTCAGGGGCTATAATATTGGGATTCGTCTAATCGATGAGTTTCTAGCAAAATCTAATGTTTCTAGATGCGTCGACTTCAAAGAGACAGCTGAAGTAATTGCAAAGGTTTGTTATTAATATATATCTTGTTCATTTCATAAACAAATATCTTGTTGCTCAAGTGTTTAAAACCAGGCATACTTTTTTTTGTTTTTTGAAAAGGGCATACTTTTTTTATTTATGCTCAGTCTTTGTTACAACAATCCCATTCCAGTCTATCAACTGTGCCTTGTAGTTATTGAAGCTCCCATTGCTAATTTACTAACAACAGTTATCTCAACCAATAGATATCATCATCTTTCCTCAAACATTAATCAATATCTAATATACTCTTTATGTCATTCCTCTGCTGGAGGGTGGCAGAGGAGCATTGTCGGCCAAGATAATTTGTAATTAATGGTTAGGGTAGAGCGAGTATACATGCAGTGATAGAATAATTATGCTTTGAGGTTCCAATTGTAGCTAGTTTAGTTTCCGTGTCAAGACACAGGGTGCTGCAATGTAGTCCACCAATCATGAAAGAAAGCGCATTATTGGGTTTATAGAAATCAAAGTTATATTGTTAAGGAGTCAAATCTTAAAGTGTATTAGTGGGAATAAGAAAAGAGCTTGTTGAAGCATTGTGGTTGGTATATCATGCAGTTCTTACCTCACCCTCCTTTGGTACCATACTTTCTTGGTGTGGCAGGCAGGAGGGTTCATTTCTAACCTCAACTTTTAAGTCTAGCATAGATGTTGCAGAAAACGTGTTTCAGTAATGAGCACTGCTGAAAGAGCATTCATATGATCCAAACCAACTCCATTCATTTCATCTTGCACTTTTCTGTTGGTCAAAAGATTTGTGGCTTACTTATTTATATCATTAATTACATCTTACAAACTTGCACACCATAGTGACTGTAAACTAGGTGATGTTGAAGTTGAGAAATACCAATGCTTGATTACAAAGTTTGCACCGTATCTTTCCCTCTTCAACTTCCCTTCCATACTTGCGAGAATGGTCTTTCTTAGACATATCTAATAGAAAGATATGTGGTTAAATTGAAAAAGAAAAAAAAGAAAAAAAATTCTGGAGAGTTGACGATGTCACAAAGTGCTAGTACCTGACCGACGGATGCTGTGTGCTGATGAAGGAGTTTGGGTTTGATACTCTGTTCTGATGGGGAAATCAACATGAAATTGGGGCCTTTCCATGTTGCTATGATGGTTGCAGTATCTTGTTGTAATTTCACTATATTTTGGCTCTGGTTTGTTTGTCAATAGGTGGTATTTGCTGTATGGCTTTCATGCTGCGCTAGATCTAAAACATTTTCTGTAGTGGTCGCTAAGCAGTTCAGTTCAGAAGAAAATAACTTCATATTTTTTATTTATTGCATATTCTTTTACTTATTCCCTGCAAAATTTTGAGGTAGGCCTCTTTACTTAATAATTCTCTTGATCCTTTGGTTCAGATTGGCTTCAAAATGTTCTTGGGGGTCACAGCATCTGTTACAAATTGGGATGCTGATGGAACATGCTGCAGTATTGTTCTGGAGGACAATCCTCTGGTTGATTTTGTTGAGCTTCCAGATACTTGTCAAGGACTGTACTACTGTAACATCTTAAGTGGAGTCGTAAGAGGTGCCTTAGAAATGGTGAGTTGTACTTGTAACCTCTTCTACTGCACTGATTTTCCAAATGTCCACTTTAAATTAATTTCTGCCTTGAGCTTTTTAATCGGTGGTTAGTCTATATCATAGGAAACAAATCCTTGTACTTGAAGTAGCTCATTAGTTGTTTTGAACTTTCAACTTTCAACTTTCATCAAATTGGTACCCAGACTAAAAAAAACTAGAAACATATTTGGAAGGATTGGAAGCTTTTCCTTTTTTGCGGAGGGAATAATATCTACTTTATATTCTCTTATCAACTATTGTAGCATGTAAGAAGACCTTAAATAATACTGTAGCTTGAGGGAAGACCTACATGGTTCTTAAGGATGGAGGTTACTTTATGATGAGGTTCTTAGAAAACTGAAAAAGTTAAGAGGCTGGTGGAAAGGCCAAATGTTACTTTGAGGTCATAGACTGTACTTTATCTCTTGCTCTTTTTTGCCGTAATAGTGTTGTTCTGCTACGTGTATTCCATTATCAGGTATCAATGAAAACTGAAATCACCTGGATCCGGGATATGCTTAGAGGTGATGATGCATTCGAGTTGCAAGTTAAACTCCTGAAGCAAGTTCCGGAGGAGTACCCGTACAAAGATGATGAGTAATATGTTTGCTATATGTACACAGTTATGATATTTGGTCCTCTTCTTTCCCTGAAAATCAAATGTTACAGTTGTTTCCTCTTTTTCGTACACATCCATGTAGAACATTAAATAGATAACTTCGCGTTGTTAGTCACTACAACTTTTATGCTTTATTGATTCTGAGCCTTTCTTTGTTGTCTACACTTGGTAATTAGTACTTAGAACAAGACTGTATGTTCTTGTGTTGGCCCAAATAAATACTTACAGTTTTCTGGGCACACTTTAAATTAGTTGAATATCCTCGGTGACTTGATCCATATGTTTTATTCTTGGAGGCATATATTTTCACTGAGAGAAATAAAGACATGGTTGTATACATCAAGATTTTGGGTTAAATGCAATTCAGACTTGGGCGAACAGCCCCAGGTGGATAACAAGGTGCATGCAGAAGGTGCTGGCCGAGCAAAACAAAGTCGGCCTCTTGGCTTGCAAACCCGACTGTTGTTAATTCTTATAATGGTGTGTTCTGTCACTTCTGTGGTAAAGCATGAACTACTGAACTAGTGAGGTCCTAACCTCTCACTTACTCTTTATCGGTGTTATCACATACTACCCAAGACCTTCCTGCGCATCATAAGATGAGAATGTCGATAAAGTTGTCATTATCAGATTGACAGATTCAACTAGATTACGTTCGCATAGAGAACGGGGGCGTTTCAAAAGAGAGATTGATGACTAAAACCCCGGAGTTTACCATGTGAAGACTGCCAGTGTTAACTAGACTATCCGTCGATTTCGCATTTCTGCTCTAAGGTAGTGTTTGGGTAGGGGATTTGGAGGTTCCAAGGGATTTTTTTTTTTTTTAACGCGTGGGTGTCAGTCCATTATAGTAAAGTAGGAAACATTACAAGATGACTCACCCGGACTCCGGGCAACGACAGAAAGAGTCATGAATGAATAAAGTAAAGCAAGCCCTAGACTACCCAAACATAATGTATCCATAGGAATAAGCTCCAATGATTCAAGTAACCTTGACACTACTAGGGAGGATCCGAATGCAGCCAAGACCCTTCCCCAATATTATTCTTAAAGCAAAGGCTCAAAGAAAAAAGATAAAATGCTAGCTGAAACCTAAAAAATCTAGATTAAAAACCCTAAAGAAGACAGAGCCCAACAAAGCAGCCCTGCCCGAGCCCAGCAACAGAGACCCAAGATGAGGCCCAACACATCAGCCGCAGACCATGAACCCGGCCAAACCCGCCTGAATGCCGACCGTCGTCCACCAACGCCACCTGAATCCACCACGTCGATCCAATCCAGAAGAGAATGAAGAAACCAACGTCCTTCAAGTTCCAGCCAAAACGGAAAGAGCAGCGACCACACGACCAGGAGAAGACCACTGCGAAACCAGACGAGTCCGACATCCACCTCCTCCACCGCTCAAACCCAGCGTGCATGACCTCACCCATCATCTCACAAGCCGCCAGATGCTCCAGATCGGACCCGATCTAGGGCGCTTATATGCCCCCACTCTCACTACCCAACCCGAAAGGGGAGCAGATCAACAGGAGACCCGTCCGACGACGACATCAAAGCGACGCGCCGTCGGAAGGAGAGAAAGAAAAAAAAAAGAGGCGGCTGTTCCTTGGGAGAGAACGAGAGAACAACCCTAAGGGTGCAGACCTCTATTTGATCTAGGTTCCAAGGGATTTTAAGGTGAAGGGATCTTAAAATGAAGGGATATAAGTGGTGAATTATTTAAATGACTTGTTTGGATAATTTTTTTGAGTGAATGAATTTAATTATGGGATTTTGTAAACATATTTATTTTTTGACAAAATTAACTTTTTTTTATATTTTGCTATAGAACTATTTTAGTTAACTCCAATTTTTTTTTAACCAAATAGATGGTAAAACAAGAAAAATTTGTGTTTCACCAATTAATTCCAAAACTTCCATTAAAATAAAATAAAACCATGAAAAACACTAGAAATTTGAAAAATTCAACAACTGAAATATCACAGTCACAATTCAATTTTGGTATTGCTTGAATTCATAGACTTAAATGTCAACATTCTAATAACATTATAGTGATAACATCCTAAGCGGTCACAACAAAATTTTGAAATTATGGAACATTTGCAGGGTCTCCTTGTTCTTGCGGCGCTTGTTGAGCTCGATGCCTTTGATAGTCAGCAAACATATCCATCGCCAATTGATCACGAAATACAGTCCACTCATTAGTGGCTTCAACAGCTCTAATCTCCTCTTCATTGATTTCTATTGGCCTCATTGACAACTCACGATCAACTAAATGTAAAAGGTGTAAGTCTTCGATCAGCTTCTAACAATGGATCATTGTGCTTCTCAATCCGAATGAAGTTGTGTAACACACAACAAGCATTGATAATTCTTACTTGTGTTTTAATGTCAAAAAAGGAAGATGTTCTTAATATGCTCCACCTTTTTTTCAACACCCCAAATGCACTTTCAATTACATTTCTAGCTTTCGAATGCCGAAGATTGAAAAGTTTTTTATAATTTTGGGGACGATTTCCAGACCATTCCTTCTGGTGGTATCTAGTTCCTCGATAAGGCGCTAAAAAGCCGGGTCCATTAGTATATCCCGCATCGATAAGGTAATAATGTCATGTTTATCTTATTGGAAACTAATGGACCCGACTTTTGGATCTGTACTTCACGTCATGCCCAAGGATATTTAAAAACATGGCCACAGATTCTTCAATAGATACATGCCTTGTTCTTCGTAATCCACCATTGTCATATAAGACTTGGCAAAGTTTTGAAAATCCATACCTGCTAACTCTTAAGTTTTCCATACACTCAACTTCGGATCCACTTAATCGATTCAAATAGCTTCGTCTATGTTCATCCCAATCAGGCAATAATTAAAGAAAGCAAGACATGTATAAACATAAAGAACAAAGCAGGGGTAATGACTTGCGTCAATCAATCCAATACATAATTGTTAAAGAACTAAAGAAGCAACCAATATAAAAGCAGGGGTAATCATAATCTCCGACCATTAAGTATAGAATAGTATAGATTGAAGGCATATTAGAAAAAATATAGTAGTTGATGCTATCAATGATTAATTTACTAACAGTCTTGTGGCTCTCTGCCTCACATGGTCTTATGTGTTAAAACTTGAAACGAGCTGCTTCATTAACAGATTGATATTTCATTGTTCAAAAAATACAAACTACAAACATAGTGGGTTTTCAAATCTAAGAGAGAGGAACAGTGGGTTCGTGAAATCCTTCAACCCAAGACGATTGGTGTTGTTCTATGTGATGAAGACGATGAAGAAGCTAAGATGAAGAAGGTGATAGCTCATAGACAAAATCAAAATTGGGAGTGAATCTAGGACAAAACCCTATAATAAAATTAGAAAACGAAAGCCCATAGAGGATATACAATATAGAGATTAGTTAGGGAGGAAGACAAAAGCCATGAAGAAATCGCGAGGTTCGCACCGTCGAGAGGATTTGAAGGATACGCCTATGGAGGCGGAGCCTGACGGAGGGACTCTATTAAATAAAATCCCGTGTTCAGGTCCTCTGTTAAAATCCCGAGAAAATTAAATCCCTTCACCTCATTTTCCCAAACAGGGGACATGTGGAGAGGGATATTAGAATCCCAGTAAAATGTCATCTCCCCCAATATAATTCCTTATCCAAACACTGCCTAATATGCACATGATGTGTTGATGTTTCATGTTACATGACATCATCTTAGCCATTATATGTCATACTAAAGGCTCTAATTAAAAATTTAGGAAAAATTTCAGTTTACTACCCTGTGGTTTGCACTCAACATCATGTTAGTCCCTGCTCTTTCAATTTGATCAGCAACACCCCCATGCTTTCAATTTCAATCAGCCGTGCCCAAATTTTTCCGAGACATCCAAATCAGACGTTAAGTGGTGAGCTGGCAGCGACAAAGTCAGCGAGTGGGCCCATAGAAAGGGGTAAACTCGACATTCCACTTAATTTCCACCCAAACTCAAAAAAAAAAAAAAAACAAAAAAACCCAAATTTCCACCCAAACTCATAACATCAGGAAATTTCCAGTTTTCCACTCAAACCAAATAAAAAAAATTACAATTAACAACTATAAATTTAAGCTTGCTAATCATCTCAGACCAAACAAAAAAGCTATTATTAGATCAATTATGCAACATAGTTGGAACAAGAAGAGATAGAGAGAAATGGGTGGGATTGCTATGATATATATGGGCTTTGGCAGAAAGACTTAGAGCCAAGAAGGTGCAGAAGAACAGATGGTAAAAAGTGGAGGTGTTCAAATGAAGCATACCCAGATTTCAAGTACTGTGAGAGGCATATACACCAAGCGAATTGCCTAATAGTAGACTTCTTCCCATATTCTCCAATTGATGAGTTCTGAAACAAGACCTGTAACTTTCTTTTGAAAGAAATACCCAGATTTCAAGTACTGTGAGAGGCATATACACCAAGCAATTCTCATGAACCAACCAGGAACAAATTGAGTTTCAAAAATTTGAATTGAGGTATACGGTGAAGAACCCATATTAGGTGTAGAAGATGACTATATCTGACAAAATTCAAACAACCCAACTCCAAATGAACAGCACATAGCATAAAAGTGTTCAATTTTCTTTCGATTGAAGGACACACATCGAGAGAAATCCTTGAACTCAATAGCAATTCACAACCAACAAAAATAACCCAATAACAATTACCCAAATCAAGCAATTACCGCCATGAAAAAACCAGAAACAAAATGATCCAAGTGGAAGTCGGAGTCGCTCGAACCTGAGTTTCTCGGTTCCGTCATCTTCATCGGAGTCAGAGTCGGAGTCGGCGAATGAACCATAGAGAAATCAAAGACACAATCTTTGCTGACCCAAATCAACAACAATTGACAAATAAGGCTTTGGAACGTCTCACCAAGTTGAAAGAGTCGACTCTTATGGAGGCATAAAGGATATTGCGAAGTGCACTAGAAAGAGCTCTAATAGATTAGAAACAGACCCAAATAGAATGAAGGAGGTCTTCTTCTTCAAATCCGAGCGTGCAAGCCGAGCCGGCGCCGACAGCGAAGAAGTTCGGCGAGATTGAAGAGGTGGAACAACCAGACGACGAGGCGGCGATCGGAGCTCAACAGATCTGGGTCGGAGGTCCGAGCTGCAGTTCGGTCTGGGTCGAAGATAGATGCAGGGCAGGGCTTGTCGCGGAGGAGCCAAGATAAATTTGGGTTTTTTTGCCTTTTTTTTTTTTGAGTTTGGGTGGAAATTAAGTGAAATGTCGAGTTTACCCCTTTCTGTGGGCCCACTCGCTGACTTTGTCGCTGCCAGCTCACCACTTAACGTCTGATTTGGATGTCTCGGAAAAATTTGGCCACGGCTGATTGAAATTGAAAGCATGGGGGTGTTGCTGATCAAATTGAAAGAGCAGTGACTAACATGATGTTGAGTGCAAACCACAGGGTAGTAAACTGAAATTTTTCCGAAAATTTATAATAATAAATATGAAATTATTCTCACGGAAAAAAAAAGGACAAACTATAAACTATGGGTGGTTCTAGTTGAACCTCTAAATTTGATATTTGGACCTCTTCTACTTATTGAACCTCCAATTCACTTTTCTAATTCTAAAAAAATCTAAGTACACCTCCTTAATTTTACCAAAATATCCTTGACAATTACAATTGTATTTTCAACAATTTGTTGTTCTTTTTTTTATTTTTTTCTATCAATTGAACCATGAAGAATTTTGTGAGAGAGCTGGCTACATTTTTGGTGTACTTTCATTGGTGGAACTAGAAAGTGATTCTTGGAGGGGCCGAACAAGTAGACAATTACAAAGATTTTTTGCTATTCCAGATCATAGTTCTTTTGTTTGTTTTGCAATACGGATGGTTCTAGAAAAGACTTTGGTTCTCAAATAAATAACATATATTGATTAAATCTAATTAAAATGAGTTGATCTTGGATCTTAATTAGTAATAACTATGCCAAAATATGCATAAATTTTAAGGAAATTTCAAATCAGATTGTTTTGAATTTACTTTTGTATTAAATGATGAGGCCATGTATAGAAATTATTAGTTCTACTTAATTTTTTAGGTAAATTATAAAATTATATAGGTAATATAAGGAAATTATGAAGTAAAAAATAATAATTTATTGAATGTTATATTAATGGCGGAGGAAAGAAGAGTATTTTTTTTTTCTTTTTCTCTCTTTGGCTTTAGTTGTCTTTTTATATGAGTTGACAAAGTCTATTGATAATTAAAAAAAAATGGAGGTCCAAATATCAAATTTGGAGGTTCAACTAGAACCACCCATAAACTAACTACATTTCCTGCTTCAATCCCGTGGAAACTATACCAGATAACTTTCTTTCTTTAAAAAAAAAAAAAAAAGAATTTTCTTCAAGAACATGGTTTCTACAAAAATTTTCCCACCCTCAAACAATACTATTTAAATGCTTCTTGAACTGAAATTACGACATAATTTTTTTTAACGATGTTTCAAATTAAAAAAATAATATTATTCATAACAAAAATTCGTTCGAGATTTTAGTGTTCCTTCAATTGGAACATATTATAAAAATCATGCCCTACAAATGTGACCTTATGATACATGACAATACTAAGAAATAATAATGTTAACGAAGTTTAATATGTTTTGGCATGCCATTATAGTGTTCATGACATCTGTCAGCATGCCAAACCATGCAAAACCAATTTGTATTCAAATTGTCATGTTTCTTAGGGGGGTGTATTGTATATGGAATTAGTGGAACTTTTAAAGAAATCTATGAAATTTAAAAGTCTGGGTGTATTCGATATAGATTTTTAACAGTCCATGAAAGTCTTGAGGTATTCAATTAGGATTTTTATAGACTTCATGAATTCCACCAAAATCTAGGGGTATTCAATTAGGACTTTTAAAAATGAATAAAAGTGCAGAGGTATTCAAAATATCATTCATACTTATGAAATTAGAAAATCATGGATAATCATGGACTTTGTAGTGTTAACTATACATACCAAACTCCAATAATTTTCCAGCCTCCAGACCAAAGATTTCAAAAAGTCTATAAAGTTTCCTCTTCAAAAAAAAAAAAAAAAAAGGTCTATCAAAGTTCTTCTCTCCACGCACGAAGAAGTTTGTCCTTCATCATCTCTCTTTCTTAATTTTTTGTCTTTTCTCTAATCTTTTGGGTAAGGCTATGGTATGTTAATGTTTCTCATACATCAACTTTTTTTATTACTTTGAGAACTCATTTTACCACTTTAAGGACTCATTTTATCACTTGAGAACTCATGTGGTAACTAAGAAAATTTACCACTTTAAGGACTCATGTTACTACTTTGAGGACTAATATTACTATTTTGAGGACTCATTTTACCACTTTAAGGCAATTGTATGCATGTCATACGTTAACATATTGTAGAATTTCCCCTTTCATGATATCAACCTTTTTTGATACCCAACATGTTCATTGTAGTTGTTGAATGTGATTTTTGTTTTTTTTTTTGTTCAATTGTGGTACTTTGAACCCTAATAGCAATAAAAATGATTTATGAAACCCTAAAACTCAAATATTGTGGTCTAACCCTAAGACCTTGAACCATACTAAATTTTACCTTATTAATTAATTATTCTCATTAATTTGAATTTATATTATGGTTCAAAAAAAGGTTGAACAATTGAATTTCAATTGATTGATTATAGATCAAGACATTGACCAATATTGCTACAATATATGTTAATCGGCGAAAAAAAAATTGATGAGAATAATTAACCATAAACATCAAGTGATCTATATTGTATATTTATGTTGTTGGGAGATTAGGAATAAGAACAAACTCGCTAGACAGACTAACAATCATTTATTTGAATCAATTTCTATTAGAAGATACTGGAGCATTGAAGAGACAACAAGTTATTATTTTGTTTTGTGTTTGAGCTGCATTTGTTTTAATTTTGTTTGTTTTTTGTTTTTGTTTGTTTGGTTTTTTTTTTTTTTAATATTTTGTACATCTTAGGAAATCTGTTGAAGTCATTCATAATAAAGTATATGTTTAAGGATATCTCTATTTGTGTTTGGCCCAAACTCTAGGTTACTTGACCTAGTGGTAATAGGGTTAAATTAGAAGGATCTAGATTCCTATTCAATGTATGATTACTTTCCTTGTACGATTGAGATTCTATGCATTGTAATCCTCTATATAAAGAGGCCCCTATTATCAATGAGAATACACAGCAAATTCCTCTCAATTTCAGTTTCCCTACAACACGTTATCAGCACGAAGCCCTAACCCTGAAACAAATAGCCAAACCATGATTCAAGAAGCTAAAAACCTTGAATCCGAATACAAAAACTTGAAGCCTTTTCTGCTTCCACCTCACACATTGAAGAACTCAATCCCAGGAGTCCAGAACCGACTGCCCCACCCCAAGAACTGGCCGGAAACCCACCGAACCGGCCGTCATCCTTGCACACCACGTCAGCTCCGTTCTGCCACGTCAGCGCCGCACTGCCACGTCAGCTACCCGGTCAACTCCAGTCAACCCTCCGGTCAACGACCGCCGACGACTTTTCCGGCCAACTTCCAGCGACTTTTCCGGCCACTTTCCCGGTCACTTTCCGGCGACTTTTCTGGTCACTTTCCGAAGACTTTTCCGGTGACTTTTTCCGACCACTTTTTCCGGTCAAAATTTTCCGACGACCTATTTCAAGGTATTTTTTACTAAACGTTCCCGTTTTTTAGAGTTTTTAAATTCAATTTCTCTTCTTTTCTCGGGGACTTTCAACCTCCCTTCTTCTACCCCCATTTCTTCTTCATAGGGGAGACCAAAAGCCAAACTGTGGGGGTTCGTGCTCACTCCAAGCTTGGAGCTTGTAGAGTCCTCCAAACTTAAGAGTTTGTTGAGAAGAAAACGATCGACCACACACATCATTGTTTCGATCTAATCCAACCCCTCTTGGAATCAAATTTCTTGGAAGCGACTACGCTCGGAAATTTCTAATTTCTTGGAAGCAACTACGCTCAGAAATTTTATATGTTTTCGTGGTAGCCTTTCACGCTCCGAAATTAACCCTAATTTCTTGTTCTCTTTCAGGATGAGTAACCTGAACAAATTGGACTTTGCTCCATTGGGAACAACTGGCTCTGAATATCACAGGTGGGTTCGTGATGTCCGCCAGCATCTCAAGGCCGATGGAATCATGGATACGATTCTCGAGCCTAGCCAGGACGTGCTAACTGTTGAGCAAGCTCAAGCTTTGGAAGCAAATAGAGCAGCCTTAGAGGCAAATAAGGCGAAATCCATCATCCTAATGACTCGTCATATGGATGATTCGCTCCAGTACGAGTGTATGAATGAAGAAGACCCCAGAAGGCTGTGGGTCTCACTCGAAGAAAGATTTGGCAACGTCCGTGACTCCCTGCTTCTTGATCTAGAAGTGAGATGGCATAGCCTCCGCTTCTGTGATTTCAAGTCAGTTCTTGACTATGACTCGGAAGTACTTCGCATTAAATCCTTAATGGAATTCTGTGGTAAAGATATCACATAAGCGATGTTGATTGAGAAGACTCTCTCTACCTTCCCCGTCTCTGCATTGATGGTTGCTAAGAACTATCGAATCGATGTTACTGCAGGATGGATCACAAGGTTTCATGAGCTTATTGGAGCTATGAATGTCGCTGAAAAGCATGACAACATCCTTGTGAAGAACTATAATTCGAGATCCGTGGAAATACAGCATATTCCGGAATCCAATTATAGTCGTGCCCCTAAGAGACGGCGCCAAGAGCAAAACCCTAACATTAGGGATAATTCTGGACTTTCTGGTCCATATAATCACTCTACTTGGGAAGGCAATCGCCAAAATAGGCGAACACGGAACCGAAGAGGTCAACGTGGAAAGAGAGAGGGAGGCAACGCCTCTGGCCATGTTGGTGGCTCCACCAACACCTCCTGACATAAAACCTATTGACTAATGGGTCTTCGTTAGAAAGCGTGATGAGAAAAAGAGATGGCAATCTCGCCCTATGGCGCAAGGCTTCTCACAAAACGCCCTGGAATCGATTACGATGAGACATATTCTCTTGTAATGGATGTCATTGCACTCCACTACCTTGTCAGTTTGGTAGTTTCCGAATAACTGAACATGCAGCTTACAAATGTGGTCACTACGTATCTCTATGGGGATCTAGATACGGAATATACATGAAGGTTCATGGTGAACTTCATTTACCCAAGTCAAGTGGCTCTAGACCACGGAGCGCGTTTACAAAGAGGTTGAAACACTCACTAAAGTGACTACTTGATTGGGAAGGGATATGCCCACGCGTTTCCATAACAAGTTTCGGATTCTATCGCGGTTCATGTTGGACATGATCTTCATTGGAAGCTCTTAAAGAGTTAAGGGAAACCGCTGAACACTAGAAATCCGAGTTTGAGATGAAGGATTTTGGGAGAACACGATTATGTCTCGGTTTGGAACTTGAGCATCGTGTTGATAGATGCTTAGGCATTTTGACAAGGTCAAGCCTTCAAGCACCCCCATGATCGTTCGTAGCCTTGATCCTGAAAAGAATCCTCTTCGTCAAAAGGATGATGACGAAGATGTGCTAGAGGCAGAAGTGCCTTACTTGAGTACAATAGGCGCATTATTGTACTTAGTTAAATGCATAAGACCGGACATCTCATTTGCAGTAAGCTTGTTAACTAAGATATAGCTTTGCGCCAACGCGACGCCATTGGATTGGTGTAAAAGATATCTTTCAGTACTTAAGATGTACGATTGATATGGGCTTGTTCTATCCCTACAGAGAGATGATGGATTCAGTCCCATCACACACCAGGAACGCCGCCAACACTGGCCTGCGTCCTCTATCCCCATCCCAAAACAACATGTGTTTTGGAAGGTTTTGCTGATGTTGGGTATCTCTCTGACCCACACAAAAGTCTTCCCAAACTGGTTAAGTGTTCACCATGGGTAAAGACCGTGATAACTTGGAGGTCTACAGAAATAGACCATAGTCGCTATATCTTCGAACAATGCAGAGATCATTGCTCTTCACGAAGAGATTCGTGAATGTATATGGATTGGATCCATAATTACGCATGTTCGAACAATTGTGGTTTGAAGTCTACCATAGATGAGCCTACGAGCATTTAGGATAATGCAGCTTGTTTTGAACAAATGAAGCAAGGCTACATCAAAGCGACAACACCAAGCTTAATCAGCAACAACAGACTCTCCTTAAGATCAAAGTGAACTAGGTTCAATCTGAGGACAGTGTGGCAAACTTGCTCACTAAGTCATTGCCTAAATTCCACTTTCGAGAAACATGTTGGTAGCATCATTTGCGGAAGTTATCCAAACTCCCATGACCGTAGTCATCAGGGGGAGATGCAGACATCAGGGGGAGATGTCTACATGTATGGTCTCGAAACGTGAAGGGTGTGTTGTGCTCTTTTTCCCCTTCGACCGAGGTTATTTTTGTCCCACTGGGTTTTTGTTACTCGGCAAGGTTTTTAACGAGGCAACGAGAGAAGCACCGCGTTTGGACAACACAAGAGGGAGTGTTTAAGGATATCTCTATTTGTGTTTGGCCCAAACTCTAGGTTACTTGACCTAGTGGTAATAGGGTTAAATTAGAAGGATCTAGATTCCTATTCAATGTACGATTACTTTCCTTGTACGATTGAGATTCTATGCATTGTAATCCTCTATATAAAGAGGCCCCTATTATCAATGAGAATAGACAGCAAATTCCTCTCAATTTCAGTTTCCCTACAACAGTATATAGATTTTCATGAATCAATAAAAGTCTGTTGCTAAAATCAATGGTTTTAAGAAATCCATAACAGTCTATCAACTTTTTAAAGAGTCGGTGGACTTTTCAAAAAGTCTGTCATTTAAAAAAAGTCTGCACAAATCCAAATACAATACACCCCCCTTAATCTCAGCATTTGTAAAACATGATGTTTAGAATGTGTTCCAATGACGAAGTACCGAAATCTCTTACAGATATATTTTTACGATTTTTCCAAGTCGAGAAGTAAGAAATTTATTAAGATCTCCATTTGATATTTCATTGTTCCCCAAATTTAGTCATATTTTAAAAGTCCTGCTCTATGGATTTAAGTTCATGGCACAATTGAATTTCAAATGACCCATGAAATTCAGAAGGTGATACCCGTGGACATCCAAACATGCATACCAAACTCCCTATTTTTATTAATTATTTCATGCTCTTTCAAAAAAAAAAAATTTATTATTTCATGCCATGAACTCATTAGCTGTAAAGCATGAACAAAACTAAATTCTTTTTTAGTTCAACCAAAACAAAATTTACTATCATACACACAATTACCATACAAAAAGTGACATAGTTTTGTCCAATATCATTTGGTCTAATGGCATAGTCTCCCCTTCGTAAGTGGGAGGTTGTGAGTTCGACTCACGAAAGACTAGTTGTAGCATTTGAGTTGTTTATCTGATAAAAAAAAAATTGACATAGTTTTGGTCGTTCGATTAGTATAAGTTAGGTTAGGTTCTTAACAAACTGAAACCAAAACCGAATCGATTCTCATTCGCTTTTAATTCAATTTTTAATCTTTGGTTCTTTTTTTTTTTTTAATTTCAAGTTTATTTGTTGGTTTTATGTTGTCAGCTTAATAGTTACTAATTAGGATTAATTTCAGTTTACCCCCCTGAGGTTTGGGGGTGTCATCACTTCACCACCCCGACTCTCAATTTCACTTTTTTACCCCCTAAGCTTTCTAATTTTTGTCTTCCGTGCCCAATCTCTGATGCTCCGTCCAAATTGGACGTTAAATCTGATAATAGGGCCCACTTTGAGGGCTAAAAGGGTCATTTCAAGAAAAAAAAACTCTTTTTTCTTCCTCTCTTTTTCACTCCCCGATTTTCCTCTCTCTCTCTCTGCGTTAGGATCTCTCTCTCTCTCTCTCTCTCTCTTCTGCTCTCCCTCTCTATCAGATCAAGGATCGGGGTTACTCCCAGAAAACTCGACAGAGCATTAGAGAGCTCTCTAACCCGGACACCAGCCGCGACCCGAGAAAGAAACCCGACCGGAGGGACAACGTCCGGCCACCCCACGACGGCGCACGGCAACCATTTCCTTCGTCTCTGTGTCGCCTACGTCCCTGTGCCTTTGGATAACTCATGCATTGAACGGAGAAGGAGCAACGACGATTGGAAGCTCCGAGACTTCTCCGGCGAGCTCTGCAATTCCCGGCGATTCCGACCACCATTTTGGCTACCTGTGGTATGAAATCTCATCTCCTCGTCATGCCCAACAAGCCTATGCAATTAGTTTTTGAATTTGGTTGGGTTTTAATGACTTGGTTTCTGGGTTTGGTCTCGGGCAACCGTGTTCTTAGACACCGGCGACATTTCCGGCTGTTCTCGACTTATTCCTGCCTAGTAATTTTTTTCGGGTGATTGGAGTCGTGGAAGCGGTAGAAGTCGCCGGGGGATTGGATGATTTTGGAAGGGGGTGTTTGAGCCCAAAAGTAATTTTGGCAATATCCTTCAGTGGATCTAGCGCAGCGGGCCGACACCTGCGGCCCAAAAATAAACATACTTGGTTTTGGGTTACAACTCCGCCTATTCCGGAATCCATGAGGAGAGCGAAGTCCTATTGGAATCAAGTAATAGAGATTGACTAGGAAACTCCAGTCAATAATCCTTCTACGACAAGGAATGGTCGAAACCCTAGGTATATATACCAGGTTTCAAGGACAGATAAAGGACCTCTCTCATATCAATCAATCCTAGCGATTACAAAGCCTCCCAGGAGCAAACCTTCAACCTCGGTGAACCCCGGTGACCGCGATACAGTCCCAGTCTCCCAGCGAGCCGACTGCTAGCATCACCAGATCAACCCGGCGACCGTACTTCCAGTCCCAGTCTCCCAGCGAGCCGACTGTAAGCGCAACCGCCACTGTTACTTCCAGCGAAGCAAGGGTAACGCCCTCGCACCCAGCGAAGCTAGAGTCACGCTTTAGCGCAACCCCGTGCTTCTCCCAACTTCCCAGTGATTGCTCTGCTTAGTCTACAACACTAAGTATCGATTTGGTGAACGCAAGAGACCACAACCAAAGCCCTTACCCAGTAAGGCAAGAAGTCCTTCTCCGGAAGGCTAGAGAAGAACCCCGTGACGAGGTTGGTGCTCTCCTCGTCCACGGTCGCTTGAAGAAGAAGTCAGGTCAAGGGACTACCCCGACGACTGCACCCCACGGTGCTGGCACGCCTGCGCAATCACACGCTCAAAAGAGACAGTTTGCAAGCCAACTGGTTTTGGAGCCAAACATTTTGGCACGCCCAGTGGGACCAAACTAGTGTCTCTTCGTGAACGTAGCCATTGGGAAGTCAAGCGAAAACCCCTACCAAAAGGTTTACGCTAACTGCCCAAAGCACAAGACCTCCAGCTACAAGCCGCATTCTCGCGCGGATTGTCGTGGTCTTGCTGAGCAACAAGTGACTCAAAGATTCGCTCTTCATCCCCGTGCTCTTCATCCCCGTCCAACCGAGATGTCGACAGAAAAAGGAGAGAATCGTCCGACCGCCGCTAAGGGTCAAACTTTCACTAACAACCAGGCCAACGAGCCGGTTGACACTGTCGCTAGCTCCAACGCAGTGACAAGAGTGCAAAGAGAGGCTTTCGTTCCGAAGCCTATCCCAGAAGGGGCCTCCTCCGAGGTCGCGTTTGCAATTATCCTGGAGAACATCGAAAACCACAGCAAGAAAATAGCTGCTGACCTTGAGAGGGATAATGCGAGGGCCGACCAGGTCATACGCGAAATAAACCAGCGTATTTCCCAACAGGCGGAGGAAACTAAGCAGCAAATCTCACAGACTGAGAATGCTTTGATGGCCCATGCTTCAGGTATCGCAGAAGAGCAGAACCAGCGCCAGAAAGGAATAATAGAGGCCATTGCGAACCATACGAAGCAAACAACGGCTGACTTGGCTGGTCTCCGTAAAGATGGAGAGATCCTCGCAACCGAGGTTGCCATGCAGAGGGCCGAGTTGAACCAGGCTAAGGAGGTATTAAACCAGACTTTGGGTGATCCCAATGCTATCCTTGGTTCTCTTGGCCAGCCATCCGGTTCGGGCAAATACGTGCCACCGAACCAGCGCGAGAAGGTCAGCAGCCATACTGCTACACCTGCCGCAGCTGTTACCGCTACGCCGCTGAAAAACAAAGAACAAGCGCTAGTTATCGGCGGCAGCAAAGATAAAGGTACTGCCTCAAGTGGGCAGACTACCAGGCAGAAGCACCAGGCCTCAAAGGGCGCTGGAACCTCGTCCGATTCTACGTTCGTCCAATACGACAGCGACAGGGCAGAGAATGTATATCAAGAGCTGCCGGGGAGTTACTATGGGATTGACCAGGCTGGCAATCCGGTTAGGATAACAGCGCTGGCAAAGGAGATGCCCATACCAGCGTTGACTCTTCAACAAACCGCTACAAACCGCGTTGTCCACATAGGAGAAGGGACAGCGACTGTAAACCAAGCAATACCTGTGCAGCCTGTTCGCCATGCAGCGGCCATACCACCTCCTCCTCCTCCGGGTCCAGAATATGTGAGACGAGACGAAGTAGAGGAGATGATTAGACAGGCTAACCCCAGGGCCCAGATGGATGGGATCTATGAGGGACCTTTCCCTCCGCATATAATGCTCGCGCCTTTCCCCAGGGGCTATAAGAACATTATATTTGCTACCTTTTCAGGGGAAGACTCCGAGAATGCGGCAACCCATCTGGCTAGGTTCAGGGTACAATGCGGCCAGTACCAGAATGATGACATCCTCAAGTGCAGGATTTTTGGCACTTCTCTCTCAGGAGCTGCCTTCAGGTGGTTCTCCAAATTGCGGCCAGGAACTGTAGCAGATTGGCCTGCAATGGAAAAGCTTTTCCGGGAGACTTTCGGGGCCACAGAACCTGAGGTAGACTTGGCTTCTCTCACCCAGATGGCCCAACAACCCACAGAGTCTGCTGTGGCCTATCTTCAGTGCTTCCAGATTCAGAAGGCCAAGCTGAATCTGATCCTGCCAGAGAAAGAATTGATCAAGTTGGCGATCAAGGGCCTGGAGCCTCGCCAGCGAAAGAAGCAGCATGGCAGCATGATCCAGTCAATGGGAGAACTCATCACAGAGGTGGGAAGCTTCGAACACCTCCTCAGAGAAACTGACGCCAGGAAGAATGCCTTCAGAGGCACATACGTACCAGGGAAACATCGCACTATAGCGGCCCTGAGCTACCAGCCGGCTACGTATGATCCTTACTACCACTATCACAGTGAGGAAGTGGCTCAGGAGGACGAGGAGGAAGATGAAAGCGACATCGCCGCTTATGAGCTGACAGGGAGAAAGAACCCAGCCTTAAAGCAGTTGAAAATCTCCAAGGAACCTGTCAAGCTCAAATCAATGGCCTTCACTAAACCTGAATTCGCGACATATACATATGATGCCAACAAGGCACACGAGATTCTAGATGAGATGATCGCCGCGAAGATGGTGAAAACCGACTTTGGACCTTTTCCTCGACCAGAGCAGCTGAAAGGGAAGAAGTACTGCAAATTCCATAACCTGTGGAACCATAATACAGCTGATTGTGTGAAGCTCAAGGACCAGATTCAGGTATGGCTCAACAACGGTAGTCTTCAGGTGGAAGCTCCAGTAACTGCAGCAGCGCTTGTGGACCTAAACCCTTTTCCTGATACTGGGATTAACATGGTCGATGTGAACTGGACCAAGCAGAACCAGAGGAAACCAACTTTGGATTTGTCCACGAAAGGACAAAAAACAGAGCCTAAAGAGGCTCCTGCCCAGAAGAAGACTAAACCATTTGGTCAAGCCTCGCCAGTAGTGTTATGCTCGCGGTGCAAAGAAGAGTGTGGCATTCAAGCGTCGCACGAAGAGGTCGAGCAGACATTTCGTTTCGGCTCTTTCCCGCCCATTAGGTGGGCTTCGCTATCACGAAACTACCAGCCTTCCAGCCCAAGAGAAAAGGAGAGAATGGGGTCGCCTACGTCGCCAAAGGACTCCAATCTGTTCAAGAAGCTGAAGGCAGCTACGGCTGACCAGAAGATGGAGGAAAAGGTCGCGAACAAGCACAAAGACATTCTGACCAAGCCCTACATATCACCTGCTTCAACCGCTACCATCAAAGAAGGAAAGTGGTACACCAGGGAGAAGGGGAAGGCAGTCGAGATAAGTCCTTCCAAGAAGCGAAAACTGCAGCGCAGATTTGGTGAAGCCAAGCGCGCGCTAGAGGCTTTAGACCAGGGCCTGATCAAACCTTCACAGTTGGTCAAATCTCCTGAGCAGTATCAGAAGGAGATGGAAGCGCTCGCTGCCAAGCCATTAGTGACTCCTCGCAGTCTGCGAAAGCTGGCGAGTTCAGAATCTGGGGCATCTAAGCCCACTGTTTTTTGTAGGATTACCAAGGAGAGAACACCTCCACTAGCCAGAAAGGAGAGCTCGCCGTCCAGGCGACCACACGTCAGGCGCAGGTTGTCTCGCGAGGAACCAGAAGCCAAATCCTCGGTTTTCGAGAGACTGGGGGGCAAAGACAAGACTACCGACACTTTACAGTGGAGACCTAAGAAAGTCCAGAGTTTGTTGGTCGCTCCTCCAAAGGCGGACATTGCTAGGGAACTAAAGCCAGAGTCCCTTGAACGAGGTTCAGTGGTTCAAGAGCTCGAACAATGTGAAGTAAAAGACCTCGCTGAGGAATCCTTAGTAGACAGGTTGGTCAGACAATTCAACACGGATATCCCTGTCCACGAACCCAAGCTTGACCTGGAGGACGACATAGATGAATTCGAAACGTCCTGCAATATGGTTTATGTGCTTCCAGCGCGATATGCAATGCCGGTCGCTGCTCAGGAATGCGTAGAAGCTGAGGAAAGTAATACACAACCCCTGCAGATCACGTCAGCAGTCCCAACACCGGTAGAAGAGTTTGTTTTTCTGGAAACAGAGGATGCTAACGGTAAAGAATTCTTCATGAGCTTCACTAGGCCAACGCCTGCTATGGTCCAGCACATGAGACCTTTATACATTACGGCGGACATTGGCGGTACCAAAGTAAGCAAGATCATGGTTGATACCGGAGCTGCCGTTAATGTCATTACTACCAGGACCATGCACCTGCTAGGGATCAAGAAGGAGAAAATCCAGTCCACGTCCCTCACTCTCAAGAACTTCGCGGGGACTGTAACAAAGACCTTGGGATTGCTTTTCTTGCGCATCAAGGTAGGTCCAGCAGAGGGAGCTTATGCTTTCTTTGTGACAGACTGCTATGCGGCCTACAGCGCTATCCTGGGCGAGATTGGATTCACCGGAGCTACTGTGTTCCGTCAACCCTCCATCAGGAACTTATTATGTGGAACAGGGAAACAGACAAAGCTGAGGTGATCAAAGCGGACCCTCGTCCTTTCCCAGTATCCGCAAACTATGTAGATGCCAGGTACTACTTGGAGCCTATCGCTCCATTGCAAGTCAGTGGCATCGATAACAAAGGCCGCCCCACAGGGGTGACGGCCTCTGAACTGGCACAGTGGGGGCTTACGCTCGCAAAAGAAGGCTTAGAAAGGCCTGGCCACGCTGTGCCTAAACCCTTGAACGATTAATGGATTACGACCTTCCAGAGGAAGGGATAGAGGCCCTCCACTCGCTGCATGAAAGATTATCATCATATCTAGTGGAGAAAGAGGCCTACGAGCAAATCGCGACTTTGGAAATCGTTGAAGAGGGACTCTCTGATCAGGAACATGAGGATGAGGTAGAAGTCCAGCTCGCTCCGGCAGCGTTGGACGACACGCCTCCTAAGGTCAGAGATCCTACCGAGAAAGTCAATCTCGGAACAGCAGATGAGCCTATGGAAGTGGCTATCAGCGCTTACTTAGAGCCTAGCGAGAAACAGAGGCTTATTGACTTATTACTAGAATTCAAGGACTGCTTTGCGGAAAAGTATGAGGATATGCCTGGCCTGTCACCGGACTTGGTCTGCCATCAGCTACCAACACTCCGTGACAAGAGGCCTGTGAAACAAGAGCCGCGAAGAATGAATTCAGAGACTCAAATCCTCGTCAAGGAGGAGGTTGAAAAAATGCATAAATCAGGCATTATCAGGGTAGCCAAGTACAATCAGTGGCTATCTAACATAGTGCCTGTCCGCAAGAAAAATGGCAAGATGAGGGTCTGCGTGGACTATAGAGACCTTAATACTGCTACGCCTAAGGATGTCTACCCCATGCCGGTCGCGGATATGTTGGTCGACGCCGTTGCGCGACATGAACTATTGTCCTTCATGGATGGCACTGCAGGATATCACCAGATTCCCCTTGCAGAAGAAGACAGACACAAAACCGCATTCCGCTGCCCTGGGTTCGCGGGCGTTTTTGAATATGTGGTTATGCCTTTCGGACTGAAGAACGCTGGCGCGACTTACCAACGAGCCATGAACCTGATCTTCCATGACATCTTTGGAAAGATTTTGGAGGTTTACATTGATGATGTGGTTGTCAAATCTCAGAAAAGAGGGGATCATATCACAGACCTCAGGAAAGTGTTCGAACGCATGCGACAACACAAACTTAAAATGAATCCTGCTAAGTGCGTTTTTGGAGTTCAAGCAGGCGACTTTCTGGGGTTCATTGTCCATCAGAGGGGAATTGAGGTCCCTGAAGACAAAGCGAGCGCAGTTATCAACGCATCTCCGCCACGCATGAAGAAAGAGCTACAGCGCTTGCTTGGTAAAATCAACTTCCTGAGACGCTTCATCTCTAACTCTGCAGGTAAGATCCAGCCTTTCTCTCCTCTGCTGAAGCTGCAGGGCCAGAGCGAGTTCGTCTTGGAGCATAAACACCAAGAGGCTTTTGATAAAATCAAGGCCTTCCTGGCGAGCCCACCAGTGCTCGTTCCTCCTAGGGCTGGATTCCCATTAAAACTATATATATCAGCAGCTGAGGCTTCCATTGGCAGCCTGCTCGCCCAAGATGATGAGGTTGGTGTCGAACATGCTATATTCTATCTTAGTAGGACACTCACAGACTGCGAGACAAGGTACACTCCAATGGAAAAATTGTGTCTCACATTGTACTTCTCCGCATGCAAGCTGCGCCACTACATGTTGTCCTTTACCACTTGCATCATCGCCCAGACTGACTTAGTCAAGTACATGCTATCGCGACCTATTTTGAGACGTCGCATTGGCAAATGGGTGTTAGCTTTATCTGAATTCTCACTACAGTATGTGCCACAAAGGGCAGTAAAGGGACAGGCTATCGCAGATTTCCTCGCCCACCACCCTACCTTAGACATCCCTATAGTGAAGGAGTTAGAAATAGCAGCTGTCACCATAACTCGGCCAGATTTAGCGCGCATCCCAGAATACGCTATTCGGTGTCAAGCCACAGTCTCCTTGTAGCCCTGGATACTGTACTTTGATGGTTCAAGAACAGAAACGTTAGCAGGGGCAGGGATTGTCTTGGAGAATCCCGCCGGCGATCGTTTTTCTTATTCTTTCCAGTTGGAGTTCAGATGTACAAACAATCAAGCCGAGTATGAGGCCCTGATCATTGGCCTAGAGGTTCTGCTAGAGTTGGGAGTCAGGGACGTTCAGGTACACGGTGACTCTTTGCTTATAATCAATCAGCTCCAAGGAAAGTATAAGTGTGAAAGCCTTTTGCTTACACCCTATTTACATCGCGCCATTGAGCTTCTGGATCAATTCGATGAGGCGGATTTGGAGCACATACCCCGCGAGCGCAACTTTGCGGCCAATGAGCTCGCTCAATTGGCTACAGGCATTACACTGAAGTATGGAGTTCGCGAGCGCATCCTGAAGGTCGAGCGCCGCACACTGCCTTCGTGGCTCGCGCGGCCTGACCCACCGGATGATCCAGTTGTCGCGGTTCTCGAGCCTATTGACGTCGATTGGCGCATACCATTGATTGACTACCTAAAGAACCCAGACCCTACAGCAGACAGGAAGACTCGTTTTCTCTCCTTGAATTATTTTCTCAGGGGTGACGAGCTGCGACGACGTGGGGAAGATGGCGTAGACTTTCGCTGTATCTATGGCCGCGAAGCCAAGAGGTTGATGAGCGAAGCGCACACAGGAGTCTGTGGAGCCCATCAGGCCGGCCCCAAGATGCGTTGGCTTATCAGAAGACATGGGTATTATTGGCCCAGCATTTTGAAGGACTGTATCGCGTTCGCGAAAGGTTGCCAAGACTGCCAGGCGCATGGTCCGGTGCAGCACATTCCCAATATTCCCATGCAACCTATTATTAAACCTTGGCCTGCCAGAGGCTGGGCTTTGGACTTGATTGGGATGATTCACCCTCATTCCTCACTCCAGCATAAGTTCATCATTGTAGCCACTGACTTCTTCACGAAGTGGGTCGAGGCTGAACCTTTGAAGGAAGCTTCCGGCGCTACCATTCGCCAGTTTATTTTTCAGAATATTATTTGCAGGTTCGGCATTCCAGAGGTGTTGGTCTCCGACAGGGGGGCAGCATTTATGGGTGGTGAGGTAGAGAAACTTGTCGCGGACTTGGGCATCCAGTTCGTCCACAGTACACCTTATTATGCCCAATCCAATGGTCAAGCAGAGGCCAGTAACAAGATCATTATCACCTTGCTCAAGAAGATGCTTGTTGAAAACCCTAGACAGTGGCACGATACGTTGTATGAAACCTTATGGGCGTATCGTACCTCCAAGAGGAATCCCACTGCTACAACCCCCTATGCGCTAATGTTCGGCCATGATGCAGTCTTACCTTTGGAGCTCAACGTCCAATCTTTGCGCGTCCAAGATCAGCATCACTTGATCGGGGAAGATTATGTTCAGGCAATGTGGCAAGAACACGAAGATCTCAGCGAGCAGCGCTTGGCAGCTTTGGATAACCTAGTCATGGAAAAACAACGGATTGCTCGCGCCTATGACAAGAGGACACGTGGCCGTAGTTACAAAGAGGGTGATTTGGTTTGGAAGGCTGTTCTGCCTTTTGGCGAGAAGTTGACCGGTCGCGGTAAATGGACTCCGCGATGGGAAGGACCCTTCGTTGTTCATCGCATTCTGGAGCGCGGGGCCTTTCACCTCCAAGATTTGGATGGCGACCTCCACCGCAATCCCATTAACGGGCGTTTCCTGAAGAAATACTACCCTAGTGTTTGGGAGTTTGACGATCCACCGGATCAACCTTCTTCTCCGACAGGGGGGCAACCTTAGTCTCCCCAGGTTCGCTTCATCCATATTCCGGCCTTTCCTGTGGCCTTAGTATCCTGTACTTGCTTCACCTACGCCTACTAGGGGGGCACCACTCTATACATTCAGGCCTTATTTGAGGCTTTTGGTTCAATTCAGGCCTTATTTCAGGCCTTATTTGAGGCTTTTTTGAGGCTTTTCGTTCAAAAATTTTCAATACTTTTTAAATTTCAATGTTCTTTTCTTTGACATTATGGTGTTAAGAATGCATGTAACGGCCTATACCTGAGGCCTTATTTTATACTTTGATTTGCAGAAAAGTGTTAAAAACTTTCATTCATAAAATGGCTTTGCGGCCAAAAGCATTACAAAGTGCAAATCAAAATAATCACATTTGCGGTTTACAAGGCCAGAAGTGGCTTAGAGTAAAAACCATAAAGTTACAGATCTGCTGAGAGTTTCTGGATCTTGTGGCAGCAAAGGGGCTGTGCTCGGGCATTCCTACTCTCCCTCTCTTCACCCACATGCCTCCTCTGCTTTGAGTTGCAGCCGCTACCGTCTGTACCGGACCAAAAGGAAGGAAATAATCCATCGCAACCTTTTGGGAAGGATTATCCTCCGGGATGGAGATGGTCCTCACAGAGAAGCGCAACTCACAACCACATCTACCTCTAGGGGAAAAACATAAACCAGGTAGTCAGACCCTGGAGGCAGGCGACGGAGCAAGAACAGGCGACCCATATTGGTCTTCCGCCCTTCTTCCTCCTGCTCCACGCGGGCAATTTGAGAGAGGAGACCCCTCAGAATCTTGTTCCGCCGCTACGGGAGCATCACATGTTCTTTGGTCTAAATGAAACCGGTGGGTTTCACCGCGACTTCCAGAGACCAAAGACATGAGGTTGGACCTGAGGTTAGGCCATAAGACCTACCCAGGTATTGAGGTTAAGCCATAAGACCTAGGGGTTTGAGGCTAAGGCTGATATCGTGAGGAGAAGATTTTAGAAACTGGAGAAAGAGAAGTAGAGATTGCGATACTATTTCTAGGAAAGCCATGTTGCGTTTATGTCTACCATCTCCCCAGAATGCAGGTATTTATAGCGCCAATCTCAGCAGCCTCAGCCGTACGATGGGCAGTTGTGATATTCTCACTGTCATCAATGAGCGTATCAACAAGGTTAAATGCGAAGATCTCGGAAATGAAGGTAATTGAAAACGCGTGGGAGACGGGGCGGTCTCCAAGGAGGTAACTGCTCCATTTCGAGATTATCTTTTCAATCTTTTCAAACGGTTTTAAAGCAATAAAGGCAATCTAAAGCGTTGAACCGTTTGAGAGAATAAGTTATTGGTTGGGCCAAGCAAAGTGGGCTAAATAGTAAGATAATAATAATAATATTGTTCATACAAAATATGGGCCTAACTCTAGGGGCCCAAAAGTCTTCGGCCTGCATGAGTCAGGCGAAGGAAGAGTTCATCCAAACGAAAACTGGCATCTGCAGCAGCTTGTGCGGCTTGTTGAGCTGCCACGCGTGCCTGAGCCAGTTCTTGGGATAGCGTCTCGAGAGCAGCGAGGGGTTGTTCCAACTGAGGCTCTGCATGAACGAGCATAGCAGTAACATCGGTTAACCGGGCTTGAAAGGCCTGAATTTGGGACCTCAAGTGGTTCCTCTCAAGCGTCAGGTCCCTGATGAGGTTAGCTTGGTCACCCAAGACGTCGCGCGCGGTCTCCGTTTGCTGATTAAGGTTTCGATAATGCATTTCGGTCTGCCTGGCTTGCGCATTCGCGACTGCCCGCTCGTTGAGCCCTTGAGGAAGATCCTGCAACAGTTGATCGATTTCATGGAATTGTTCCTCAGTGATGGCTCCCTCGCGGAGGAGCACCCTCAAGTATTCTAAGACCCTCACAGGTGCACCAGGAATCAAGATATCAGGGCCCAGGAGGCGGCGAAGGCTTTCGCTGACTTCATCTACGACCCCAGGGGGGGTCACTTCAAGAACACGAGCTAACCTTTCCAAAGTAGAAGGAGTAGGAGGCTCAGCGACAGGGACCTCAGGAGGTTCAGCGATAGGTACTTCTGGCACTGGTTCAGGTACCTCCGGCGCTGGTTCAGGAAGGTCTTCCAATTCTTCAGCTTCAGCGACTTGGGGGCAGGTGGAGGAAGTTCCCGATCAACCACGTTAGGAACAGGCTCAGCAGCTTCTTCTTCTGCTGCTCCGATTACATCGTCCCCAGTTCCAACGACGTTCGGAACCTGGAAGAAGACATTATCAGAATACTTGAACCAGGAGATAATGATGAGATAGTTGTTTAGGGGGAATACCTCGTCGATTGGGGGCTCATACACAATGATCGCGAGCATTGTCTCTGGGTTAGCTTCGCTGGGAGCAGGAATCGAGTCAGGCGCTATCTGTTCCAGGACAGGAACGTCGCTTGGTTTCTCGTGAGGGGCGTCCGGTGGCAGTACTCTATTTTCAGCCTCCGGCGAGCTGTCATCTATGATCTGCACTGGTATCAAGGCCAATTGTGCGTTATCTACAGCGCCCGCAGGAGTTGGAGAGTGGTTCACAACAGTTGGCGTTGGAGCTTGGGAAGCAGATGTGCCTTCACCAACAGTTGAAGATCCTTCTTCAGCATGTCTCGAAGACCTGTGGCGAACCTGCAAATGAGGATTGTTACAGAGTCGCACAGAATGAAAAGAAATTTCTAACAAGTGCTTAGTGTGCTTGTGTCTTACCAGTCGGTCAGCGATTGGTTCATCTTCTGCCCACAGGTCAGTTCGAGGATCAGAACGAGCGCGCTTCCGAGCCGAGAGAGCAGCGATCTGTTAGAGGCAGGGGATTAGGTATGACTCGTAAAGAAAGCATGACTTGTACAAACAGAGGGCTCTTACCGTTTGCATGTCATCATCATCAGAGGAGGACTCTTTGTCCCCAGGCTCTATCATTACTGCTTTTTGCTTCCCAGACTGGCCAGCGGCTTGGGAAGCGTCGGCTGCGCGACTACCAGAGAGTGGCGCGCTCCCCTGGAAAAACAAAGTTTGAATTTAAAGGGGAAGGGATAAAAGAACAAAGGGGACAAAACATGAGTCAAGATTAGTTACCTCTTGAAGGGGTTCGCTGATTACGATACCAGCTTGGGCCTGACGTGGGGCTCGCGCGGGTCACGGAGCCGGTTCAGCAGCAGGAGGAGGAACTTGTGCAGCGTCTTCAGGGATGCGAGCAAGTTGATCAACGTCGGTGGCGTAGGGATATCGCAGTTCCCCGAAGATGGCAGCGAATACCTCATCGTGTTGTTGCCGCCAGCAGTTAACAGAGACTTCTGCCCACCATGCATCATATCCTTCCTCAGTCGCGTCCACAGAGTTAATCTCTTTGGCCCAGTCAGGAAGATCAACCAGCGCGAGCGTGCTTTGTGCTGGCGGAGGCCCAGAAAGGGGCCCAATTCTACGCCAAGAAGTGTTGTAGTTCCAAGCATCATGTAGAGGGAATGGCACTAATTGAACAAGACCAAATTGACGAGCGAAATGGTTGGGAGCGTAGAGCTCATAACTGAGTTCGTCAGCGGCAATCCTGATGTCGGAACAGGAGATCGCGCGGCGAAAAGCCAAGCGCGCGCGATCACTGTAGCGAGAGGCGCCAGGGAGGAATCCATGTTCAAGCGGGGCTGGGAATCCTCTACTCAGCACTAAGTCGCAGTACGACATCTCGTGCAGTAAGTACAAGTATGTGAAGCACTCAAAATAAGGAGGAGATGTGTACCTTTCGCCGCGACTGAGCCATCGACCCAATAGTTGGTCAGTAGGCGGAAGTAATGGGATGTCGTCGCGACGAAAGTATGGAAAGTAAATTTGAATCCAGAAGTCAAGGATCCAAAAGGGGCCAGAAATGCTAGTCTCAAAGGGATGCATTGTGGCTTGATACAAAGTACGGTAGAGGGCACCTAATACTGGTTGTCCTAGCCCCACACGGTGGCCGTTGTAGAGGGCCGTCGCCAGGGAAGTCCAGGCACCAGTGGGCTTACAGGAGGAGGTACAGAAAATAAATTTACAGAGCCAGTACTCCAAGAATGCAATCCCGCCAGTCGCATTGTGCTCCTGGCGGTAATAGGCCAGCCACCGCGGATAGGAGCCGCTGTGGGCGCCGCGACCATGTTGGGCCATGGTGGAGGTGAAAGTATCAGAGTCGAATTGGCCATGCAGATAGGGTTCACCATCAATGGGTAGGCCAGTAATGGTGAGAATATCCAATAAAGTGACACTCATTTGGCCAAATCGAAAATCAAAGGTGTTGGTAGCAGTGTTCCAGAAACAAAGAAAGGCAGCGAGTGGCGAACGATTGCCACCGCGCGGAAGACGAAAACAAAGATCAATAGTATGGGTGATACCTGCTGCGTTCCAGCGGGCTAGATCTCGAGCGTGTGCTTCCCGGTACCAAGAAAGCTCTTCCGCACTGATGGAGGATGGCCAATGCCCTATTTTCGATCGATGGTTAGGGGCACTCCAACTGGTAAAATCCCCAGGAGTCCTTCGGAGGACGGGGATGGGGCGACGAACAGGTAGACCATAAAAAGCGACGGCGTCGGCCGGGAAAGCATCTCGCGGTGTTGGGCCTAGTCCGGCATGGTGGTTCGAAAGTCGGAGGAGCAGAGGTCTTTGGATGGTGGTCTGGAGAATCAGGCTGGCGCCAATCCCGGTTCCCCAAGAGCGTGCAGCCTGTTCATTCAGTTCTTCTTCTTGGTCGATAACCATCTTTTTCGGGGGAGCCATTTCTGGGTTTTTGTGAGAAGGATATGTGCAAAAGAGGGTTTCTGGGTTTAGGAGACTAAGAGAGTTTCTGATGTGACAGGTCTGAAGTGGCTGCGGATTTAAATAAGAGATTTTGTGAGGGAAACGATGCGACAGAAAGGCGTTTCGCGAGTGAAAAGACGCAACCCTCATTAATGACATCGTTTCGAGCATCGAACGCGTCGTTTTAGTCCCCTTCAATCAGTTACACTTTCATGGGCCTGATTTCGAGGCCTGGGGGGCAATGTTTGAGCCCAAAAGTAATTTTGGCAATATCCTTCAGTGGATCTAGCGCAGCGGGCCGACACCTGCGGCCCAAAAATAAACATACTTGGTTTTGGGTTACAACTCCGCCTATTCCGGAATCCATGAGGAGAGCGAAGTCCTATTGGAATCAAGTAATAGAGATTGACTAGGAAACTCCAGTCAATAATCCTTCTACGACAAGGAATGGTCGAAACCCTAGGTATATATACCAGGTTTCAAGGACAGATAAAGGACCTCTCTCATATCAATCAATCCTAGCGATTACAAAGCCTCCCAGGAGCAAACCTTCAACCTCGTTGAACCCCGGTGACCGCGATACAGTCCCAGTCTCCCAGCGAGCCGACTGCTAGCATCACCAGATCAACCCGGCGACCATACTTCCAGTCCCAGTCTCCCAGCGAGCCGACTGTAAGCGCAACCGCCACTGTTACTTCCAGCGAAGCAAGGGTAACGCCCTCGCACCCAGCGAAGCTAGAGTCACGCTTTAGCGCAACCCCGTGCTTCTCCCAACTTCCCAGTGATTGCTCTGCTTAGTCTACAACACTAAGTATCGATTTGGTGAACGCAAGAGACCACAACCAAAGCCCTTACCCAGTAAGGCAAGAAGTCCTTCTCCGGAAGGCTAGAGAAGAACCCCGTGACGAGGTTGGTGCTCTCCTCGTCCACGGTCGCTTGAAGAAGAAGTCAGGTCAAGGGACTACCCCGACGACTGCACCCCACGGTGCTGGCACGCCTACGCAATCACACGCTCAAAAGAGACAGTTTGCAAGCCAACTGGTTTTGGAGCCAAACAGGGGGTTTGGAAATGGAATGGGGTTTGGAAATGGAAGGGGGGTGAGATTGGAGGGACATGCTTGGCTTGAGGGACGGGGGTGAGGATTATGGCTTGTTGCTTTGGAGGGAGATTGATGGCGGGGGCTTGGATGGGGCGGTAGTTTGGGGGTGGGGAGGTGTCGGGCCACGACAGCGGCGGAGGAGGTGCTGCTATGGCAGAATAATGGGTGCCCAGAGCATTTTTGGGTATTGATGAGATCGGCGCGTGAGCTGGTTTCAGGCGTCACCGGAAGACGAGAAGGCCGGACAGGATTTTTCAGAGACTGGCGAGCATGGTGATGGTAGAGGTGAGTTGCGATGTGTAGCTAGGGACCGGTTGGTATAGGAGAGTGGTTTTGGTGAGGAGGATCAGAGGAGGAGGAAGAAGATGAATTTTCTTTTTGTCGTTGAGTTTTTTTTTTCTTTTTCTTGAAATGACCCTTTTAGCCCTCAAAGTGGGCCCCATTATCGGATTTAACAGCATCAGAGATTGGGCACGGAAGACAAAAATTGGAAAGCTTAGGGGGTAAAAAAGTGAAATTGAGAGTCGGGGGGGGGGGGGGGGGGTGTGAAGTGATGACACCCCCAAACCTCAGGAGGGTAAACTAAAATTAATCCTAATTATTTAGGAAAATTTTTACTGTATGAAATATTGAAAAAGAAAAAAAGAAAAAAAAAAGATAAATCGCTCCAAAGCCTGCACTTGCACCGCCAACGCAATTATGAAGTTGGTGTACAATACAAAAAATTGGAGAAAAGAAGGCAAACCTTGGTCATACGAACTGGCCTCACAACTCATATGCATCAGCTCCACCTGCAAATGTCGCTTGTCATTCAAGACTTGCAGAGCTGGCTAGAGTTTGACCGATTTATGTATATTTGATGTTTACAACTCATCCTACAATTGTCCTACCAACTAACTTTTGGCGGTTACATTTGTAATCAAACTAAGTTATCAACCTATCAATCCTTGTAGTTGAGCTTTCACTTTTATGAAATCACTAGTGACGTAGTAGTTGATGCAATAATGCATAAATATTTATTTTTGTGTGGAAGATAATCATATCTTAAGGAATACATGAGATCCAAAGTAAAGTTTGAAACTAAGAGCAAGTGCACCCGTAGTCAAGAAAAGGCAAAGTCGAGAAGTCAAGAATTCGACCGGTCAAGTTACTATTCACTGCCACTGGACATGGGTTTACACCCGTTGTTTTTCTTGCCCGGTCAACACTGTTCATTATTATATAATTTTAGGGGGGGTCTCGAAAATCGACTTTTTACACATATAATTTGGGAAAACTTCCTTCATGAAAGTTATAGAGATCGTCGATATGAGTTCGTACATATGTGGAATGCAAAAATCGGAGTTTGTATGAATTTATTATGAATTTTTGAAATCTGAAAATTTTCTATAAAGAGAAAAAAAAATTATATTTTATTTCAAAGGACCAAAAACTGATTCACACGCAAGAAACAACTGCGCTCCCCCATTCGTCCGTGGAGAACACGCCCTCAATCCACCGCGTCTGTCTCTGCGCAGTACCTCTTACGTCAGCCACGAGCTGCTTCTCTCCAACCTTGCAGCAGCCCAAGCCTGGGCAAGAAAAAAGGCAACGGCATGGAATTATTCTTGCCCTTGGTCAAAGAAAGGCAGAGTTTGCCTGGTTGAATTTACACCGGTGGAAGGGAGATTTGACATTTGACTGGTCACCACATCATCATTCCATGGTTTTGCCCGGGCAATCCAACACCGGTGGACTTGCTCTAAGGTTATCCAAAAAAATATCTTCCATTAACCCAACCTCACATCAAGTCCTATTATCTATGAAAAAAAATATCTTCTATCATTCATGTAAGGTGGGCAGTCAAAAAGACTATGATTGCACTGAAAGCATCTCAGAAATTTAGATAGGGGATATTACTGGGAGACCAAGTATTGGTTCAAACTTGTGAAACACAAGTTTCCATTCATGGGAGAGACCTACTTATCCACAGACATAGATGCATGGCCCGGGTGAATGTGCCGCGTGGGATTGTTGATGTGACCAACTGTAAGTTTATCCTCAATTTCTGTCTTGGAATTGCGTCCCTAACTTCCGGCAGTGATGAACTATGTGTTTGACAGTGAGGACCCCCCGACCCTCTCTCCATGGGCCAAGAGCATCAGCCACGGTAAGAGACAAATATCTCTGTCACATATAGCCATATTTAGCTTATGTTGAAGGAATATGCTATGAAATCTTTAACCTTCATACAAGAGGTTTCCCACGGTAAGGCATAATTGAAAATAATTATGAAAACATAATTCATTATTATGTATTAAAATAAAGGGACCTTAAAATAATTTAACCCAAATATATTCAATATTAGGCTCAAATGAAAGATCTCAGTGTGATCTTCGCAATGGTATAATTTTTATTATTAAAAAAATTCATAGCCATAAAATTTCAAGACAAAAAAGAATTATAACTAAAACCGATAAAGGACATGAATGGAATAAAAATAAAGTCAGTTAAATGTAGAGGGGCACAGGAGGAACAAAAAAGTAAATAATAAAAATTGAATTGATATGACTTATTGATAGCCATACAGCAAAAAATTTTTTTGGAAAATGTGGAATTCCTTACCATGGGAGGTGTTTGTAGGCTATATATGGGGTTATGGGGTACCATGGTAGATGGTTTAACAAGGCGTAGTAGTGATTACTTCAAAATCAGTTCTTTTCCAATTCATATTGATGTAACATCTTTTTATATCGATGTAAGAACTTAGTTATTTTTTAGTTAAATTGTATCTTAGCTAGTCGCTTTTAAAATACGTATGCATCAATTCTCTTTATTTTAACTAGTTTTAAATTATATATATATATATATATATATATATATATATATATATATATATATATTATTTTTTTAATGAATAAAAAATAGTTTAAGTTTATTTATAAATTACATACAACAAATTAAAAGAAATATTTTAAATTAATAAAAATAATAAAGAATCTCATCTCGTTCTTTATATTTAGGAGCGAGATAGCTAAAACTTAAAATTAAGAATCACTTAGAAGTCTAGTGCAGCTGTTTAAATTGATAAAAAACCAAATATGCTCTCCAAAATAGCTAAGGAACCAAGATAAAGAGTATGCTAAAGATAGCATAAACTAACTTAATTTATAGGAGTCAAACGAAAGATAGAGAACGCCTCCCATGGGTAGGCGATTCTGCACCTTCCTCCATCTCCGATAGAGTAAATTTCCGGCGCCTCCTTTGGTGTCGCAGTTGTCGAGCACGGCCCTTGCCGCCTCTTCCTTTTTTCCATTTTTCTCCCAGAAGTCGAGGTCCTTGACCCATCTTGAGGCGATGGTTTTCTCTTCTACCCAGACTGCTTCGCACTGGGTTTTGGAATTGTTTTCGGATCGGCGCCCAAGATTGGTGGCTGCGGGCGACTGGAAGGTTAGGGATCTAGGGACTCCGATGTCGTCTTGGAGGTCAGAATTCGGATTAGGAGTGGCTCCGGCAAGGCTGCAGTCGGATCGGTGGTGGCACTATGGTTTGGGGGACCCGAACCAAATCTGGGATCCCGGATCTACTGCTTGGTGGTTGAAGGTTGCGGCGCGCCGCGCGTTTGGACCGCAGATCCCGTTTTGGGTTCAGGTTGTGTCGAGGATCAGGGTGCTACGGCTGGCGGTGGTGCGAGGTCCTCCCAGCGAGGGGTTTTCCTCTCTGTGGCGTGGCGACACAACTGGACGAGGAGCGCTGGGGCTGGTTGTGGTTGGTAAGGGTGGCGCCGTGGGTTCTTCCACCGGTGACATTCGCCGGCTGCAGGCTGGGGTGCACAGACGTTCGGGTGTCCAGAGAGGAATTGATGCTAGGGTGCCCATGTGCTTGGGTGCCCAAATCAGATTCAAATGGGCTTGGGCTCTTGTCAAGTCTGCTTTGTCTGCTTTGGCAGATTTGATTTGGGTCTCAGGCCGGCCAGTTTTGGATCCGTATTTGGGATCTGGGTCGCTTACAAATTCGGATCTTGGATCCGAGACAGCTGCTCATATTGATCTGGTATTGGTTCTGGTTCTTAAGAGTTCGTCTGCCTAAATCCGAGTTCGGTTGCTTTCGATCTCTTGGTGAGCGAATCGCCTCTCCTAGGTGGTAATATCATCGGTTACAGTTACGGTTACTCTTCTATTTACACTACTTCAGTGAAATATGCAAGGCAGCGATGCCTTACGGCATCAAGTCACATGGTTACCTGGTTCCCTTTTATTCTCAATGCGATTGTGCATCTAATTATGCTTTATTGTTTTTTCTTCATTACAGATGCGTTTGTGCATCTCGTTATGTTTTATTGCTTTCTTTTGATGGTTTATGCATCACTCCATGTACTCCTCAATTTCTCTTAATATAGTTTGTCGTCTTTCTTAAAAAAAAAAAGAGTATGCTAAAGATGCTTTAAGAGAGAATAATGATGCTTGACAATGTGGTGTTAGCTCAGTGGTTAGAGCACCCACTACCTAAGATCTAGGTCCTGGGTTCGAGTCACCATGGGGGTATGAGTGAAATCCTTTGATCCTCTTTTATAAGAAAGAAGAAAAAAAAATTATGCAAATAATAACTAAAAGGGTCTAATAGGAAAATTTTCATATCATTCAATGAAGCCAGAATGTCACTTACAAATGTTTCCTCTACCCATAATTTGTCAAAGCAAGTAAGAAACTCAATACCCCTCATTGTACATTGAAGATCACTAATTTAAGTAAGCTTACAATACTATGTGAAATAGTTGAACACAAAATCAAACTTTAGGTAAGGTTTCCTTAGCTAATGCACTCAATTGTGGTGCTCCTAAAATATTCTCAATTTAGTGTACAAACACTTCATAGTATGTAAGCAGAAAAACTTGGAAAATTAAATATTAAGCTTCTACTTACCCTTTGGACTAAAGCTAGGAGATTTTGAGAGATATGTAGAGGCAGGCTCCAGAAATATCCAATCCCAGGCTCAAGGCAAAGTAGTAGATCCAAAGTCCTAAGCAACCACGAAACTCTAGCATGAGAGAAACAAAGCCATCCTCCAGTGATATGCTCCACCAACCTTTCTTGAACCAAGGAATCACACAAATTAGATTAGCAAACCACTCAGATCCTGGGTATTATCAGAGGGAAACTTTGAGAGCCTCTCTCTCTAAAATCTAGAGAGAGAAAACAGATCTGAAAACACCATTCCCCCTCCCCCTTCTCTCTTGCCCAGATCTTGATCCCTTCAGATCTAGATCGATGGCTTGAGAGTTGGGGGTGGTTTCTCTTTGGCCTCTATTTTTCTTATTTTCCCTGTTCTTAATTGTTTTCCCTTGCTTCTCTCACACCCTTTGTGGTGATTTACACCCATTTTGTGGTGATTTTGCTGACATATGTTCAGTTCAAGAGGACCTGGTTCCTGTTTTCTCTGCCGACCATCTCAAAACATTTTTAGATCCATGAACCTATATGATTCCCCCCATCCAGTACCTCACATCAGCTCCCCTCCTTCTACCAAAGACCTGCCCCATGAAGGTTGTCGTGACTACCTCTTGAAAGTGAGAAACACTTACCTAGAGGAGTATGGGTGCTCACGCATGGGTGTTTCACCCCCCATTCACCATTGGATTTTTTCTTTGCTATTGGCTTCTGTCCCATTTCGGTGGTTTCGTTTCCTCTCTGGTTTGAGTCTCTCTGGTGGAGTAGAGATAGTTAATGTTTGGTATTGGTTATATTCTCTCATCCCCTTAAACTTTGGTTTTGTATGGATCTGTGTTTTGGGATTTTATTGGTAGCGGCTTATCGGTTCTCATCCCTTCGATATGGCACTTCTTGTTTCCTCTTGGCTCCTGGTGGCGGCGGCGGCAGCGGCGGCTGTGCAAGATAGCTTGGGCGGCGGCGACGGGTGTGTTATTATTGTAGGAGATGATGTTTTATTAAATTTTTAGGGTTACACTGTTTTGCCCTATCCATGTGGATTATGGTTGAGTGTAATTTTCCTTATTGGCTTTATTTGTAATTGGGCCTTGCTTTAGGCTCCTCCCATTGGGTTTACTCCCTTTGGTATTATTAATGAAGTTTTCATTAATTCCAAAAAAAAAAAACCACTCAGATCCTGCAAACCAACATTGACGATGGAATGTGATTCCACTTTGAAGAGGATCTTCGGGACTATTTGGAACTAGACAAGAAAATTCCCACCCATTAATCCAAGGAGAGCAGTTAGAGCAACATCACCACCAACCCTTGCCCCCGAGCAGTAAACCACTGACACCATCATAGTTGAAATCCACGAGCAGAGACGAGGATCTATCCCTACCCAACCAAGAAACATTAAGAGCCAACGACACCGTTGACTATAAAGAGAACTTGTTGCCAGTGGAATAGCCAAACGAGTCTTAAGTGTGCGAACCAAGTAGGGACAAACGCGACGAGGGAGAAGAACTGTGCCTGAGGCCGTCGTCTTCGGTGAAAAAGAAAGCGACTGCTAAGCAAAACTTTTTTTTTTTTTTGGTTACAACTGCTAAGCAAAACTTTAACAAACGAGTTCCCATCCTTTTTTTATTTTCTTAGAAAATTTATTATTTATTTTTGAATAAATGTAGTATATAATATCAAATAAGCTAATCATGCATTAATATTTTTATTTTCTCTCTCTCATCTAAATTCTTTCAAAAAAAAAAAATCCTTGATAACTACCCCATTTTAAAATATCAAATCATTCCCTCGATTATCTATTCTTTTTTCATAATCACATATACTGATGAACTTCTTCACCTAATGAATGAAAATTTAAATAAGAAAATGCACTAACAGTGATGAATCTTGACGAGGAAAGAGGTAGAGAAGATATTGAAAATGTCACGCCCTGAATTTCAAGTATAAAATAACCAACAAGTTATTAATAAAAAGAACAAATCCGGAATGCGATGGCTCAAGCAACTCGCCCAAAACACTTAGAATTTTTTTTCTTTTAATCTAAGCAAACACAACACACCAAGCCCACTAATGTCAATACTGACTCATTCTTTAGAGTCACATATTACAGTATACAGAGTTTACACATTAAATTGAAACATCAAAATAATAAGTGAATGCTTACAGAGAGCATAATACACAACTGAAGTCTAACAAGTACTGAATGACAAAATAGGTTTCTAAACCTAAAACTGCAACAACAACAACAACAAAGCCTCATCTTCAACCCTGGTTACCCTGACCTGCAGTATTAACCCCTAGACCATCGAATAGTGCAGCGGTATGTAACAACAAACCTGGTACACTTTTTAAGCTTGTATGAGTAAACTCAATCACAATCGCCAAATTAAACAAATGCTTATAAAATCTCAACTCAAGATTAAATTAAAGCAACATCACCTATCACAACAAAATCACCCTTTCAACTCAAGGAAAACACAACACAATGATTCTTTTCAAAAACTCAACATCCTTTTCTTTTAAGGACTGCACAAGTCACCACAGTGACATTTCAAATAATTTGTTAACTCAACAATTTAAATATGAAAAAAATGTCCCTCTTGAACAATAAAAGAAAGAATACTCTTGAGACTTTCTTTAAAAACAGTATTCATGAGTCGTAATAACCGCAGGTACCCCCATGAATACAATATATGGCACACAGACTAGAGCTCTAATCAGATCGGGCATTTCACCTGTGACCCTCTGTACAAAGACCAAAATATTTAAAGAGGTCACATTAGACCCAAAAATGTTTTACACAACTCATTAAAACAAGGGCTAAATACTAGTTAGTACCCTGTGGTTTAGGTCCAAAATCAATTCAGTCCCTGGACTTCTAATTTCATCAAAAACACCCATGCACTTTCAATTTTGATCTAATAGGTCCAATTCATTAATATTATGTTATGGGTTCAAGTTATAGTTGGATTATTTGTTGAAAAACTATTTATTTTTAATAGTAGGACTCACTCCTAAATTGACTATGCAGGCCACCTCGACACCACATCATAAAACATAGGCTATATATGAGCCACATTAACAAGTTAAATAACTCAATTGTCGGAAAACTAACAAATTGGACATATTAGATCAAAATTGAAAGTGCAGGGGTGTTTTTGATGAAATTAGAAGTTCAAGGACTGAATTGATTTTGGACCTAAACCACAGGGTAGTAATTTGTATTTAGCCCTAAAAACAATATCACTATTGTACTCTTCACAACTATTGTTTCCACAACTCAAAATAGTTTCAAAACAATATAAGTAATCTTTTTCACAATATATTGTTTTCCTAAAAAAGTCGAGTCTCATAACAATAATATGATCCACATCACACAAATTATTTTCACCACAATACAATTCCACCAAGATATATATTTTATGTAAGTACACACACACACACACACACACATTGTCATCCTCTTAGGAATGCCACTAATACCAACTATAGTTGACAGTATATATAAACCGAAAACATTTTAAGTCAAAACCTAAATATTACCTACCTATGAACTGTAGTCGATTAAGTTCATATATTTTAAAACAAATATTTATTTTGATAACTAATTTCACAATTTAGCAATTAATTTTAATAAACAATAAAGTAATTCCGTTTAGAAAAAGAACATCGTGAGATTTACTCACCTCAATATCTTGATGCGTCTTCACACACAGAACGAGATAAAGCACAGAACACAACTCCATCAAGCACCTAAAGGCAATTAAGGTCTCAACTTAGTACACAACGAAGAGTGAAAGCTTTTAAAGTTTGAATCGTGCACTTGAACCAAAAATCAAAGATTACGCCAATCAAGACAAAACTTCATCTGAGACAACTAAGGTCTCCAAAACATTTCTAGGGTCAATTTGATTTAACAAAAAAAAAAAGATCTAATGGTCAGATCCTCACGAATAGAAAACCGAACAAACTGAAGCTATGTTTAACCTAACATGGTCAAACGATTGTATTATGACAAAACAAAAAAAATCTATATTCTTGTATCGACGAGTAGAGGATAACGAAGCAACCAACAACTCCAAAAAGAGGTCAAACGAGCCACCCAATGAACTTCAAAACTAGCAAGATCCGACCGTTCAAAATGAAGAAGACAGAAGGAGGAGAAACTTTTATACCTAGCACTAAGGTCGGTTTGACTTAGATAGATCTAGATCTCCCTTGGCAGCTTGTGGTGGCCGGAATTTCAAATCCAAAATCTGAGCTCCACAGGTCGAATCGATCTTTAAGACTAGTATGGATAGAAAGAGGAAGAGGAGAGCTACAAAACCCAATCGATTTTGTGCCCTAAAGTCACCAAAACAATCGGAGTTTCAAGCCTTGCTGCGCCGTCCACAGTGAGATTGGTTGGGGAGGGTGTCAGGGAGAGAGAGAGGCAGTGGTAGCGCTGTCGTTCAACGCTGAACAACGAAGATACATCTAGATTGGGTCGGGTTAGGGTTTATGGGAAGAGAAATCTTTTCGGTTTTGGAAGCTTTTGATTTTTCTAATTTTTTTGTGAAGAAAGTTTTCAACTTATAGAAATTTTTTCCAAAATAGTTAATCTTCTGCTAATCATAGCACTTTTATACGATCTCAGAAATTAGCGTGCCACATGTCTACAAAATCGTATCAATGTGGTTGACGACTTTCGTGAAGAAAGTTTTTAGAAAAACATAACGAATAAAAAGTCAACCTTTGAGCTCTCGAAAACGAGACAGTTCGAGTAATTATTCGTTCAAAATATTTTTCACAAATAAAATAAGAACAAGGCACAAGAACAATAAATTGTACAAACCGCTCCTTTATTAATTCCAAGAAATTAATAACGAAAATTAAGGTCATTACAAAAAATCAATCAAATTTATCATGATTTGTCAAAGACTTCATTTAATTAATCATTTTTTTCTCTGCAATAGATGAGTTTCAAGAGTGTACATGCATAGCATCTGCCGGCCATAATCAGCAGTAGACTTGACCATGTCAAACTGTCGGAATAACTTGTATGATGTAACCCCCGGAAACACAGCAAGACAACCTCCACCGACAAGCCAACTCCAGGCCGAAACATCCTTCGACGCGCCGACACGCGCCACCCAAAGTTGGCTCTGCAGAAAGAACCGAAACTCAGAAAACTGAGGTATATCAGTCCCACATCGAAAACAAAAGTGAAGTAACTCACTAGTTCACCTATAAAAGGTCCACTTCTCTCTCTTCATTAATTATACATTCAATAGCTATTCACCGCTACATTTGTCAATACAAGTACATTGCTTAACTTTAGCATCGGAGGAGCAAAGACCGCCAACCGCGGTCTCCCCTGTTGACGCCGTTGTATTTCTCTTGACAGATTAGCGAGAGTTTCAGAAACATACATATATCGGAAGACTGGACCCCTGTCCACGTTATCGGAAGCCAACCCCATACAGCGATATTCTGAACATTAACATTGGCGCCGTCTGTGGGAAACTGAATTAAGAGTCATTTCCCATTCAACCTACCATGGCTAGAGGAAGCGGCGAGGGCACTGGAAACCAAGCAGATCAAACCGCCAACCCTCAGCCCAACCCTACCAACTCACCAACCGTCAACCGTGAATTGTTCACCATACCAATTAACGTGGACGGCCAAAATCTCAACACCCCCGAAGCATTCCAAACACAATATGTCGTGGAAAATCAAACCAGCACAAGCCACCAAGCGCAAGGCCGGGACCTGGCCGCTATGTTAGAAATAGCCTTAGCAGACTTGCACAACGCAAACAGATAGCGAGAAAAGGAACGAAAGGAGAAGGCGGAAGCTCAAAATCAAGTAGCGACGCTACTGTCAAAATTTGACGAGCTGAAAAAGCGCTAGCTAGGAACAAGTGCGCGACCAAGCCAAAGTGAACACTCTCAAAGCGCAAGGCCCAGTCCAAGTATAAGGACAAGAGCAGCACCGCTACCAGTAATCCCAATGGGTGTCGCCCTAAACCCGGTTGAACTAGCGGGATTAGGACCAACACCCCCGATACAAGTAGCACAAGAGCAGGTAGCGGATTCACAGTCGCAATATGATAATTCATTCAGTGCCGGTCAACAAAGGGGAATTGGAAACATGCTGGCACCACGACAACAGATCGCGACACCAACCCAACACATACCCAGACCAACTGTGGACGCCACCGTCTTGATATTGGAAAAAATGCGGGAATTAGAGGAAAGGTTGCTCAGAGCTGAAGCTGGCACCCCACCATTGGCGCAGAATCCACTCTTTGCGGCACGACCTGGTCCATTTACCGCCAGAATTTTGCAAACCGTCAGACCCACATATGCCAAAACACCCAAGATAGCCCAATTTGGCGGCTTAACGGATCCATTCGTACACATGGACACATTCAAGAAGGTAACAGGTAACAAGGGATTCGATGACGCAACGCTTTGCCACCTGTTCAGCGAAACGTTGGATGGCGAGGCAATGAGTTGGTTTTTCGAATGCCCACCAGGTTCCATGGACTCATTCTCAGCTCTGTCAAATGCATTTCTGTCAAGATTCATCCTCATGACAGACGGATACCACAACTCCAGCCAACTATTCAGCATCAACCAAGGCATTGATGAGTCGTTAAAGTCATTTGTCACAAGGTGGAGGACCGCCACATCAAGATGCCTGGATCTTGACAAAACAATGGCGCTGGCGGCCTTCAAGCAAGGACTCCACAAGGCAAGTTTTTTGTACCACCTAAATTGTAATTGCCCAAATGCCACATATGACTACGTCATGAATGAGGCAGTCCTGCATGCCCAAGCCGAGTACAGCACTTATGACGCCACACCACCACCACCGCAAACTCTACTAAAAAACCCCCAACCCGCCACATCCCAACCAGGAAACACCACCACCATTCCAAACGTAACCACACCACCCAATGACAAGAAAAGGGAATGGCAGCAGAGTAATTATCAAGACAAGCGGCAAAAGGATCAACAGCATCATAATAGGGGCAACAGATCTTTTCACAATGATCGCCGCGACAATCGAGACAACCGCCACAATAAGCCCGCCACAAATACTCAAAAATTTGAGGTTTTTACAGTCTTGATGGCGTCATATGAGGAAATATATGACCAGTGCAAAGATCAAATACCACCACCACCCCCAAGAAAATACCCCAGAGTAGGAAAACCCAGAAATACCGGCAAGTGGTGCAAGCACCATGAGGATAGCGGTCACAACACCAACGACTGCAACGCTCTCAAGACAGCAATTGAGTCGTTATCCCGTGACGGAAGGCTGGAGCAGTACAAGGTCCGACAACCACCTCCTGTTGTCGCCACAATCGAACCAATGCGGCGGATCAACACCATTGAGGGCGGTGCTTTTATAGACAGCCTATCACACAGAGCTAGAAAGTGTTATGAGCGCGCTAACCACCCAAAAGAGGTATTCAACATCCGCTATGACCGGTCAGCCAAAATGGCCAAAACAGGTTGGGGACCAATCACTTTTTCCTAGGAGGAGGAGCGAGGTATTCATTCACCTCATGATGACCCATTTCTGATAGATGCCGTCCTCAACAGATCGTCTGTAGGAAGGGTATTGGTGGATAGCGGGTCTGCGGTAAACGTCATATTCAATGGTTGTTACAAGCAACTACAGCGCAACAACAAACTTCTGCAAGACCACGAGCCGCTACTCAGTTTCTCCGGCGACGTGACCCAACCTCTGGGGTCGGATTATATGCGTTTATCGATCGGGCAATCCCCTGCACGACAGAAATACATATTGAATTCATTGTGGTAGACTGCTTCAGTTCGTACAACGCCATTATCGGTCGCCCAGCTCTCAACAAACTCAAGTGCATCATAGCCGGATACATGCTACTGATGAAGTTCCCGACACCAAACGGAACCGGATCTGTCAGGGGAAGTCAGTCAATTGCACAAGAATGCTATTCTACAACAGTGGCAAGGTCAAGAGGTCGCCATGAAATTTTAACGGTAGCCAACACACCGCAGTTGACAGACAAAATCGACGACCCCCAGGGATAAAGAAGATAAGAAGTATTACAAAAAAGAGCCCGTCAATCCAGAGACATCACTCTGCACCATAAGTATCTCTGATGAACACCCAGAGAGGACTGTTCGTATCGGAGCCCAACTCTCCCTAGAGATAGCGGCTGAACTCACCCAGTTCCTCAAAGAAAATGCCGCCGTCTTCGCATGGTCGTACTCCGACATGCCAGGGATCTCTCCCGATATAATTCAGCATACACTTGGCCTCAAGCCATCCTTTTACCCCGTCAAGCAGAAGCGACGGGCATTCGACGAGGAGAGATATCGAGCCATCAGGGAAGAAGTCACCAAGTTGCGCGACATAGATTTCATTCGACAGGTGCATTATCCACAATGGATCTCCAACGTGGTGATGGTAAAGAAACCCAACGGAAAATGGCGGATGTGTGTCGACTTCAAACCTTTGAATAAGGCATGTCCCAAGGATAACTTCCCGCTACCTCGCATCGACCAGCTGGTTGACGCAACCGCAGGGCACGAACTCCTCAGCATGATGGATGCCTTTTCTGGCTACAACCAGATAAAGATGCACTCCAACGACTAGGAATGCACAACATTCACCACTGACAAAGGGCTATATTGCTACAATGTCATGCCTTTCGGCCTCAAGAACGCCGGAGCCACATACCAACAGTTGATGAACGCAATGTTTGCGGAACACTTGGGCAAAATCATTGAGGTCTATGTCGACGACATGCTCGTAAAAAGCGTAAGGGCCAGCGGTCATGTGGCCAACCTCCGCATCATCTTCGCTATTTTGCTAGCATACGGGATGCGCCTAAATCCGGAAAAATGTTTCTTTGGCGTAACCGCCAGCAAATTCCTGGGATATATAGTTAGCGAATGAGGAATAGAAGCTAACCCCGACAAGGTGCAGGCAGTCATAAACATGAAATATCCAGAGAAAAAAGTTGAAGTACAGAGTCTGCAGGGAAAGTTAACTGCTCTTTCACGGTTCATCTCTAGGTTAACCGATAAATGCCTACCTTTCTTTAAGGCAATGAAGCGGTCTCACTGTAAAGTGGTAGATTGGACGCCTGATTGCGAGGTGGCCTTCCAAAGTCTGAAGGAGTATTTGGCTTCTGTCCCATTACTCTCAACCCCGGTACCAAGTGAAACGCTATACATCTACCTAGCGGTATCCAAGACCGCCATCAGCTGCGCAATCGTCCGCAGGGAGGCAACAGAAGAATTGATGGTATTCTATGCAGGCAGAGGAATGAACGGAGCAGAAACAAGGTACCCGCCACTTGAGCAACTGGCATTGACACTCATAATGGCCGCCCGGAGGTTGCGCCAATATTTCCAGGCACATACAATCCATGTTCTCACAAACTAACAGCTAAAGCAAGTTCTCCAAAGTCCATAACACTCAGGTTGCCTTAGCAAATGGGCAATAGAACTCAGTGAATTTGACATCGATTACAAGCCCAGAACTGCCATCAGAGGACAGGCGGTGGCTGATTTCATAGCAGAGTTAACGGAACTACAGCCGGAAGATACTGCCAGCGTAGTATCGGAGGACACCATTCAACACTCCAAAGACACAATGGCACAGAAACAATCACAGTGGGATCTCTATGTCGACGGTTCCGCATGTTCCAAGGCTTGCGGTGCCGGTATAATCCTCACAGGGCTAGGAGGACTTAACGCAGAGTACGCTCTAAAGTTCAATTTCAAGGCCTCGAACAATATGGAGGAATACGAGGCACTTATCGCAGGGTTGTTATTAGCCATCGATTGTGGAGCAGAAAGTGTCAACATCTTCAGTGATTCACAGTTAGTGGTCAACCAGGTCAACGACACTTTTCAAGTCAAAGACAAACAACTGGCGGCATACCTAGGGTACGCCAAGACACTGCTCAGCAAGTTCAGTTTCTTCAACATCACGCAAATACCTCGCGAAAAGAATGCTAAAGCCGATTCCCTGGCACGCCTGGCAACAGCCCAACCACATCAAAGTCTCGCCGACACTAAGGTGGAAACCCTTGAAAAGGCCAGCATCACAAAAACTCTGGTAGAAATCTACACCATCGAGATAAGCCCAAATTGGATGGATGAGATATTGAATTACAAGCGTGACGGCACATTGCCATCCGACAAGGTCGAGGCACGCAGACTGATAAGAAGGGCAACACGATACAACATCCAAAATGGCAAAGTCTACCGCCAAGGGTTCACACATCCCAACTTAAAATGTTTAACGCCAGAGGAGGGAAAACAAGTCCTAGCAAAAATACACGCGGGAGAGTGCGGTAATCATTCTGGAGCTAGATCGTTAGCTAACCGCACCATGCGCCAAGGATATTTTTGGCCGACATTGGGAGATGACGCCAAAGAGACATCAAGATCTTGTCACAAATGTCAGCAATATGTAGACCTTCCGCATGCACCAGCAGAACCATTGTCCATCATCATCGCGCCCTGGATTCATTCCATGTGGGGGCTGGACATTGTCGGAAAACTCCCAAGTCCCAACCGCCAAAGGTCAGTTCAAGTACATAATCGTAGCCATCGATTACGATAGTAAATGAATCGAGGTTGAACCATTAACGGCCATCACAACCGCTAAAGTCCAGCACTTCTTGTTCAAGAATATTTACTGTTGTTATGGAGTACCCGACACAATCATTACCGATAACGGAACACAATTCAACAACGAAGAACTCATCAGCTTCACCGCAAAACTAGGCACCAAGATGTGTTTCGCTTCAGTAGCACACCCCCAGACCAATGGCCAGGTAGAATCGGCCAACAAAATTATAAAAAAGCTGCTAAAGAAGAAACTGGAAGACAAGAAAGGCTTATGGGTTGAGAAACTCCCGGAAGTGCTTTGGGCCATCCGGACAACACCAACGACCGCCAACGGCGAAACTCCATTCTGCATGATGTTTGGCACAGAAGCAGTCCTCCCCATTGAGGTAACCCAACCTACGGCTAGGATTGACGGACATAACGCCACAACAAACATCGCCAGCGTCAACCTCGACAAAACGGCCCGCCATGTTGTGGAAGAATCGGGCGTATGTTCCAAGAGTTTCGGGGCTCCAGGTCGACGAGTTAACCTAACGGTCCCGCCACATTTTTTCCTCTCGTTATAGGTCAACTCGTAGAAGAATAGTACTTTAGCCACTGTCTGAAATTCACGCCCCAATAAATCCCACAAAGCGGTCAAAGCCAATAACATCTTCCACATGTTTATCAACACTTGACCCACCGCAACATTCAGTTCATGAAGCAGATACTGAAGGCTTGGAAGTAACGGCAGCCTCACTCCATGATTCAGTATGGCCTCATGAATAGCGGCATAACCCTCCAACAAGTCAGTGGCCCTCTCACCTTTCTCTAGCGGCGGCAACTTCACAATCTGGGGCAACCGAAACCTATCTTTCATTTTCTGTATCTTTCGCCACGACATAAGGGAAGGAGGTTCGTCTACTCCAACACCATCACTAAGAACCCACGAAAAGCCGGTAGGCCCAAAACTCTGACCTTCATCCCCAATCTCAACCCCATCGTCACTTTGTCCAGAAGCGCCGACACTCTCTTCGCTACTGTCGGATACCTCCTCCTCCCTGGTACGACGAACAACTTCATGCTCCTCAATCTGAAGCGCTGCCATAGATGACGGCCAAATGGTCTGGAGGGGGACAAGATCCAGCGGTTCTTCAGAGCTATCCCCTACAAAGGAAGGACGACGCAACGAATCAATAAAACCCTTCTCCGACAAATTAAGCGATGACACGTTCGATTCTTCACCACTTGAGATATCGATAACGTCCGACATACCACGAAAACAACCTAAACCTAGAAGTCGACAGTCAAGTCAGATCTAAACCTACCCCAGGTCATGAACAACAAGAACTCATTATTGAACAGTCACCTCAAAATCCCAGAACAAACCGAAAAGATCCCAGAAAAGCCAGAAACTCCCAAACCCTTAGATACAAAATAAAAAACTCGTACAGAGTACAGACATTCACACAAACCAGACCAAAACAAGAACCCAAAAAAATAAAAAAAATAAACCCCAAAATCAGAACATACCTCAAATTCGCTGGAGCAAACGCCGACGAGCGACGAAACAAACCAACCGCAATAGGAATTCAACCACTTTCTTTTCTCTCCTTCAAACCCTTCTCTTCTCGCAGAGTTTGCAGATCCTCTCTCTGATTCTCTCACTCAAAAAAGAAGGCAATGGAACAGAATAGGGCAGAGTGGGGGAACTTGATTTCGTTTCCCCCTTAAATACAAACTCTGGCGGAAAATCTCGGCCGTCTCCGAAAAGTAACCGTCCGCCAAGATCACGCCACGTACCCCCACTAACCGAGACGACACCTCGGTAGAAATGACGCAATCATAAATGCAACATTTATGATGAAGCGACAACGGCTGCGCAGCGACGTTGCTGCACACGCCATTCATATCAGCAGCCCCCACGTGTCACCTGCAGTGTCAGAAGATCACGCAAAATCTGGCCTAACAACCCCAAATTTTGAAAAACAACACCGCCATGAACACCCTTCTTCCGCTAAGTATACTCATATCCCGCTAGTTAGCATTCTCCTCCGCTAATTAGCCGTCTCTTCAGCTACTTAGCCTAGTGTTCAGCCACATATCACCAAGCAATGAATCAACGATCCGCCACAACACCAGCCCCACTGTCAACAATATCAGGTGACCGCCAACATGTACTTTTCTCCACTAAAACTTTCAAGGCAATCATGCTCAACATACCTTCGACATCGTTACTTCTGCTGAAAATCGGTGATTACTCACCCGACACATTTTTCATTTAGCGGAACATTCCTAACCAAGGATATTCCACTTTTCATCGTTACACTGACCTTAACGAGGCGGTGCAGTCAAGTTCTTCTCCTCAGGGAAAGAGTAAGGGAACAGTTTACACAGCTTACGGCAGCCATCGACCCGGCAGTTAAACTTCCCGACGCTAAGGCACTGAAAGTGTGGGATCGCTACCCACCGCCTAATGCTGTCACACAGCTCCCCTCAACAAACAAACATCCCGACCAAACGGAGGTCTTTCTTAACCGGGGAGTGGGGGACTCCCTGGAGGGCCTAGCAGGGGCCCACCCGAAAGGGCAAAAAGCGCTCGATCAGACAAAATCCATGGTTGACGACGCACTCGCACTGATTATGCCCGACATGTAACTAAAGGCTTCGCCTTAGTCACGGTAACTCCCCAACCAAGAAATCCCTCATTGACTGGGGACTTGGGGGACTTGTACATGCATAGCATCTGCCGGCCATAATCAGCATTAGACTTGACCATGTCAAACTGTCGGAATAACTTGTATGATGTAACCCCCGGAAACACAGCAAGACAACCTCCACCGACAAACCAACTCCAGGCCAAAACATCCTTCGAAGCGCCGACACGCGCCACCCAAAGTTGGCTCTACAGAAAGAACCGAAACTCAGCAAACTGAGGTATATCAGTCCCACATCGAAAACAAAAGTGAAGTAACTCACTAGTTCACCTATAAAAGGTCCACTTCTCTCTCTTCATTAATTACACATTCAATAGCTATTCACCACTACATTTGTCAATACAAGTACATTGCTTAACTTTAGCATCGGAGGAGCGAAGACCGCCAACCGCGGTCTCCCCTGTTGACGCCGTTGTATTTCTCTTGACAGATTAGCGGGAGTTTCAGAAACATACATATATCGAAAGATTGGACCCCTGTCCATGTTATCGGAAGCCGACCCCATACAGCGGTATTCTGAACATTAACAAAGAGGAAAATAATTAATCCTCTTAATTGTATTCCAAATTAGAATAATCATAATTGATTTTTATTATGTCTTTAATAAATTAAATTAATTTAAAGAAGAAAATAAGAATATTAACTTAAAAAAAATGACTCGTCTAAACTAATTCGTTAAATTAAATGGATAAGATTTAGGGAGGTGTATTCATTTAAGAGTTTACAATATTTTTTTGTATTTTGAAAGTCTATGGGTATTCAATTGAGATTTTAAATAATCCTTTAAAATCTGATGTATTCAATTAAGATTTAGAATTATCTATTCAAATCTGCAGATATTCAAAAGTATACGGATTTTTAAGAATTTCATTAAATGCTGGATTTTGGAGGATTTTATGGTGTTTTTTATACATATCAAAACCCAAAAACAATCCAACCACTTCCCAATAGATTTTGATGGATTCTTTCTCACTCAAAAAATGAAGAAGCTCTTCACCAGAAAAAAAAAAAAGCAGCTCTCAATAGGTGACACTCATCCATTTTGTTTTAGACCCATCTTCCCACTATCCTCCTCTGCCTTCATCTAATATTTTTTTTTATTTTTATCACTATAACTCTGGAAGCCTTAATCCTTCTAGCTAATTAAGCTCACTTTCAATGGTATTGTTAAGATGATACATACACACATGTTTCTTTTGTAAATTAGATATGAAATAAATTATGTCATTAGTTTACTACTTTATTTTTTGTGTAACATTTTGGTTGATTAGTTTTAACTTATTATTCGTATATCGTTACACACAACATAAAGAATGGTAGATTGCCACACACACACACACACACTTTTTTGTCATTGATATAGCATTATAGTTGGATCCATACATCCATTGCTTTTAAAGAAGAAAACAAAATTAACCTACCAAAAATATCATAAGGACTTGTGAAATAAAAACAAATACCAATAAATCAATCAATTAGAATCAATCAGATTCCATATAGAATTTAAACAATCCGTGGATTAAGTAAATTCATGGATTATAAAGAGGGTGCGGCTATTTCCACCCTACTAATTCCTTAGTTCACCCTACATATGAATTTTTACTCATACATGTACACTTTTACCCTCACATATTAAGTATTTGTAACAATAAAAACAAAAATGACAAAAAAACTGGAAAATAAAAAGAAAGAAGATACCAACAGGTAATTCACTACCTTCGGCATCAACCCACTTTCCGTAAATCGGCGGCAAGATCTGGTCAAGCAGTTGCATTTGAATCTGACCCCAATATTCTACTGGAACTAAAGTCTCATTCAAAGGTGAAGATGTATAGATCTATTTCTTTACCAAAGTTCAATCACAATATGGCATCAAATGAACATGGGCAGTGGCAAGTTGAACCAAATGAAATTCAGAGACTCCTACTATCTTACTTTCAGCAGGTATTCTCCACTGAGGGTACCAACTTAGAGGCTATTGAAGAAATTATCCAGGCAACACCAACAAAGGTGTCACCTGAAATGAATGACAGTCTTATGCAGCCGTACACAGATGAAGAGATTAAAACTGCACTATTTCAAATGCATCCATCAAAGAGTCCAGGCCCAGACGGTATGTCCCCTTTCTTTTTCCAAAAATATTGGCATGTGGTGGGATTTGATATGTGTATGGCAGTGCGTAGCTTTGTGGAGACAGGAAACATACCGCAAGCCATTAACTTCACCTATTTGTGCTTAATACCGAAGCTAAAAAACCCTAAAGAGGCTGCTCAATTTAGACCAATTGCTTTAAGCAATGTCATCTGTAGAATTTGTTCCAAGGTTGTTGCAAATCGACTCAAAGTTTGGCTCCCTCACATCATCTCTCCTCTGCAAAGTGCATATGTACCAGGAAGAATAATCTCTGATAACACATTAATTGCTAATGAAGTAGCGCACTTCATGCATAAGCTTCGTCAGCAAGTAACTGGTTTCTTTTCCTTGAAATTAGACATCAGTAAAGCCTATGACAGACTAGAGTGGCCGTACCTGCAAGCTATCCTGACCAAACTAGGGTTCCATCCAAATTGGATAACCATGGTCATGAACAATGTTACCTCAGTCAGCTATTCTTTATTGATACAAGGAGAGCCAACTCCACACATATTACCTACCAGGGGGATCCGACAAGGTGATCCACTATCACCTTACTTATTTATTCTCTGTACAGAAGGTCTATCGGCCCTCATCACCAATGCTACGCAACGTAACTTGATTCAGGGACTGAAGATGTGTCCACAAGCTCCCACCCTTCATCATCTATTCTTTGCAGATGATTCTTTGTTATTTGGAACAGCCACTAACGAGGAATGTCATGCAATTAAACGCATCCTCAAAATTTATGAGCAAGCTTCGGGTCAAAAAGTTAATTTCCAAAAGAGCAGTATGGTCTTCAGCAAGAATGTTGATATTGCTCTTCAGAATAGTCTGGCATCTATCCTTGAGGTAGAAAGAAAAGATGAGCATGATAAATACCTTGGCTTACCATTGAGAGTTGGAAAGTCCAAGACAGCAAAATTTGCCTACATCAAAGAACGACTGTCAAAGAAGTTAATCAGCTGGAAGTCCAAAATCCTGAGTTGTGCTGGTAAGGAAATCCTCATCAAGGCCGTAGCTCAAACAATGCCTCTCTACGCCATGAATTGTTATCTGCTACCAAAAAGCCTCTGTGATGAAATCCACCAACTATGTGCTTCATTCTTTTGGGGGGACACTGATGAGAAGAAGAAAATTCATTGGAGAAGTTGGGAAAGGCTTTGCTTGACCAAACAAGAGGGAGGTATGGGTTTCAAAAACATTTATGCTTACAATATAGCCATGCTTGCTAAACAAGGATGGAGAATTATCTCCAATCCGCAATCTTTGGTTGCTAGGTTATATAAGGCTCTATATTTCCCACACTGCTCTTTCTGGGAGGCTACTGTAGGTGATTCTCCTTCTTTCTCCTGGAGAAGTATCCTACACGGCAGAGCTGTACTACAAGCTGGCATACAATGGAAAATTGGAGATGGGGAGCAGGTTAATATTTGGACTGATCGGTGGATCCCTATACAACACTTATATCAACCGGTTAGACCTCAACGCACCTTTTTACACAAGGTGGCAGACCTCATTGATGGCACATCTCGACAGTGGAAGGCTGAGTTAGTTCATAGTATCTTCCCCAATGACATTGCCTCAAGGATTCTTTGTATTCCTCTTAGTCGCACTCCTTGTCCAGACCGGTTAGTTTGGCAGCCGGAAAAGAAGGGATATTACTCTGTTAAGTCTGCATACTGGATCGCACGAGCAGATGTTATGCAGAATACTCTCACTTCTACATCCAATGGAGATCCATACAAAGACCTCTGGAAGAATATCTGGAAGGCCAAAGTGCCTGGTAAGGTAAGCATTTGTGTTTGGAGAGCTTGTCATAATTTGCTCCCCACAAGAGAGAGGCTGCTTACTAAGGGTTATGATGGTACCACCAACTGTTTACTCTGCAATCATCAAGTGGAAGATGTGGTCCACCTTTTCTGCAAATGTCCCATAGCAACAACTATACTCTCAGCAGCTCCTTTTAATCTGCAGGGCACTATTTTACCATCACTCCACTTCAAAGAATGGATGCTAGAAAGAGCCTTAACACTGAGTGCTGAAAACTTGGCACGTCTAATGATGATAATATGGGCTATATGGAAAAACAGGAATAACATGCTACGGTCAGGAACACAACAAACTGCTCAAGATGTATTACTGAGCAGCTTCTCATGGCTCGAAGAGTTTCAGAAAGCTCGGGGTGGAATCAAACAACCGAAAGCGCATCCGCGACCTCGATGGAAACCTGCTGAAAATGGAGCGTTTAAATTGAATGTTGATGCGGCTTTCTTGTCATCAACAACCAAGGGAGGCATTGGCGGAATTTTACGGGATGCATCAGGAAGATTTGTAGCAGCATTTGCCAGTCCAGTGCCATATGCTGCATCTCCGAAACAATGTGAGCTTATGGCAATTAGAGCCGGCATTGATTTCCTTGTTTCCCTTCATATACAGCATGTGGTTGTAGAAAGCGACAGCACCATGGCCATAGCTGAGGCTCTGTGCACAGACCATACTCTCTTGGCCAATGGGGGTTTAATTGATGACATACAGAGGGCCATGCAGACAATTCCAAACGTTCAAATACGCCATCAACCACGCTCCAGCAATATGGTAGCACATAGGCTTGCTGGCATAGGCTTTGAAGCAATTAATAGTTGTATCTGGATAGGTCTAGCACCTACTTGTATTCGTGATGTTCTCCATCACGATTCTCAGTACCTCCATTGAGGCCTGGTCTAATATAAGTTCGTTGTTGATTCAAAAAAAAAAAAAAAAAAATATATGGCATCAAAATTGAAATTTCATCAGTTTGATCCTAATACTCATCTTCTTTATAAGTTTAAAACCACAATTCATTAGTTTCTTGTTTGGAAAAGAGTGAGGAAGGAAACCAATGAAGAGAATGGAGAAGAATAATCACCAAGAAAATACAATAAAAAAAATGGGAGGAAGAGACTAAGAGAGAGGAAGAGACAACAATGGTGCGCTGTTGCACCATGGCATTACATACATTTCCAGTTTTTTTTTTCCTTCAGGTTTTTTATTTTTTTATTTTGAGGTTTTAAATTTATCAATGTTAAATTTGATAGGGGCAAAAGTGGAAATATAGGAATACACCCCCCTTAGAATCTTAAATATAATTTTTATTTGAAATGAAATCTTAACTATGAAATAAGTAGCCATGGATCCGTCCCAAATTAAAAATAGGTAAATTTATTATTTTTTTTTTTTGAATCAAAGGAGGTCAGTCAAATTTATAATTTAGCAGGCAGTACTAGAAACGACACACCCCACATGGGCCAATAGAAAGAACCGTCATTTAGGACATACAAAAAATCTACACTAAGACAGAGCCTCGCACTCTCGGGTACACCCACCTTTTAAGGACAATCGATCAAGCACCTTTATTCTAACAAGACCTAGAGACTCAGAAGCTAATGAAATAAAAGTGACAACCGAGCAACTAGACCTTGCGACCCAAAAGGAAAATTAAGCATTGCTAGCTGAAGATGCAGCATTTGCATCCCCACCAGAGCCATCCATTGCATGCATTTCCTCCATAAGTGTCTCAGGATTCTTGCATTCCTCCTTCTCCACCGAAGCTTGAAACACCCGATCAGTATCACGAAGTCTCCACTTCTTGGATTTTCTTCCTTGTAATTCTTTCTCAAGGACTCTTGCTCACTTAGGCCTATTCTTACTTCCCTTCGACCTTCCCAATTTCTTCTTTCTTGGTGAGACAATCAGCTGCTCATTCTTATGTTGCAAAATAAGCTGCATACCATCATCAAACTGAAGTAAAGGTTCCGAGATAGAGCCATGCCTCTTACCTACTTGATCCAAAGCCTCCACAGTCTTTCGCTTGGACCCAATCACCAAGTCTTGTCTCGAAGATGATTCCACCTCCAATGTAATTCTACCACCTTCCAGTTCCGGGTTCGGAACAATAGCCAGAGGTAGTCTACGTCCCATTTTCACCGATCCCATAGTTTTATGAACTTGGGATGTCCAATTCACCAGGAAAGCAGACAAATTCAAATCTGCAAACAAGGGTGCAGCATGCATGGTACTGAACTTGAGGAGCCACCATCTTCATCGGCTCTCCAGTCTTACTACACGATCCCGTATTCACCAGTGTAAGCACACCCTCAGAAACCTGGTTCCCTTCCCCCTCAGACCTAGGGTTTGACAAATTCTCTGTCAAAGATAGCCTAGCCAAAACAGAGGCTTGCATTTGAGCCAAGATTTCATCCTTATCTTTTATCAACAATCCGTCACACCCTGTCTCTCCATGCTCAAAGAAACCACAACTACAACAAAAGCCTCTGACTTTTTCATAGGTAAAAGACAACTCCGGCGCTACAGCCGGTGAAAATTCAAAAAGTTTCCACACCCTAATGCTGCACTGGACATCAAGCACCAAACAAATCATCTGTTCTTCCTCTCTCTGATGCAGCGCCGTTTGATCAAATCGGATCACCCTCCCCAGGGTCGATCCCACCAAGTTTAGAGCCGCCTTGTTTCGTAACCCTACCGGAAGGCCCTTGACTCCGACCCAAGTTTCCACCAGATTCAGGGGGATTGCAGCCACCAGACTTATCCCATCGTACCCACCCAACACAAGCATTGTATTCCTTATAAACCAAGGCCCTCCATGCAAGACTTTGTTACGTTCAACCTCTCGATCAAACTGAAACACAAAACGATCTCCCATGTCCTGAATCAATAGCCCCGATTTCATACACCAAATCGTAGAAATTGTACCTGTGAATCCTGGGAATTTGGTTTTAGGGCAAAGAAGTCGACCCACCATGTACCAACGATCGGCTAGCAACGCTGCAAGCCCCGCTGACCCCAAAGAAACACGTGCTGAGTTCTCCAGATGAAGACTGACCTGATTGTTCTCTTCCAATTGAGCCATGGCGGCAGGAAGGAATGATAAAATTTTCTAGACGAAAAACACAGAGAAACCCTAGCAGACGGCTAGGTCAAAAGTTTTAAAATAACTTGGTTTAAAAAATAGGTAAAAGTTAAATTATAGGATACTTTTACCATGCTAAAAATTATGAAGATCCACAATTTATTATTATATTTTAATTTTGTAATTAGGGCAAACTTATTGACAAACAAAATCATAAAAACAGATAGTTAAAAGATGAATTAAATATTTGTTACTTCATGTACTTTTCTCCATAAAACAATTCAGTCTCTCACCTTTTAAATTAAACAGTTTAATCCTTATTCTCTCTAATTCTCACACAATAAGTCCAAAATGACTATTGTACCCCTCAATTCCTCTCTCTCTCTCTCCTAAAAACAAAATCCCTGCCTAAAACTCTCACAGCTCTCTCTCTTTTGCTGGAGCCAAACTCAGAAGCGCTTCCCTTTGAAGCACTTCTCGACGACTCAAATCCAAAGCAACTTCTTTTTTTATTTTTGAACTCGATTCAAACACGGTGGAAATCTCTGATAGGTTATGCTCTGCGGTTTGGGAATCGCCGAAATTTGAATTCGGAATTCTTAGGGTTTGATCTGAAATCCGAATTCAACGGCGGCAATGTTGTCGAATCACTTACAGAATGGGATTGAGGTACCGAAGCTGGCTTGATCTCGCCTCCCAAACTCGGATGAAGCCGAGAACGACGTCATTAGGTTGAGGAAGAAGGACGATGAGGGTGCTAGTTTAATTTGGGGTTTGTTAGAGATTTGGGTTTAATTTGGGTTTTGATTTCACCTCCCGAACTCAAATGAATCACTTACAATTCTGAGTTCAATTGTTGGAGCTTTGGGTTTAATTTGGGGAAGGCGAGCTGGGAGTGGAGCTCTGTGGAGGCGAGCTGGTTGGAAATGGGATTGGAGCTGGGCTGGTCGGAGCTAGAATTGGGATTAGGGAATTAGAGCGGGGAGTTGTGGGACATGATGATGTTGATCGAAACCCGGTCATTGCCGCTGCCTGTAATTGTGATGAGATTGAGAGAGGGAACAAAGGGAGATGGAAGGCGAAGATCATAGAGCAGAGTGGTAGTAGTTGTAGCGACCACTCCAAGCACGGTGGCGGATCAAGCGGTGAGGTTGATGTTAGGGTCGTTGATGATTGCATTCATTAGTTGAGCTTGAGTGTAGCCGGAGATCCGACCGCGGCAGTGGGGAAGAAGCAGGTTGTTGATAGCGTGTCAGATCCATAGGTGGTGATGGATTAGATGGGTGGGGTGGAGTCGTGGGTGACAATGGAGTGCGTGCGAGCACATGCATACCGGCTCCGAGTTCTTCTCAAGGGTTTGGGTTTGGTCTTTCTGGGGTCAGTACGAATGAGGAGAGAATGAGGAGATTGGGGAGAGGGAGCGAGAGAGAGAAAGAAAAAAAAAACAAAAAAAAAAAAGAAGAAGAAGTGGAAGTGAGGGGTAAAATAGTAATTTTGGATCTATTGTGTGAGAACTAGAAAGAGTAATGTCTAAATTGTTTAATTTAAAAGGCGAGGGAATGAACTGTTTTTGGGAGAAAAATATAAGGAATAAAAAATATTTAATCCTTAAAAAGAATTAATTAAGTATTAGGAGCAACTAGCAGTCACTTTTTCCTCATAGGATTTCATAACAATTTTCTTAATTTAGGAGTGTAGTAAGGAGTATCCGAGTATGATTGATGCATGTTTTTTTTTTTTTTTTTTTAGCTTCTCCCTAAATTTTGTCTAAGAACTCAAATAGACAACTAGCTAGCTAGTGCCTAGTTAAGGATGCCCCAAAAAGTTAAGAATGAGAAACTTGGAGAAATAATAACCAAATGAAACGCTTTCTACCTTACCATAGCAGCAAATTAATCATCATGGTTAAATCAATCGCACCTAAAAGAGACCTCTTGTGAAGAGTAATTATTCTATTGTTCAGGAATACTAGGTGACATTGCCATTGATAGACCTCGTCAATTAAATTAAGACACTTTAACGGGGCTCAATGCTGGAGGTGAACAAAAAGAAAAACTTACTAAAAATACCAATCGACAACAAGTTGTTACTACATGGATCAATTACGGACCATATTACATATGGTGATTCTTGACCAAATAATAATTTCTCCAAAGTCAAGGATAGATCTTTCCAAGTCTTAGACATATTAACCTAGAATATCTCTCTCTCTCTCTCTCTCTCTCTTCATTTTCTATGTTGACATATTCAAACGCGTGGTCTCTACTTTAGCCATAGATTTACAATAAGCTAGCGCAGCATGCATTAGTACTGGAATGCACTCCTTCATTACTATATATATATATATATCCTGAACCTCATATTATTTCTTCCAGTATTTCCAGTCAATTGAAACATTGGGAAGGTATATATATGTACCATACATATATGTTCTACGTTCGGACGTGCTTGAGATCAGGAAGCTTATGGCATAATTTGAAGCTCTGAGGAACACTATCAGAACTACATCAAAGGTTGTTTACAGGTAAACTGGGGCACTTAATTGATATCCACCTATCATTGAATGCGGTATATGAATGTGACCTAGTTTGCAGAAGTATAAAACTGAATTCAACTAAACATTCTTTGAGTCATTAGAGATTGACTAGCTACTGACATCTTTTACTTTGTAAGCCTTATGCAAGTCGTCTGAAGCATATATATTTGTTCTGGGTAACCTTTAGGTAATGAATTGTTACCATTAGTGAAAAGCCATAAGGTATACGCATGCTATACATAAGGAAGATCCAAAGAGTTCTGTGTAGAACCTTTTTGCATCATTATTCTTAGGGTTTCTTTGCGCAATCAATTTTTGCATTTCTAGCTATCTATAGGTTTTAGTAATCCGTCTTCCTCAACTGGCGTTGTACATTGATCAAATGTGAACAATTAATTTGAGATTTAACTAAGCTCAACAAGAAATATACTAGTGCTTATCAAAAAAGGAAAAAAAAAAACAAGAGAAACACAAGTGATTCGTCATTGTCGATCTGCATGTCCCTGTCACCCTGTGTTGGCATCATAATTGGTGAAGAGACTTAATAGTGCAGAACTTTGTTCTTTAAGAAATCACTGTATACAAGTAGTTCCTGATTCTTTACTTTCCTTTTTATATGCTATATAAGGGAAAGAAAGGATCTAGAGGCCATACATTCAGCCTATAATTACAAGGGGATATGCAATTAATATTCATTATTGTCATATTTATTACTTGTCAAACAGATAGAAATTCCAACAACTAAGCTAAGATCCAAGGAATCAAATAAATGAATTAATTCTGATTTTCAACAGATTCTGCAGTAATTCTGAGTACTTCATTCTTCATATATGTGTAGGTACAGATCTTGAAATTAGTTCTACTATTGGTCAAGACTCAAGAGGACAATCAAATATACCTAATTATTCTTCAAGGCATTCTTTCAAGTCTGTCTCTACATTTCCCATGGATTTCGAACCTCCATTCCAAGGAGCCTGCAAGTCCCTCTTACAAAATTCCCCAATAATTGACAAATTTCCAGAGGTTGAGGAATGTGAGCTACCTGTGATTGATCTTATCGATCTGGATTCTGATCACAGAAACAGAGACAAGTGTATGAACGAGATTGCTGAAGCTGCAAGCCAGTGGGGTTTCTTTCAAGTTGTGAATCATGGGATTTCACCAGAAGTTCTGAACAGCATACGAGATGAGCAAAAGAAGGTGTTTCATCAGCCTTTTGACAAAAAGATAGAACAAAGATTTTTGAATTTATCTCCCATTAGTTACCGTTGGGGGAATCCAAAAGCTACTTGTCTCCGGCAGTTCTCATGGTCGGAAGCCATTCATATTTCTATGGCGGACATTCCAAGCATGAATGAACAACACAAGAGTCTTAGGTATGAACTTTGACACTTGGCAATTTCATTTGTGTACTATTATAAAGATAACCAAACAAATAAGTATATACATAATATGTCTTAATTAGGATAATAATAACAAGTAGAATAAAAAAAACAACAAATCATATAGAATATTAGGTCGTATATATGTAGTTTCTGATGCATCTTCGATCTGTAGTTCTGTTTACTTTTTTTTAGGGTAATTTCAGACCATTTTTTCAACAATTAAATACCATCGTTTGTTTTGTTTGTTGGGATCAAGGGAGAGGGTATGATCAAACCAGCTGTGTTGGCATCGTGTCAGTGATTTTATGACTTTCTATCTAAAATTCAGATATTACTTGTGATTTTATACTCATCTTAAGTAACAAAATTCCACTTCTACAACTGATATTTTCTAGTTAATTCTTTATAATGTTACAATCCGACCAATGAAATTTGTATCGTCAACTGCTCATCTCTTTACATGTGTGGTTGAAAACGTTTCTAGTCATTTAGACTTGTTAATTGTTTGTTTCGATGACTACTTGTTAGGGCATAGCTTTGCTCTCTAGAGAAAAGCCAGACAGTGATTTGAATTGCAGTCTTGTCGAGGGTAGAAATCATGTAGCCATTTTGTTATATTCCTAAAAAGAGCCTTTTAGGAATGAGGATATGTCCACATGCATATAGACTGTAATGTGATGGTATATAAATATGCCTTTGAGTAGGTATAACAAGCTTGCTTGGCATTACATGGAGCCTATCTGCCATGCGTATGTCGTACTGAGCATACGTGCTTGCATGCGAAGCCAAGTAGATCAGAATACTTCTGGCCCTAGGGCACAGATCAACTTATGGCTTTGCATATGGTACCACGTGCACAGACTTCTTCATCACGTGCTCATCAGAACTTATGGACGGTTCTTACCCGACAGTAGACAGACTTTGGTACCTATAGATATTTGGGGTCTCTACAAAAGTAACAACAATAATAATGCTGAATTCCTTGAACAAAATCAAGTTATTTTTTGTTCTGTTTTAAAATATGGTTATTCATCTGATATTTGTATACAATGATTTTTTAAACATATATACACCAAAATCTAATCATCTTATAATTTTGTAGTTTAATTTTAGGATTAAATATTTGATACTCCCTGTACTTTGCTCGGTAAAACAGTTCAGTCCAAAAACTTAAAATTAAACTGTTTAGTCCTTACTATCTCTAATTCTCACACAATAGATCCCAAAATGACTATTTTATCTTTTTTGTTTTTTTTTTAATCTCTCCCCACCCCCCCCCCCCCCCCCAAAGTTCATCTCTGACCTCGAGTTCATCCACATCCGGTGACCCATTTTCTGGTCAGGTAGATCGTTGATCAGACACCCCACCTCTCTGACCCGAAAGTCATGGCCGCGATGATGGGATTCCGATCAACATCATCAGCCACCTAGAAATTCAAGCTTTCGGACGAAGAAACTTCGGCTTTGAATTGGTTATGTAGGCAATCGAGTTGCGTTTTCGCTGATTGGATAACTGAATTGAGATGGGTTTCTTTAGGTTTGGCTTCAGATTTCAATTGGGTTTCTTTGGATTTCTGGAGTTGGTTGATTTTGGATTGAATGGAGTCGTCGATGGAGCACAAGTGCTCTTCAAGGTCCTGCCATTGGAGGGTGAAGTTGCAACTTTGGAGGCGTGGGACTTGAAGAGGTTGAAGGATTTGCGGAGGTATGGGCTCATTAGAAGGTTGCCGGAGACTTTGTCTACAGTGGTGGACATCGGTGGTGGGAGTATTATGATCATCACCACTAGAGGAGCATTCATCCCGACAAGCTTGAGTACCACACATGGAATTTTCGAACCGGTCTTTCAGTGCTTCAACGTCCAAATTTCCTATTAAATCATTATCAAGAATAGAGTGAAGCACTTCATTATTTATTAGGACTAAATTAGAGAGAATAAAACTAAATTGTTTAATTTAAAAGGTGGGGGGACTTATGCCCCGTTTGGGATAACTTCGCTTTTTAAAAAATTAGCTTTTGTCTAAAATTTTAGATTTTATTGTGTTTGGTAAATAAATAAAAAGCAGCTTTAATTGAAAATTACAGGTCACTGGCAGCAGATTTTAGAAGCAACCCAAATGTTGCTTTTAGAAGCCGCTTTCAATTAAAACACGCTCTAAAGTTGTTTTATGTACTGACAACACTTTTAAATGTATTCTTTTCCAAGCACGAACCTGTTTTAATTCACAGCTGATTATTCTCACAACACAGCAACCATAGTTTTTTTTTAAAAGTCACAGCAATCCCAAACTAGTCCTTAACTGTTTTATGGAGCAAAGTACATGGAGTAACAAATATTTAATCATTAACTTTATATAGACTCCTTATATTGGCTACTTCATCACTCAATGAATTATTAACAGTTCTTTTGTACAGAAAATTGAAAATTTTGATACAAGAAAGAAGACTGAAAAATTAATAAACCTTGTATTACAACCATCTATAACCCGACAGAAAAATAATATATACTACAATTTTTCCCAATATATCAGTTTTTGTTCGTCTGATTTCTGCATATTTATGTGCTTTAGCATACATACACAGTGATTAGATCCATTGTAGTACAGAAACTACATGTACATAAACAGCTTCACAACTCAACATGCACTATAACAGCACGCAACAATATGTGCTTACTTATATTTCATCTTGTTTTTTATTTATTTCTTTATTTTTTATTTGTTATCTCACTATGTTTCATCAGGTCGACTATTGAATCATTTGTGAAGAATGTGTCTCAATTAGCTGAAAGCTTAGCTGAAATTTTAGCCCAGCCTTTGGGTGTCGAATCCAGTTACTTTAAAGATCACTGTCCACCAAGAACTAGTTTTCTTCGACTAAACAGATATGCTCCCTGTCCATTTTCTTCCCAAGTCTTCGGCCTCTTCGCTCACACCGATAGTGCTTTCCTAACAATAGTTCACCAAGACCAAGTTGGTGGTTTGGAATTGTTCATAGATGGAAGATGGATTGGAGTAAAACCTAATCCTGAGGCTCTGGTTGTCAACATTGGGGATTTTTTTGAGGTATAATCTCCGCACAAATGGAATTTTATTTGTAAAGTTTTATATTTGCATCTATATACTCATACCACATCTACGAATGTTCATACTCGGGTTTAGTACCTTGGGATTTTGGAATTAGGTTTTAGGGTGATTACACTATCTGGTTTAGCTCTTGATAGCTTAAAATCCAACTTAAACCCTAAGGTCAGTCCCTAGGATTTAATTTGGAGGTCTTATGATAAAAATATATATTCTATATTCTCACAAGTCCAGTTGTGTTCTTGTCTGTTATATGATCTAAGCAGGCCCTGAGCAATGGTGTTTACAAGAGCATCAAACACAGGGTGATCACCAATCAAAAAGTTGAGAGGTTTTCTGTGGCATACTTCTACTGCCCCTCCTTCGATACCGTGATTCAGAGTCGCAGTACTACTGAACCAGCTGTGTTTAAGAGCTTCACTTTGCGGGAATATAAACAACAAACTGAAAGGGATGTTCGCGAACTAGGGGAGAAAGTAGGGCTCCCCAGATTTCTCCATTAACGAAAGAAATGTAAAATCTCTTCTTCTGAGTTCCTAGTGCCTACTTGGGCTGAAGTTATATATTTGGTTTCCTTGGTTGTAACACTTGGGCTTCGGTTTCTCTTTGGAGCTTTTGCAGTTTGGGCCTTCTTTTAATTTTTATTTAGACGGAGCTAGCGACAAATTTTTGTTTAACTTTCTATCTACTATTGCAACTCCAACGATAAACTCTCATTTGGGTTCCAACAATGAGCGATGAGTACTATTTGACTGTTTGAGTTTACCTTTTTGATCATGTAGGGGCCTTCCCATGCACCTTTCTTTTAGAACATCATTGTGCCTTTGCTGTAGAGCCTAAATTTATAGGTGATGCCACGTTATCCCTCTCTTTGTCTGCTTCCACGGTTCCACCTAGGGGTCATCATTTGGCCCTTAGGCTTTAAGCTCGCCCTAAGCTTGCCCGACCCTTACATTAGGGCGGGTCGGCCCAACATTTTCTTAGATAGGGTAGGGTATGTGCCATGAAAATGAAGCCCAGCTCGGCCCTTCAATCCGGCCCATTTGAGCCCGTTAGGACCAAGCTCTGTCCGGCCCTCTAAGCCTGCCCAATCGACCCCAAATAATTTTCTATTTTTTGAATACGTTTCTCTTTTTTCTATAACATACAACTTATCTTTTTTTTTTTTTTGTAATTGATTTTCTAAGCTTTATTTTCTTTAATTTTATTTTGGGCAAATTACTGGTCACACCCTCATCTTTTTGGGATTCGACAGTTCAGTCCCTCGTATCGTAATTTTAACAAGTAACTCCTCAGACATTCAAATTTCACACAATTTGGTCCAAAATGACCATTTTACCCCTCACTTCCTTTTTTTTTTTTTTTTTTTTTTTTAATTCTTCTCTCGTTTTTTTTGGTTATTTTTTCTGCTTCTCTCTCACTCTGTCTCTCTCTAACATCACCGCCGAATCCAATCACCACCACAACAACACAACAACCACTCCACCCCTCCCTCCACCGCATCCTCAACCCCTCGCCGCCACCACAAGGGCTTCTCCCAGCCGGAAAGCTTCGGAATCCTCGCTGCGCTCCCCTAACGAGAATCCTCCTCTCCGAATGCCCCGAGCAACTCTCACTTCTACCACAAGGCCTCGGCCTCGCCGTCCTCCTCGTCTTCGTCGTCGTACGCGCATATGATTCTGACGATTCCGAAACCCGGACCAGAAGAGAGACATGAAATATAGAGGAGGAGAGAGAAACTAGATCTGTGTTTCTCTCTCTCCTCCGACACCCACTTTCGGTCACCACCGTGACTCACCTCCACCACCACGGACTCACCTCACCGACCTTCGACGAGTTCAACGCAGCCTCCATGACATCCGGCAGCAACCCACGAGTCGAGGCCGGCGAGGCCAAGATCTGATTTGGGCACCCATAGGCCATAGCGCCCTCCCACCGTCTCCGCCTCCCTCCCCAACCTCAAATCCACCGTCCATTTCCTCACCTTAGTGAGCTTCTCCACCGAGTTTCGCCGCCTAATCGGTATGTGCCCCGTAGCCTCCATGACATCCGGCAGCAACCCACGAGTCAGAGGCCGGCGAGGCCAAGATCTGATTTGGGCACCATAGGCATAGCTCCCTCCAACCGTCTCCGCCTCCCTCCCCGACCTCAAATCCACCATCCATTTCCTCACCTCAGTGGGCTTCTCCACCCCCGAGTTCTGCCGCCTAGTCGGTATGTGCCCCGAAATCCTCACCTCCATGGTCATTCATCCATGGTCTACTTTGGAGGGGGAGAGCGAGAGGGGCGAAGTGGAATTGGAGAAGAGAGAGGGATGACAAATGAGGCTCATGCGAGTTGCCAAGAGAGAGAGGAGAGACAGAGTGAGAGAGAATCAGGAAAAAAAAAAACAGAGAGAGAGAGAGAAGAATTTAAAAAAAAAAAAAAAGGAAGTGAGGGGTAAAATGGTCATTTTGGACCAAATTGTGTAAAATTTGAATGTATGAGGAGTTACTTGTTAAAATTACGATACGAGGGATTGAACTGTCGAATCCCAAAAAGATGAGGGTGTGACCAGTAATTTGCCCTTTTATTTTCTTTGTTAAACAACAATTAATTTTGGGAGATTTGGAGAGATAGTTAATTGAGTATAACCACCTTAACTAATATTTATAAATATTATTAAGTTATATATATATATTAAATAGCATCAACAACAAAAAAGAGAGAAATGAGTCTTGAATTACCTATATAACTATTGAGTCACAATTTAAGAAAAAAATAAAAAATAATGTATTTCTTTCTGTTAAACAAAGTAAGGCCCTTTTCGGCCTGTTCGGAAGGCCGGTTCGGTCCTGTCCTAATGGGTGGGTAAGAGTTAGCATATTTAACCCTTGACCCGGCCATAATTTTGTTGACTTTGACTAGACCCAGCTCGACCCCAAGCCTTAAAATTTAGGGTAGGGCCGGCCCATGATGACCCCTAGTTCCACCCATGCATACATAAGGCCCTTTCTTCTATACAATCATAAAATCGATATATATGTATATATATAAAACATTGGGCTAAATACAAATTACTACCCTGTGGTTTAGGTCCAAAATCAATTCAGTCCCTGAACTTCTAATTTCATCAAAAACACCCCTGCACTTTCAATTTTGATCTAATAGGTCCAATTTGTTAGTTTTCCGACAATTGAGTTATTTAACTTGTTAATGTGGCTCATATATGACCTATGTTTTATGATGTGATGTCGAGGTGGTCTGCATAGTCAATTTAGGAGTGAGTCCTACTATTAAAAATAAATAATTTTTCAACAAATTATCCAACTATAACTTGAACCCATAACATAATATTAATGAATTGGACCTATTAGATCAAAATTGAAAGTGCAGGGGTGTTTTTGATGAAATTAGAAGTCCAGGAATTGAATTGATTTTAGACCTAAACTACAGGGTACTAACTAGTATTTAGCCCAAAAACATTTATCCAGAGCGAGGCCTCACTATGAAATTAAAGTGAGAGGTTAGAGTTTAGAGTCACATTTCGGTCTCATATCCACATCTCGACCGTTTAGTTTTTAGGTACTAATGGGTCTAATGTATAGATTATCTCTGTAAATTTTCAGCTAAATTGATGATATTTAAGGTAGCGAACTCTCTTAAACCAATGGACGAACTGAATTTGTCCAACCTGAACCGTACTAGCTTTAAGACAGTTATCAATGCCTTAACGACCATCAATTTGACTGAAATTTTGCAGAGATGATCTATACATTAGTACCTAAAATTGAACGGTCGAGATGTGGATATTCAACTGAAAAGTGACCCTAAACTCTAAAAGCGCACTTTAATTTCAGAGCGAGGCATCGCTCTAGATAAGATCTGTGTGTATATATATATATATACACACACACACATACATACATGGCCCTTCTAGTGAGAGATTCCTTTTTTTTTTTTTGGCCATTTTAAGGGATAGCTTATTATACCAACTTTTCAATCACATATCTACATCTCCACCATTCAGTTTTTAGGTCTATATGAGTAGATCAGCTCTGCAAATTTTCAGCCAAATTAATAAATGTTAAGGCATTCAAAACTGTGATTTGCAATTATAAACATGAACGGTTCAGGTTTGACAGATTTGGTTATTCCATTGATTTAATCTAGTTCGATACCTTAACGATCACCAATTTTGTTGAAAATTTGCAGAAGTGATCTATTCATGGAGTCCTAAAAAGTGAAAAGTTGAGATGCCGATATGTGATCTAAAAGTGAGTCCAACAAAGGATCCCTTAAAAGATAATTTCTCTTTTTACCATACATGTAAGGCTTAACAGATAAAAAAACGGTGGATACTTCTAGGTAGCTGGTGACAACCCCAATAAATTGACTATAAAGATGGTGTTATAAACATGATGAATGTGTTAGGTTCGTAAAGAAGTCATGTTTACACAAATCAATACAATTAGTCATCGTTTTCTCTAGAAAATAATCCCGCGCGATGCTGTGGGGCAGAAAGCTGTAGTGTGTTTTGCTCATTTTTTAATGATTTTGCAGTTGAGTGTGGTTTGGTTAACAAAATAACTAAGATGTACTTAAATGAAATGAAAGAATAATGAAGTCAAGTGGAATATATTGTTTCGGAGTTGGATTACATTGTATCCACTTAGTTCTAGGAGCTGCATTTTGTATGAAGTATATATACAAACCATTATCACATCAAAAAATAGTTGATGTGATTTCAATACAAAGGATTGCCATGTAAGGAGCAAAAAAATATTTTCATGGCTTCATTTCAACACTGTTCAAATGTGCACAAACCATTATCTCATGTTGCAGCTCACTTGCTCAAATAAGCTCTTTATTGCTTGAATGGCCCTAAAAGCATAAAGCTTGTATCAGAATTCAAAAATCATAATCGAATTGAAATTTCACAGAGAAAAAAAGAATGCCCTACCCAAATCCAGCATACAAAAAAAATGAAAAATAGCTAAACAATCTTCCAACTGTTTATGCAGTTTGTGATGCCCTATCAATTAGTTTATTCAAGTATAAGAACCTTCATTTGAGAGCCCCTATTGTCTACAATTGTTCCCAATATTGGAAGTTGGGTCTAAAACATGTTATTCAACATACATCTTGAACAAACCTTTTGTATAAATTGATATGATTTGAATACTTGACATATGTTTATAGTCCCTTAAAAAATCTAATATGTAATTATTTGCAGGTTCTTAATCATATTGTCATTCATATTATCCAATTAAACTCTTAGATTGACAAGTCATGATTATACTAAACTTAGCATACAACAACAGTGGTATAAATCCAGCCAACCAACTATTCCTAAAAAAGATCTAGAACAATACTTACACGTGCTGCAATATAGTGTGGTATAACATGCTTCCAATTGCAAGTATCAATATTAGATATGCCTTTCCAAACCACTGCCTTAGAGCATTTATAAGACCAATGAGTGCCTAGATAATGTTAGGAATGTTCAACATGCTGCTGTAAAACTCTGCAATATAAGAAAAGTAGGCATTGTTATTCTCAACACTCGATTATGGATGTTACAGGACCCCAGAAGCTCAATATTCCATAAGTCATTCCTCTTTCTATGGTCTAAAAGTACTCAACCAATTCCATTTTCTACTTAGAAAGTTGAAGAGTTCGCAAAACCTGCAAATCATTTACCTGCAGAAAACCACTGTTCAGATGGAGGCTTACATTTGAATTACACACATTCAAATAAAGCAGATCATCATCTCTACCCTAACCCTAAAAACATCGATGATTCAACCAATGTGATCATGCATTAACCATACAAAGAAACATGCTATGAAGAAATGAAATAAGGGTACTGAAGCAAGCCACCACTTCCAGTAGATAAGAAATGAAATCAGGGCAGATATTTTACATATAGATAGACAAATATGACTAAAGAATACCTTGTTCCTGCGCTTGAAATCAAGAAACTCAAACACAACCGTTGCTTTCTCTACATCAGTGGCTTGCTCCATGACCTAACAATTGAATCAGCAAAATAAAAATTGAGACAAAAAGATTATAGGGAATAGTTATAGACACCAGTTCAACAAAATTGCAACAAATTGTTACCTGCATGTAAAGTAGATATTTTCTAATTACTACAACAGGAACTACATATTTAGAATGAACAATCTCTCTATTTACAATTTCTTAAAGGAATCAATTAAAAAAAACATAAAGAGATTACAATTAACTTCATAGAGGGTTTTGCAATTTCGGTGCTTCAAACATGAGCTTTAATCAACAAATTTGATTCTTGAATATTTAAGTCTTTGAGACTTTACTTATCGTGTTTCAAATAGCTACAATACGCTATTCATGTTTTCCAAAGATAACCAAACAGGAACTCACCTTATTAGAATACATGATCAGTCCTGCTTAAACATATAAACTCTCATGGGGTAATAATGGCCTGTCAATTATTGAAGAATATGAAAACGATGCATGCATAACCATGTGAACCACACCTTAAATTCAAGACTATTTGGGAGGGAAAACACTTCACCTTTTCAATCAAAACTTCATTAGCATGTGCTCCATAAACATCAGATGTATCGAAGAACGTTACTCCTCTGTCATATGCACACTTGATCATTCATATGTCAAAATTTTCAGGCATCGGCACATTATAGTCCCATACTCCCATACACTGATGTGCTCATATTTTCCTATATTTCTATGCCTCTTAATCTTGGTATTTATATTTAGTTCTCTTTATTTATGATTCATTTATGTTATTTAAGTATTTTTATAGGTTTGTTCCATAGAAAGAAGAAAAGAAGCTAAAATGAGCTAACGAGGATTGAAAGGCAATATTGTGCAATCCCAAGTCTCAGAATCTGGCTGTGCAAAGCACCCAATTTCGCCGAATTACTGGGAAATTACCACATTAAATCAGACAATGATCCTTATATCATTGGAAAACTACAGATGTCTATTTTCTTTATAATTTTACGGGTCTTGATTTTGATACTTCTAGACTAAGTTATGATTGTTTGAGTAAAAATAGGTCAAAACAGAAAATCTGCTTGGGATTTTACAAACATTTGTGGAGAACTCAAGTTCCGCGGCACAAGATCGTCAATCCTAATGTTTTGAGGAAGTTAATTCAGATGAAGATTCAATGATGAACTTATTCCTACTTTTACTGGAGATATTTCAAGCTTTTCCCAATCCAAATGAAGAAAGAAATATAACCCAAGTCTTACAAGGAAACTTAAAGCCAAAGATGAGTATGAATCTTCCCTATATAAGGGAGCACGAATTTCACATGAGAGGACGTTTCGGGAGCACATTGAAGATGTTTAAGGAGCAGAGATGACTCATCCATGTTCCCCTTATTTTTCTTTTTCATTCTTTTTATGTTTTTCTTATGTTTTATTTAGTTATATGTTGCTAAACCTTTTTCTAGAGTTAGGATGATGCCCTAGCATGATTGTTTATGTAACTTGATGTTATATTGATGGATTTATAGTTTCTTTATGATGAATTCTTAGTCACTATTTGAATTGATGCTTTATGTTTAAGTTCTTTGATTGATCACCTTAGGGCTTTGCATCTAGTAATTAGAAGGTGAATTTGAGGCGTACCTGCAATATAATTCAAATTAGCTTTTTGTGTGAATTACATTATTGTCGTACCTGAAGTAATGGTTTGCATGATTCCCTTGTTTTTTAGAACGTAATGAGTCTTGTGTGTTAAATTTATGCCGTACCTAGATAGACTGCATGCTAGGATATACGACTTTTGCCATACCTGGAGAGAATCATACACTTAAGGAAAACTATGGTCTAAATGTCGTACCTGGACTTAGATACGGGAATTGTCATAAGAAGAAATAAAAGAATTTGTTAATTACATCAAAACATAAATAGGATTGTTAGTAGTTGATTCTAATACCCTATGTCCATCAAATTTGCTTTTGCAATTTATAAATTTTGCTGTTTGTTTCTTTCTTTAATATTCACATTATTTGTTTATTCAAAAATCTAAAAACCATATATTTTTTTGATTAATTGTTTCTGTGATTTTGTGTTTGGATTAATTGAGATAGGATTTAAATTGATTATCAATCCTCAGTTGGAACAACGTCGTACTTACACAGTATACTAATGACGATTTGTGCGCTTGCGAGTTTTAATTAAAATTTCACAACATACACCCAAATCCCTACTTGGAAACCTGCATAGACAAATGGAAAAACAACTTACTGCAATTCAACTGAGAAACATAACCATCCTTTAATTCTAAGTCATCCGGACTAAGCCTAATCACTTTGGTGCAATTTGTGTGTCTTTGAACTCTGGAAGCTACAAAGTATAAAAACCAAGGGAGCTAGGTGTACTTAAAATTAAGTAAGAACATAATTTTAAACTATCTATCCAACTAAAGCTATTTCCTCTCCATTTCAATTTTCTACCACCTAAAGTTGCATGCACCGAAATTCAAAACCCAATCAATCGCACCCAAAATTCAAAACCAAAATGTCAAACCATTCAACCAAATAAGAAGCTTACCTGAAGCTTAATCTCTCACATATCTCCGATTGCTCAATCGGATCCTCCGATTTGATCAAATGGGTGGCAGCTCAATCGAATATTCCGATTTGATCAAATGAGCTCAATTTCACTAAATCGAAAGTTTGAAAACTTCCCAAAATGAATACTAAAGAAGGCTTTCGAACGATATTTGAAACCGGTCCAATCGATCATCGAGGTCTTATACTCCAGCACAGACAAAACCCCTAAAAGATGAAAACTCATATCGGTTCAAAACTAACAAAAATAAAAAACCTAATAAAAACCAAAGCACACCTCTAAAATTAATAAAACAATAGCAGAAGGAGATTTCCAAACCTCTGATATTTACTCGCCCCCACACCCAACTCAGACCAATCCTTCTTTTTCTTATTTCTATTCCAGCACTGTGGCGTCTTCTATTGCCTAAACACACAGATGCCAAGCATCGACCTTCTCATTCATACACCAACGACGACCTGAAATTGTGGAAAAAAGAAAGGGCAAAATTGTATTTTCTTCTCTTATAAACAAGTGTGAATAATTAACCGGGCTTTAGTATATGTTCATTTCCTCGAAATATAGAAAACTATCACATATAAGTGATGAATAGTTTTGAGGGTTTCACATTACAAAAGAAGCTTATTTGTGAATTTATAGTTTATACATCTTAGATTTCCATTTTGCAAAAGGAAACTTTACTTTTCTGCTGTATTAATATCACTGAGTTTAGTCTTTAAGAGCATATTTAGCAGACTCTCTATTTTTGCTCCTTATCTATTATAGAGAGCATGTTTATTTTTTTTATCTATTTTAGCAGCTGCACCAGACTCCTAAGTGAGAGCATCTCCAACAGTAGAAATTGTTTTTTAGTTAAATTTAGCTAAAGTTATGAAATTTAGCTATTGATTTAGCAATGTTGCTCCAGCAATAGTAGCTATTTGTAAATAATAACTATATTTTACCAAATCGTAAACTGACATGTGGACAAAAGAAGAGAGAGAAATATAACTTTTGCTTTAGCTATGTAAGATACTCTAGCTAAATATAGCTAACCATTTTAGCTATAGTTTTTTTTTTGATAAAAGGATAGCTTCATTAACTAAAGGCCAGAAGGCACATACATCAGATGCTGTCTCATACCTAAAATCTAGATGGCACAAGCCGCCAAGCAAAAGACAAGTACCTTCACTGTTAACACATATGCTCACTTGTGGAGCCTAGAATACAGAAAATCCAATTCTCACTACTAACCCCCTTTGAAAAGAAAACCTAGTCGTCTAGAGACCTCAATTGGTGTACAACTAAGTAGACTGAGAAGAAAGTAATGATGAACCCAATTTCCAGTAGTAGGCAAAGGAACCAGGAAAGCCTAAAGCTTTCCTTTGCCCTTATCTTTAGGGCTAGAGCCTGAAGCACCGGCTGCAGGGTAGGTGAGTCTCAAAGGGGCTGCTCCGGCCTTCTTCCCAGAGCGTTGGCTCTTATTCCTGCTGCCCAGTGGCCTACCCATCTTCTTTTTGAGAGTGACAAGAGGAAAATCATGGTCGTCGCCAACCAGACCCAAAGCATCAGCCTGCAAAGTTGGAATTTTACCACCCATAATGGTCTTGAACTTCTTCGGAGAGGGATCACAACCTCCAATCCTATCCCTTTTCTTTGAAGCCACAACATCTTGTTGCATATCCTGCACCAAGGTTGCAGCTTCACTGGTACCAGAACTATTCGCCCCATTATGGGCCAAAAAAGAACTCAAGGGTTGCTCCAAAGCATGCTCCGTCCCCGAAGTGATATGCTCGCTATTACCATCAGCCGGATCCGAAACAGGAGACGATCCGGAAGGAGAAGTAGAGGGAGGGTTAGGGCGGTCAACACGACGAAAAGTTGGGTTCTTCTTTTTGGGGATAGATGAGGAAGCAGTGAAGAATTCACGCTTATTCTGAGCCGAAAAAGAAAAATACCCTCCTGAGACGGACGGCCCTGGAAAGTTCAAAACCCTAGATGACGGAAGTGGAGTATGCGGCTCCTCACATGCAATCCCAGCATGCGTGACCAGTCCACACTGTGAACATCTCCCTTTCAGATGTTCAAATTGAAATTGAAGCACCGGTTCGACGCCGACATCCAAAAAAATCTTCCGCTCAAGCAAGAATGGTTTAGAGATATCATGGGTGAAGAAGATCCGAATCCCACCCTTCTTGAATTCCTTCTTATCATAGTCTAAGAAACCACCCAAGAGATTACCGATAAGAGTAAAATTCTCAGGTTCTTCATACAAAGGAGGAATCCCCAAAACCCTAACCCAAACACGTAGATGCTTGAATTGGGCTTCATGCAGGGGCTTCACCCCATCATAAATTTCAAAACACACAGGAGCTCTATCAAAAGACCAAACTCCTCCCGGAGGATCTTGTTCCGATCACGAAGCGATTCAAAGGAGAACAAGAAGACATCGCCCGCCTTTTCCTGGACCCTAAAATCCTTATCCACCATCCAAGTACGGTGGAAGTGAGCCTTGAAAGCTTTGGGATCCACCGGCTTGCGGGTCAGAGGCTTGCCAAGTAGAAAAGACTGAGATGACTTGCGCACCGGACCACCACCAATCTTACCCAGATCTGGGGCGCTACCACCCGAAGCAAGAGCGAGAGAAGCAGCAAAACTTGCTGTGACAGCATCAATGGAGGCCATGAAGGGATGGAGAGGCAAGGAAGAGATAGCAAGGCTAGGGATGGAGGCTAGGGCGCCGTAGAGAGAAAAAACTAGGGTGAGAGGAAAACTCTCCTAGGGTTTAATTTTAATTCGGGTTGTTGTTTGTTTCTAGTTACCATTTTAGCTATAGTTAAATTTAACTTACCTATAGCTAGTCTGTTGGAGCTGACTTTTGCATTAAAAATAGTTATATATAGCTAAAAATTAAATTTAGTTACTCTGTTGGAGATGCCCTGACTCTCTATTATAAGTTTATAACTTTTAGCTATCTCGCTCCTAAATATAGAGTGTGAGATGAGACTCTCTATAATTTAAAACATTCCTTTTGAGGTACTTTATGTAGTTTATAAATACATTTAAATTATTTAATATTCCTTTAAAAAATAATATAAATTCAAAATTAGCTAAAATAGAGAGCACTGATACAGACATATTTCTAAAGTGGCTAGCCAAAATGACTTTTTAGCTACTTTAGCTAAAATTTGACTAAAAAATAACTAGCATTAGTAAAGATGCTCTTAGGTCATTTTCCCAGTAAAACTCACCCTCCTTCCACCAAGTTAAATTAGAGTTTCTACTTTCTACCATCAAGACTTGACGAATGCAGAGTCAAGTCAATACGCGCGAAACACCCACCAGCAACACGCCCCAAATAACATTTCCCCGTAACCAGTTAAAGCAAAAGCTTCACGCAAGAATACAAAAACCCGTACCAGAGAGTCAGGAGACTTTTCTTTATTAAAGCCAGCACCAGCTCACTCACCAATAATTATATTCATCTAATCACAATTTCCCGGCAATTCCCTGCTATATCCCTTTCACTCTCTCTAACCTACTCTTATCTTCCTCTTCCTCTTCCTCTTCTTCATGATCTTCTTCTTCTTCATTCTCTCTGAAACTCCATCGATCTAAACCAAACATGGGATCCAGCGGCGGCGGCTGCTGCCAGTGCTGCTTCAGCTTCATCTTCACCGTCGGCCTCACCGCGCTCTTCATGTGGCTCAGCCTACGCACCTCCAAACCCAGCTGCTCCATCCAGTACTTTTACCTCCCTGCCCTCAACAAAACCCTAAACGACACCGGAAACAAAACCCTCTACGTTTCCCTCTGGTTAATAAACGGCAACAAGGACAAGGGCATTTACTACGATAACGTCAACCTCACCTTCAGCCTCCCCAACACCCCCAACACCAGCAAGCAAGTAGTAGTAGGAAACGCAAACGTAACCAAGTTCTACCAGGGCCACAAGAAGAAGGCCCTCAAGAAGGTGGAGTTGGGGTCCGATAAGCTCAACTGGACGGCGGTTAATGGATCGGTTTATCCCAACGGGTCGACTCATTTACGGGTGGATTTGGAGACGAGGGTGAGGTTCAAGATCATATTTTGGAGGACCAAGAGGCATAGGTTGATGGTTGGGGCGGATGTGGAGGTCAACGCTTCGGGGACCAAAGTCAACAAGAAGGATGTTAAGCTTTCTGCCGCAGATCATCAGCTTGCTTCTTATTCTGGGCAGCTCTGGGTTTTGCTCAATTTCTTGGTCTTCATTTTGCTCAATCCTTGGTGATTTTTCTTTTTTGGTAATATTCGACTTGAATTTTTTTCCCAAGAAGTATCTCTCTGCTTTTAGTTTAGGAAGACACTGTTGCTAATTGCTTGTAGGCAGAAGATTTTCTAGGTAAAAATAGCAGATTCTTGAAATGCGATTTTCAATTTTTGGTGGCAAAGTATTTGGCTTATATTTTTTATATTTTATTTTTGTATTATTGCATCAGTTTTCCATGCTTTAAAGATTGATTGTATTGTAATTTGTAAATTAGAAAATCACACACATTTTGGGTAGCTGATCGTTTTGATGGTGTTTGGTTTAGAGCTTAATAGGTCACTGTAATGTTTGGTTTTAACCCTTAGCGAGCCCATGACCAAGAAAACTAGACTTAAACCAAACAAGCCCCACCGAATTGGATCTATATTATTTCAACTATTTTATACTGAAATGGATCAATATCACAAATAACTTTTAACTATGAACACAAATGAATTTATTAAAAATGAATGCGGATCACGGTATAGTATCTCAAAAAGTTTCTTAATTTATATTAATTATTTCTTTTCAAATCGCTAACTTTCTATGTAGTTCTTAAGTTTCAAATCATTAGTTTCTTTATGTAGTTCATAAATATTCTCAAATAAACGCAATTATAACAAAGTATTTTTTATTTATTTATAGAAAACATATATTATTTTTGTTCGATTAGCTTCAATTTGAGCTACTCGTGAATCCATCCAAAGCAATTCTAAATCGGTTTGATTCAGTATTAAATCAGATAAATTTTTAACATAAAAGCGTGCACCAAACCAAAACTTCCGGTTGAATTTTGGTTAGTTTGGTAGGTTTGAACCGGTTTCTGCACACCCTTTGCCAAAAGTCATATTCACATTATAACTCCAGAATATTCCTACCATTTTTCTGGATAATTGCCCAGAGGTATAGTGGATCCCACGTGAAACTGGCTAAACTTCATTTGGCTGTCAATTGACGATGTTCTGGGAATCACATATGCTGTAAAGGCTACTAGGGTGGAGCCACTCATTTGTGTTTTTTGGGTGAAGGGGAACTGGCCATTCATTGGATTCTTCTGATTTCCAGCCTAGCTAAAATAAAAATAGCCAGGAATAGAAGATTGTCCTCTCCCCAGGTTTAGGACCATGTTGTGCCTCCCTCTTAAATGCATTTCCTTTGTGTATGTATCTTTGTATTTTAGCCTAACTACCGAGAGTTAATGTATTGATAGATTAATGCAGTTAAGAGAAGCCCAAAGATGCACTATTATTAAGTTATTTTGGTGCAAGGCATGGTAGGAAAACTTTGTGACATACTAGCATGCTCACGCAAGGTGATTAGAATATTTGTGTATCATCAAACCTAAATGATTTCCACCTGCAATGAAAAATGCACCTAAATACAAATTCCTTTTCATATTGACAAAAATTCAGCTAACCAATTCAAAGACTACATGCAGTCCATATTTTATGCAACATTTCCTTAAAATATCTAGTCACCATTTCTACCTTGGAGGTGAGCTACCAGTTTGTAGCTTTATCTGTGAGTAGTATGCACCGTTGCGCCCTAATGAAATCAGTTCGTTATGTGAACCTTGTTCCGCAACCTTTCCATTCTTGATCACAGCAATGGAGTTGGCCTTCTGTATTGTGGATAGCCGGTGAGCAATGACTATACATGTTCTGTTAACCATCATCTTCTCTAGTGCTTCTTGAACTGCGTTTTCTGACACGCTGTCAAGTGCACTTGTGGCCTCATCCAGGAGGAGGATTGATGGATTCTTCAGAATTGCCCGAGCTAGTGCAATCCTTTGTTTCTGGCCTCCTGATAGCTGAACTCCTCTCTCTCCACAGTATGTGTTATAACCATCATTCATCCCACTGAAAATATAGGAACAGGAAAGTGAAACCAATTATTAGTATACTTGATATGAACTAACATAGCAGTGCTCTATATTATCATTTATGTAAGCTATAACGTCATACCTTATAAATTCATGAGCATTGGCCAGAACTGCAGCCCTCTTTATCTCAGAATCCTTCGAATTCTCTTTACCATAGGCGATATTTTCACGGATAGTTCCAGCAAACAAAGTAGGCTCCTGACTAACCAAGGCTACATGTGCCCTCAGCAGTCTCAAGTTGTAGTTCTTAATATCCTGCTCATCTATAAATACTGATCCCTTCATTGGATCATAAAACCTCTCAATCAGCCCAATAATGGTGGATTTGCCTGAACCACTCTGCCCAACTAGTGCCACAGTTTTGCCTGCATCAATTCTGAGGCTCAGTCCCTTAAGAATCATCTGCTCAGGTCTTGTTGGATATGCAAAGAAAACATTTTTGAGCTCGACACGCCCCTTCACCCTCCTCTTTATCTCCAGTCCCCATTTGTTGTCCGGATCAATCTCAGTTTTCCTATCTAAAATTGCAAAAACTGCTTGAATGGCACTGGCCCCTTTAGATATATCAGAAGTCATGCTTCCAGCTTCTGCAATAATATAAGCAGTGAACAGCAATATCAAGAAGGCCTGAAAAAGATGCTTTGGGGTTATCAACTCTAGCACCAGTAGCCTCCCACCATACCAGTAGGCTAAAGCTGTAGCCGCCGTGTTAAAGAATTGGGAGCTAAACAAGCCAGCACCAGAAACATAGGATTGCTTGATACTCTCCTTCTTAGGACCAGCCAAGGTTGCACCAAACAGCCCCAAAATCTTTTTCTGTGAAGAGAAGGCTGTTATAGTTCTGTGGTTAGTAACAGCTTCACTTGCCAATTGGCTTCCTTCTTTTTGAGCTTTTCTCGCCTTCTCACCCATACTCTTCATCAAGATACTCCTTGCATAAAAGCTCCCAATGACTAGTGGCTGCACTGCTATCATCACAAGGGATAGTCTCCATGTCAGCACAAGTCCTACTGTGTAAGCAAAGGTAGCCCCGAAAACTGCTTGGACCAGCAATGACATTCTGTCACCAACAAGAGATCGAACCATGTTTACTTCAGTGGCTAGCCTTGCACAGATAGCTGCACTTGTGTTCTCATCTTCATCAAACCACCCAATTTCGAACGTCATAAGCTTTTCAAGCAGTTGCTCTCTTACCCTCGTTGTCAACTTTTCTCCCATAATTGCAAAGTTATAGTGTTGGATGAGATTGGTGAAGAAGTTGAAAACGCCAATGCCTATGAAAACAAAGGTCAAGACTCTTGATTGGGACTTGATTTCTGATTTATCCTGGAGGAAGTAGACTGATATAAGTGAGCCTACACAGTAGGCATTAATAGGTTGTACTGCCCCAGAACCTATTGCACCCAAGCATCCAAGTAATGCTTGTCCCCACTCTGGTGCATTCATCTTCAGCAGGCGCCATTGAGAAGGAGGAGGATAAGTTGAGTTCTTTAAGTCTTCATCATAACTCCCATCATCAGGATCATATTGGACAGAGAACGAATAGGGTGTGCCCATAGTAGACCTGGGTGTCCCCATGGACAGGGGGGTACCCATAGAGATGGACATTCCAGTACCACTGAAGGAGTATATTGGAGTGTTGTGAGTACTTGATCGGGCACTAATGGGGCTTGGTGCAGCACTCCTCCTACGCCGAGGTTTATCATATACTTGACTATCTTCCGGAGCTTCATTTTGGGTTGCCATCTGCTGCAACCGGACCATCTTGCAGTATTCACCTCCCGTCTCCCCATTCTTTCTCATTAGCTCATTGTGTGAGCCTGATTCAATTACTTTCCCAGCTTGAAGAACCACAATCAAGTTTGCTGTTCGGATTGTTGACAGCCGATGGGCAATAATGATTGTTGTCCTCCCTTTTGATGCTTGATCAATTGCCTCCTGAACTACTCTTTCAGACTGTGCATCCAATGCACTAGTTGCTTCATCAAGAAGTAAGATTTTCGGATCCCTGAGCAGAGCTCTCGCTATGGCTATTCGCTGCTTTTGCCCACCAGACAGTTGGAATCCAAATTGACCAGCCTGCAGGGGAAAACCACAGAAGTCATATTAGGACTAAACATTACATAAACATATTTGAGTTGAAGAAAACCAAAATTTTAACACTGAAAGATAAACATACTTGAGTTTCATATCCATCAGGTAACTTGACAATGAAGTCATGTGCATTTGCAGCTTTAGCTGCATTTGTTATTTCATCCATTGAAGCTCCTTCCTTTCCAAAAAGTATGTTCTCTCTTATAGAAGTTGCAAACAGAACAGGTTCCTGATTAACTAAACCCATTTGGGATCTCAACCATTTCGGTTGAAGTCTTCTGATTGCATGTCCATCCAAGAGTATTTCTCCTTCAACCGGGTCATAAAATCTTTCGATCAATGAAATGATTGTCGACTTGCCAGAGCCACTTCCCCCAACTAGACCTACACTCTTACCAGCCGGAATCTTAAGATTCAAGCCTTGTAAGACTTGGCTGTCAGGTCTTGATGGGTAACTGAAGTATATGTCTTGGAACTCTATTTCTCCTCTCACATGTGACAAAGCCTTCCCCCTTCTGTCTTCAGTTTCAATACTAGGAACACGGTCAATCATTTCAAGAATTCGTGTTGTAGCAGCTAATGCCTCTGTGATGGCAGTTAAATTTGGAAGTGCACTTAAAATACTCCTGCAATTGCAAAGCTAAATTATGAGTCCAGTCTGAAGGCAAGTAAAGAAACAGTAAACAAGGATCAGTGTTTCGGAAGCAACTCACAGGCCTCCCATGAGGACATTGAAACCAGCTACGAAGACATGCCCTCCATCTTCTCCTTTTTGAGTAACCAAATAAGTCCCAACCCATGCCTGAAAACCCCAACCGACGTAAATGATTCCCATGCTTCCCATCAGGATTCCTTTCACAAGACCCACCTTGATTCCAATTTTCGTAACAGTCTGAAGTGCAATGCTGAACCTCTTTAGTGTTTGGTTCTCCCCAACATATGAATATACAGTTCTTACTGAAGAAATTGCTTGTTCAGCAATCCCTCCGGCAACTCCATAAGCCCCAATCCCCTTCATTACAAGGCCCATCAAGATACTTCCAAAGAAAAGCCCGGGAGCTATGAACGAGATTGAAAGTGGCATCGCAGCCAAGGCCAACCTCCATGAAAGTGTGAAGGCAAATATATGGCAGAAGAAGAAAGTTGACATGTATGCTATGCAGTCAGGTATCTACATCCAGGAAAAAAAAAATCTCATTTAGTCTAAAACTTAAATACATATAGATGAAAAACATGGCTAATAGACTCATATTTCGACTCATAATTATTTGATGCTAAAATTCTGTATGCTAAATTCAATGCTTGATTTAAGTGCAGGTGGCTGCATAAGTTACAGATCAGTTTGTCATTTTCCCACCGGATGGGCATGTATTTATTTCCTTTCAAATTAGAGTGCCTAATCCTCTTACAGACATATCTAATAAACATGCTAGGACTTTTATCCTATACAATCTTTGATCAAGTCCTGAGAACTAAACTCTGGCCTCTATATAAATGCCTTGCCAGATCCATGGTATGTTATGAATTTGTTATGGTGTAGAAGAAGAAAAAGAGAAAAGAAAAACATGGTATGATATTAATGTCAGACTAACAATCTAATCTGCATATTCAAATAAGAATATGCGATCAATTATTTACAGTTAGTCTGACAACATAACATGCAACATTGTTTGACAAGGGAACATTAATATTAATTTTTGTGATCATATCAGAACATCTTTGGACTTCTATCATGTTCATCTCATCAGCATGTTTTAATTTTACTTGTCCTGACTAAGAAATCTAACCTTCTCACATAAAGCAACTTGCACTGCATTGGCATCGGAGGAGATGATTGAAATAACTTGGAAGGTTGTTGAAGAACCAGCAGTTTGGGTGTCAAAGAAGGAAACTTCTTGTTTGAGAACAGAATTAAGATACTTCATTCTCATTCTCGAAGTCTGCCTCTCTGCGGTCCTTGTCCAACATAACCCTTCTGCAGAAGCAGTTGTCACAAAAAGAATATCAGTTCAAGTTCTAATCAATTCATCATTCATTCAGTTCCAAAATAAACAAGATAGATGATTGGATATCAGTTGTATACCAACAAATGCAGCAAGTCCAACTCCAATAGCAACATAGAATAGCCTGAGTGCAAACTGCAAAAATGAAAAGAAGAGTTGGCAAAATCTGTCACAGATTGCTATGGTACTAAAATGCTTTGTACTAAAGCAATGCTATGTTATCGATAGAGTTTGCAGTCCTTACCTTGTCTACATCAGCATTAGTCAAAGCGCCACTGGAACTTCCATATGAGTTGATCACCTCACTAAGAATGAACATCATGAGAGGGTTCTGCAACCCATCACCAATGCTGCCTAGAGTCCCAAAAAACATCAGCAACTTGTCTGTGCCGTCTGCATAGCGAAACATGCTATTTTTGAGCCCCATTTCTCCGAGGAGGACGGGTTGATTAACAACTTGGTTTCAGGGCTTTAAGTTTTATAAAAGTATGTACTTCATCACCTATTTAATAAGACAGAACTAAGATTGACATTGCATTATTTGATGTGTAGTTTACTATTTCTAGTTTGGAAGAATATCGGCAGCTTGTTATCTTATATTGTGTTTTATATTCATTCTGCTAATGCCATTGCCATTATCTTATAATGGATTATTAAAATAAGCCGGCACCCCCATCTTGTACCTTGGCAAGCAATGCATGTTTGTTACCCTAATTCCAACCAATAATTAGGCAATAATTCACTTAGGTACTGTTAAATTTGTCCCCATGCTTTTCTACTTCTTGATCAGAATTATTCCCCAATTGTTTCATTACTAGAATTTATGTATAGCCCTTGATAGCCATTAATCATTTCACTATTTCATAGAAACAATGTTTTGTCTATTTTTTGGATCATGTAATTTAACCAAGTACGACGGAAATGAAGAGGAAAGACGTATTTGCCACTAATAGTGGACACAAAATCTTTACAGATAGGCAACCCTGCAAGACAGGTAGTAGATTTGGGGAGAGGATTTAGAGGCTTTTTGTTCTCATTAGTTGTAATTTTCTGCCAAATTTGTATTTGGGGAGTCTCATTCTCCGTTAAGAACCATGTACCTGTTTTCTTTTCCAACCATTAGATACCTAAGCCTGCAATTTTCCACTAATTCCAAAACAGAAAGCCAAACTCCACGTGTTCAATTCAGAGAAACATCCGTATTATTATAAGGTCAAGTCCAGTTCAACATGTTCAGTTCAGAAAAAAATCCCTATTATTATAAGCTCTTTGTAAAAGCAACCCCTAAATATAGTCACTTGGTTATGCTGATAGTTCAGCTTCAGCAGTCCAAAGAGCATAAAATTAAGTCGAAAGAGCATAAAATTAAAAAATAGATTGATCTCATCTTCTTCATTGTTTTTCTCTCGTGTAATTCTCCAAGGTAGGACCATTGAATGTTGTCACCTATAAGATCTCTCTTTTAGGACATGTAGCTGGAAATGAGTCTCCACTGTTTTTATTGAATCTGTCAAATGAGTCATTTTCTGCTGGACCGCTGGTGTATCCCAGCAATTAAACCTGAAGTAGGGAATTTAAAAGCATATAAATTAATCTAGCCTGTTTTGATTGGTAAAAGACTAAATCCAGTGTTTCAAAGTTAACAAGCCTAAATAGTATCCATACTGGTGTGATTTTAGATGACAGGTTTAGACAATTAAGACATGGTTGGATGTGATCCTATAGCCATCAAAATCCTTGAAGGCGGATCACAGTGTCAAATGACTCAACACTACCAACTCAATGGAAAGTTCTGTATATGTTAACATATGCTATACCACCAACAATTACTACTTTTAGGACTCAGACAAACCTATTTTACTCTAATGACAACCTTACTTAACTTAACAATGACTTTTTCATAGTTACCACATGAGTTGTCTTTGTATCATGAGTTCTCAAGTGGTAAAATATTAAATGAAATAGGAAAGTCGTGTAACGTAATGATCAACCCACTACGTTCGTGTTAAACACGAGTGTTACTATCCTGTCAATTAAACCAACCCCCTATCTTTACCACTTTGTCCAAACCAAAATAAAGATGCTTGTCAAATCCAAAGTTAAGATGCTTGTCAAATCCAAAGTAAGCCTAATGGTACAGAAATTTGTGTGTGACAGTCACATGACTTATCATACGCATAACATTTCACCTGATATTGCAGTTATAAGGAGCCATCCCAATGTCAGCCAACTGAAAATCAAGCTGCTGCTGTTAGCACTTAGCAGTAAAGATGCTGTACGAGGGTCTCTTTCATCCAAAGATGAAAGGAGGAATGAGCTGAAAGATGTAGGAGAGCCATCAGGCAATCTAGCCAATATTAAATCATCTTGTCCAACATAAAGCGTAAGATGAAAAGCAACCAATACAAATACCTGATGGAATTGAGTTTGTTGATGAAATGATTCAAGACTTTGCAGCATAGCATCTTATGCCAACAGTTTTTCCACAACTCATCAATAAGACGAACAATATGACTTTTAATACAACTCATAAAAAACTCTCATTTCAAACATACTATTGGGAAAAATTAGCAGTTGTTGCTCTGATTAAATCCTACTTCAAGCTGTAAAACTATACGGATACAGAAATGAAGAAGCTGGATATTCCCGGGCATTTCAAAAAAGAAAAATCTAATGACTTAGGATGTTTCATAAATATTCAGACTAATCAAGTTCTAGGATGTCATGGTAGTAATCCCCAATTTCTCCAGAGGAAAGGTGGTGGTACCTTCTGCAAAAATCCAAATACAGGCTTCTGGACTTTTAACTCGCAAGATAAAAGCAAACTCAAGCTTCAACATCCAAGGGACATCAATCTGGACGAGAAGACAAAGAACAATCAGAACCAAAACCAGAATCACGCTGCTCTTTGATTGTTCACCTCCCCTGCAAACCGTCCACTACCTGTTTAAGAAGTTCAAGGACATGTCAGAAGATACTTGAGTTCATAACACGTAAATATAACCTAGGAACTGCTTGGTTAATTCCATACCCAGAATATCAGAATGGTTGCATTATAAGTCAAGATTGCCTACTTGTTTCAGATTACTATAGGATTTTCTACTCATTTAAAACACAAGATATAATATTCAATTAAACTGTTAGGAAAAAGAGAATATGTGTGTGTGTGTGTGTGTGTAGGCACACACATATATAAAATCTAATGTGATTATCATACTTACAAGGGAGGAGGCTTTCTGTGTATGGAAAAACAGCGTGAGCATTAGGTTCAAACTCTTCAAACTCAACAAGTTCCCAGGAACTGTCATCTGTGTCTAAGATAATATAATCGTGTGCAGTTATGAAAAAAATGTCACTTTCTCTAGCAGCTACAGAGTGAAGTTCCTCCATCATTCCTTTGTAGGGAATACCAGCACTGCATTTCTTCTCCCAAACATATTCATTTTCATTCTTTAAAATCCAAATAACCACAGGCTCATCTTTATCAAAAACCGCGACTACTGATAAGCAGCCTTCAAAATCAATTAAGAAGGAGAGTTCTGTGAGTGTATCTGGAAGCCCGACAACTTCAAAATGTTCCTCCATATCAACTGATAGAATGGATCCAGGGATATCATAATTTTCTTCTGAGGGAATAAACCAATAAACTTTTCCGTTAACAAATACGTGATGTGCACCCATAGGACGATGCTGAACAGGACCTATGCAACTCCAGGTTCCAGTTCTGGATGAATATATCTCACACTCTGGAGGGAGGACTGTTTCAGGTCTGGATGTGGGAAGCAAAAACCAATATGGCACAACCTCTGGGTCAGGGAGGACTATTTCAGAATTGGATTTGGAACGGAAAAACCGAAATACTTTATACTCACTGATCTCTGGGCCAAAGGCAACACCAATGCCTAGGTCCTCTTCCGATGGGCTACATTTTGGAAGTAAACCAACTTCATGAGTGGCGGGATTGCAGATCAGGATTTCCAAGTCTGCCACTGCCACTCCTTGAGAACTATATGAGTAAAGAGTCACGGGAAAATTGGTGAGACAAATCAAACCATTATAGGAACAAACCATACTAAGAGTTGATAGATTCTCATCAGTAGGAAGAGTGACTGTTTCAGTGACTACCGCATCAGCATCAATGATGTATATGTTTCTGTTAATTGGCATAAAAGGGAAAAATATATACAAGGCATTTTCTCTTGACCGACTTAAATGCAATCTAATGAAAGCTTGACTACGAATCAAATCACGCAAGAATTTAGAAACAGCCTTAACATTTAGAAGGCACTTGACAGGAAGCGATGAAAGTACATTATCGACCACACCTTCGAAAGATTCCAGATCCAACCACTCAACATTCTTCCTTTGGATACAATTACCAACAAAATTCACCATTTCCATCTTGTCTTACTGGTTTTGCTTCAAGAGAAATTCACACTCTGCCACTTGGACAGTGAAAATGAAATCTGACTGCATTATGAAAGGTCAAAAAAATTTTGGTTCAGATTTATGATTAAGTAACAAATATCAATAACTGCACTCAAAAGCATAGAAACAAAAAGGAATGTAGATTTGATTCTGCTTAATCCCTATATTTTCAAAATTTTTATTTTGAAAGAAAAAAATTGCAAACTCTCGACTGGGAGATGAACAGTTTACACATGGAGATGCCGCAGGTCATCTCAAGATTTTGTTATTAAATATAAATATAGCTCCCTGTCCAAATTGATTAACAGGACATGATAATGAACTTCTGTGAGTTTGTCTTTAAAAAGAAATATCCGCATTTAGTATTTACAAACCAGAAGGATTATATCTTGGATGAAGCACTCCATGTCTCATTTGAACTTGATAAACCAACATTATTAAATCCTATCAAATTGACCAGGATAACCATCAAGAAAAGGCAACAGCAAAAAATTTCTAGATCCGTATTGGACCAAGGATGTATATATGCTTGCAAAATTGCAACCCTCACATGAAATGGGAGTGAGCAACAAGTTTTACCAAGGTCAAGGTCTGAAAATTGATCAAGACTATGCACTCTAACAACCATGTAAGGGAGTCTATTTTGTCAAATAAGACAATTTTGCAATCTCAGATGATGAGCTCCCTACTCATTTTTCCCTCTTTCAAGATGCAAGCTTCATTTTGGCTAATGGTTTTGTTTAGTGCATCAAGTAATAAAAACTGGTAAATCATGAAACGATTATCAATTGAAAACATTATTTAACAAAAGAACGAAATAGCAAACTCACCGATGCTCAACCCTAGAGGTCAGCGTTCAGAAGGAGACTGGAAATTCTTCTCGAATGGGTGAGAAAGAATCTCGAAAAGAAAACTTATAAAGCTCATCAACCTGCACAATTTTGCAACCTGGCAAGCGACGTTCCATGCACTGGAACAAGTGGCTACCTTGTTAGACATTTATCACGCTCTCGCAATGAGACAACTTTTAAGGATTTTTTCTGCACCTGGTTGTAACTTTACCAAGTAAATTTAGTAATATATTTAATATCATACTAAATATGATGAATACTATATGGGGATGCCGGAATAAACGTGCAATTCACTGAACTCTAACATAGTCCAATGCAAGTTAATTCTACTGCCTAAAGTATATATAATTAAAATAATTTCAGCAATGCCAAGGCTGAGATAAGACCTGGACGAAAAATGTTGTGTATAGCAGTGTGTAGTCTAATAAATGGGATTTCAAGCAGCATTTGTGGCCATCTAATCCCCTTCAATATAGTTTCATAAATCACCTATTGTTTATCCCAAAGATGTCAGTTTTTCCTTACTCTTCATATTCAAGATTCACAGATGAGTGCCATTGCCTACTATTGTGAGTTTCAGTAGCCATAATAAAAGACTGAAATATTTGAAAACACCAATACGGCAATACTAACAAATCCATTTCACTTACATTGCATTAAATTCTTCCATTCCTTAGATATCTTTTAAAGAAGAATTCATATATTCACAATTTTAATTCAACCACGAAACTGAGATTCCTTCAAAAGTGTACAATTCATTTTGCCCATCAAAATTTAGAAAACACAAAACCCAACTCACAACAAAATAATGGTCACAGCCAATTGTACTCATATGAACTAATAACTGTCGTTAAATATCAAAATTCACAAAAACTCCTAAATTGAGTAAGTTCTTATTCATCCCTTTTTTCCATATTGTATTACATGATCATCATTAGCAATACAAAACTAACATTCAAACATTACAACTAGTAAAGAATTCTATAGAGGTTGAGAAACCAATTCATGCAATGCTTAGACTAAGAGGGATTCTGTAACTGTTACATTGGAAGCTAAAAATGGTTAACAAAATTGTGAGAAAAAGTGGAAATTGTACCTCCGGGAATGTGTGAGTTCCCATGCACAGAAGCGGAGAGAGTTGGGCCTGAAGCGAGCCCATTTCCCAGAGAGAGAAGAAGAAGAAGAAGGGTGTTGAGCATGTTGATGGAGAAATTGAGAGATTGAACTGGCTTTGGTTGGAGAAGACGAGAGAAGAACCATTGGAGTCGTGAACACTAATCGAAGGCAATTTATAGTTGAAAGTTATTGGGCCGAAGCCCAATTCCTATGAGGAGCAACTCTTTTCACCTTTTTCGTCGAGGAAAAAAAAACATGGGTCTTGACCCAAAACATCAAATTCAACCAATGGTGACTATCTGGAATCCCTGGTCATGGAATCGGAGCAATAGACTTTGAGGTCGTCGTCGTCGCAACACAAAGATATAACCCAACAAAGAACACAAGACAATATAGCAGGAAAGTTACTTTTGATCCATTTTCTTATATCTAGTATTACTGATGGATTGAGGTGATGCAGTAATACTTTGATATATCCCCACATAACCAATCATTCTCACTATTTTAAATCAACCAGCTATACAACCCATAAAATAAAATGTGGAACCATCAATATTAATCTTAACAATTCCATTAAGGGGTGGAGACCAAGATACAAGAATTTGAATACATTAATAGTTGATATCTTATTAGCATTCACCCAGTCTTCATAAAATATCTGAATGATTGACTTTGGATTGAAGGGAGGTCTGAAATTAAGATAAAAAAACCGAGCTGCATCTTCCACTGGGATCAGCTTCGAAGGGGCTATCTTCGTAGTTTTGAATATTTTAATTTCTTTCATCAAAAGAAATATGTTCGTGACAAAGAGATATTAGAATAAAATGCAACCTTGTTATGCTAGATAGCACAATACAAGTCATAACACTCAGAGCCTTAAGTTCACAGTTTGAAGCAAAATTAAGGAGCAAGGGAAACATTTGGGGCTTTAGCGTTCCACATTCTGAATGTAGTCGACACAAGTTCGGCAATCACAGTTCTTGAAGCGGCACATGCTGCAACCCAAACACACACAAGAGGTGCATTCCTTGCATGCTGGGGTACGAGGGCAGCTCTTATAGCTTTTTCAACAGACACGTACACTCTTTATTCTGGATAAAGCAAAGAAAAAAAAACCATCTATTTTTTGTACTAGTAGTGCGCGCGCGCGCGCACACACATTATATATATATATATATATATATATATATATATATATATATATATTATATATGAGACATCGAAGATGAAATATCAATAAGAGAGGCAACTCACTTGTCATAGTGGTCAGCACATCTCCAATTTATGTTTGTCGAGGTGTTGTGGAAAGCTCTTCACTCATCCATTGTGCGCAGATGAAACCGTCGCTCTTTCTGACACTCATTGCAGCGAAGGAATTCATCCCGATGGACGAAATTTGATCTGCGATGGTCCAGTTGCTTTCATTCGCAGCATGCTTGTAATATCTCAACAGGCCCGATTTCTGAAGGAGACTTTTTTGTCTTCCTTGTTAACCCATATGTTGCCCTTCCATCTTCTCACTCCACTCCTTGCATGGCACTCAAGTCTACCCGTTGAGGTTGGCAAGTCAATACTGTTCACTACTTTTTGCCTTTCATTTCCACCATCTAGGTTGGCTGGTCAGATACTGTTCACAAAAGGTCACCAAATGTCAGTTGGCAGGTCAAGAAATTGACCCAGAGTGATCTTTTGTGAATAGTATCTGACCAGCCAACCTAAATGGTGGAAATGAAAGGCAAAAAGCAGTGAATAGTATTAACCAGCCAACCTCAACAGGTAGACTTGCTCTTATCGAGTCAGTAGACTCGATAAGCTATGCATTAAAAATATAGAAGCATTAAGTTGACATAACAAGAGCAAGTAGTAGAAGTACAGAAGCAAGGAAAGAAATGACGAAGAAAGCATGTACTTTTCTCTTTGTCCTCTTTTGCATGCTCAAGAGGGCATTCACAAGTGATTATGAATTGCTCAGTCGAGGAAATCATAAGCTTTCCAACAGTGTCACCATATTTTGGGTCGGTGCAACCGCACAAGACTTTGACAACATCTTCACCTTGGTTGAATCCGTCTATAGTCTGGAGCAGATTCAACTCTTCTGCAAACAAGGTTTGTACTGGTCTTCGCATATGAATGACGTCATTATTTTGAGCTACAATCCTTCTCCTTGAAGCTGATGATCTCTTTGGGCCTGTATAATGTAATTGAAAGAAACATATCAATTAACCCATGACAAACAAATTAGAAATCAAACTATCATAAAAATTCTTCTAGATAGTCATCAAAGTTAATCAACCAAAGACCTCAATAGAATCAACTAACCAAACACAATGTTAAATGAAGTTTCAAGCTCAAATCTTCTATTTTCCAAGAAGCAAAAACTCCATTGGTTATAGCATAAGCATTCGTTCAAAAACTGGCAAATTGTAAACCAAATTTGTCTATGAATCGATAAGAAACATGGGTGAGAGAAACAGCTAAAATGTACTCATCAAGTGCTTCTAAACAACCATATAGAGCCTAGAAAAAGATGATTGAGACAAAGTGTAAAATATTTTTACTTAATATAATCCAACGGTCTATATCTTAAATTATCCTTTAAAGATCATTTCTGTAAAAAATCAATCGAATCGGAAATCGTTTAATCATCTAATTGAATCAAACAAATGGATGGTTCTAACAACACTTCCTACTACTATGATGACTTACTACTACTATGATGAACCGTCCATGTATTTCATAAAAATGAATAACTAAAAGGTTTTCAATTTGATTGATTTTTTACAGAGCTAATCTATGTATTATATTATACAACATGAATGGTTGGATTAGAAAAGGGAAAATTTCGCAAACAGTACACCAAGTAAAGGCCACTAATAATTCTTATACACAAAGTTTCAAACCAAACATTTCGGTACACGAAATCTGAAACTCGACCCACTATCAGTACATGACGTCAATTTTTGACACCAAAATGTCAATTATGCCCTCAGTTCTTTTTTTTTTTAATAATTTTTTTTTCTATTATTTTTTTTTTCCTTCGTTTTTATCTCTTTCTTCTTCCTTCTTCCGGGCTCACTCCCTCACTCGATCTTTCGCCGTCGGGGACGGCTCTGTTCCAGGCAAGGCCTTCGGCTCCGGGACCTCAATCTGGCTGAGCGGGGCCCACGAGCTTCAGTTCAACAACTGCGAGAGAGCCAAAGAGGCCCAAATCCACGGGATCGAGACCTTGATCTGCATCCCAACTTCCGACGGTGTTCTTGAAATGGGTTCCTCCGGTTTGATCAGAGAGAACTGGGGGTTGATCCAGATTGAGGTCCCGGAGCCGAAGGCCTTGCCGGGAACAGAGCCGTCCCCGACAGCGAAAGATCGAGTGAGGGAGTGAGCCCGGAAGAAGGAAGAAGAAAGAGATAAAAACGAAGGAAAAAAAAAATAACATAAAAAAAGAATTATTAAAAAAAAAAAGAATTGAGGGCATAATGGACATTTTGGTGTCAAAAATTGACGTCGTGTACTAATAGTGGGTCGAGTTTCAGATTTCGTGTACCAAAATGTTTGGTTTGAAACTTTGTGTACAAGAATTATTAGTGGTCTTTACTTGGTGTACTGTTTGCGAAATTTTCCCATTAGAAAATTATAAAGTTATTATGCGTTAATCGCAAGAGAGTGTGAATATGCTCATTCACCCTAGGAGTGAACCTAAGAATTGTTCCTTAAAAAAAACTTAGAAGCATTGTTCAGTAACGTTTTTGAAAATGATTTTTTAAAAACGATTTTTAAAATCAAAAATTAGAAAATGAGATTGTATTTTTCAAATTTGGAAATGTGTTTAGTAGTTTACTGCAAAAAATATTATCCAAATTTTCTACGGGTGGGATTTTTGGACCGAGGAACCGACCCGAAATGGTCGGTTCAGCGCGGTTCTTGAACAGAAATTGTCGGTGCCGTTTTAAAACCAAACCGAGGAAGAGGAGATCGGTTCGGTCTCGGTTTCATCTGTTCTTCACCCCTCAGAACCGAGGTATTACACACGTGTCTCCACTTATACCCTAAGGCTTAAACATATCAACCAGTTGACCAAACCCGATGAAATCCTCTCCTGAGTCTCCTCTCATGTGTTCTTGAGTTCTTCCCCAATTCGATCGAAAGTTCGAAACCCTAAACATATCACTATATCAGCCCCAAAATTCAGTCAGATTGAATTGGAATAGCACTTCGAAACACGATTAGTCGATTTTCATTCCCAAACAGCCAAACTCGATTAGTCGATTTTCATTCCCAATCGAAACACCGTGCCCCAAACAGTCCAAGCTCTTGGTGTCGAAGTCAAACAATCTGGGTCTAGTCGAATTGATTCCGACCAGTCTGGGCCATCCACTGCTTGCAATGAAATGGCTGTTGCAAGCAACAACCTGGAAGCTGCCCCAAAACCCGGCAATGCTCGAAGCACTGCTGCTATGAAAAAAAAAGGAGGAAAGAAAGGCCAGCAGAGGTCAGATGTCTGGGATCATTTCACAAAGGTGGATCATCCATTAATCGAGACTGTTGATGGAGTTGAGAAGGTGGTTGGCAATACCAAACGAGCTCAATGTAAGTATTGACCGACGCATTTGACATGCAATCCTTATGATAATGGTACTTCATCCCTTAGGAAACACATAGAGATAGTCTGTAAAGGGTACCCGGGTAGAGTTAAGGTAGAATCTAGGCAACAAGTGTTAACCAGTGATGGGAAAAGAGGGCAGGGCAGTTTAGTTTCTGTGAATTGGAGTCAGGATAATTGCATTGAAGCTGCTACTCATATGATTGTTGTCGATGAACTTCCATTTAGTTTCATCGAAAAACCTGGGTTTAATTACTTTTGTAGTGTTGCTGTGCCTCTTTTTAAAGTCCCTTGTAGGAAAGTCTTAATGAAAAACTTTCTTCGCATGTATGATGCCAAGAAGGAGGAGTTGAGGAGGGAATTGAAGTCTCATTATGTTAGTTTAACAACAGACACTTGGACTTCCTGTCAAAACATAAACTACATGGTAGTTACTTCTCATTTTATTGATAGGGGATGGCAAATGCATAAGAGAGTGCTTGCATTTTTTGTGGTTCCAAATCACCAAGGTATAATGATTGGTAAACTGCTAGAGTCTTGTCTCCTTGATTGGTCAATTGATAAAGTTTTAACTATTTCTGTTGACAATGCATCTGCAAACAAGCATGCCATTGATTATCTTAGGAAGAAAATGTGTAGTTGGGAGATTAAACCTATTTGTGGAGGTAGGTTTATGCATGTGAGATGTTTAACTCACATTGTAAACCTCATTGTGAGGTCTGGTTTGAAGTTGATGGAGAGGTTAGTGGCTTGCATAAGGAATGCCGTAAGATATGTTAGGAGTTCAGGTTCTAGGCTTGATGAATTTAAAAAATGTGTGGAGAAGGAGAAAGTTGAGTGCAATAGGATTTGCATTTTAGATGTTTTGACAAGGTGGAATTCCACATTTCTTATGTTGGACACAGCTTTGGAGTTGAAAAAAGCATTTGAGAGATTGTATGATGATGATGAAAGGTTCTGAAATTATTTTGATGAAGATGAAGAAATTGCTGAAGATGAGGCAGAGGCTGCAAGTAGGAGGAGAGTGCCTACGAAAAGAGTTGGGCCACCAATTGAAACAAATTGGGAAAATGCAGGCATTTTTGTGAAGTTTTTGAAGGTCTTTTATGATGTGACCTTCAATGTGAGCGCTTCACTTACTCCTATTGCACACAAGGCCTTCCATGATGTTGTTACCATTGAAGCTGAGCTTGAAGAACTTAGCTCGCTAGGTATAGGGCCTTATTCAAATGAAGCTGACCAAGTCTTGTATGACATGGCAGTCCAAATGAAGTCCAAGTATGACAAGTACTTTGCTTCCTTGGATGACATGAACCAACTTTTCCTAGTTGCTGTGGTCTTAGATCCTAGGTATAAGTTGAGAAACATTGGTAGAGTGTGTGAAGTGTGGCTGAATTTGCCTGCTGATGTGTTCAAGAAGAAATCGGAGGAAGTGAAGCAACTTGTTATAGAACTTTGTGACTTGTACAGTCAGTCTAATGGTGCATCAAGTGGGCAGAAGAAGAAAGAGGACACTACTAATGACACAGCAACCAGTAAGAGTCGAGGCAGATAGTTGAATACTCAAAAGGCATAAAAAGAAAGTAGCTCAAGAAAAAATATATAGTTGATAGAAATAAAAAGAAAGTAGCTCTCAATGTTTTAGGTAATAGTATGTGATTGAATACTCGAAAGGCATAATTTTCAATTTGTTACCTTAAGTTTTTAAAATTAGTCAATTTTCTACCCTAGATTTTTGAATTAGCCAATTTTCTACCTTGGGTTTTATTCCAGCTAATCTGCTATCGTCTTGTCACATTTGTTACTGTAGGCTTTCAAAATTAGTCAATTTGCTTTCTTAAATTTTCAAAATTAACTTTTTGATACCGTAAGTTTTCAATATTAACCAATGCTTGGTAAGAAGAATTAAAATGAGTTCAATTACCTCCCTACATTTTTCACATAAAATCGTTTGTGCCCTCAAATTTCTAATTTGATCGCATGTGCCATTGTACTCTCCAATCTGATTGATTTTAGCCAATCCTTAACTAATCCATCAATTTTTTTCATATAGTCTTTCCCACTCAAACTAGAATTTTGCCTTTAGTCACGCAAGAGACACGCTAATTATATGGTCAAGGCTAAAAATTGACTCTGAGCAGACTCGCATGATCACCAATTCATGAAGAATTAACGAATTAGTTTACTAATTAATGACTAAGATTGATCGTATTTGAGAATATAAGGGCATATGTGATCAAATAAAAAGTTCAGGGGCATAAACAATTTGGTGTAAAGTTCAAGAAGGTAAATGAGTTCACCAAGATCCATCATAAACGTGATGGAACTCATTTTTCATCAAAGCAGAAAGAAATCCAAACGTTTCTCCAAGATCCCAGACATGGAACTCATACGAAAACTCAACATAGTTACCCAAATGACTGGCCCTAGATCGAAAACATCCATAACCTAGAAGCTTATTCACTCCAACTGCTAAGGGCACCCAGAGACTTTCGAGAGATACTATACCTGCACCATTGCCAACAAACAAAACCAACCATGATTCTGATGAGAGCAGGATTGCACTACCGCAACACCACCGTATTTACCATTGATGTAATGGCGATCCGATTTCATTCAGACTTGCCCTGTCATAAGCCAAGACAAACCATATCCATAAAAGATACTGGATCGACCCGTAACACTGAGCCATACTAGTCCCATCATAAAAATCCAACAGGAATTCACCATAGCAGAATGTGCACAAACCTTGACAAAATCCTTCAGCCTTCCTCTGTTTGAACAAAGCTTGAATTCACTACCAAAAGGATGATGGAAGCAAAGTACTCGTTGACATCTATCGATGCTGGACGCGGCTGACGAAAATGCAACCGGTGTTTGGGTCAATCTTATAAGGATATCTGGAACCGGTGTTTCTTTTTGTTTTGTGTTTTTTAATTTTTTGTCTCTCGGGTATGTAATATATCCACGTTACTATGTTAAATCTAGTATTCTAGTTAAATTTCCAACAAGACAAATTGACACTATTATAAAACCTATTTGAAATTAGCATGCGGAGTTCTATTTGTACAAGTACAATAAACAAAGGTCTCAACATCTCACCACCAACCCCCTAGAAATTCAACAGCATTTTTCTCATCTATTGGATAGGATAATGGTAAGGAAATACATTTGGTAGACATGCTCTACTACTTTGTATTAGATTTGTTAAGGTGAAAGAAAGTAATCTCAGCAAATGTGGCCAACAAGCACAAGAAAGTCAAAGTTCTGATAGAAGTTTGTTACAGCTTTCTGTTAGCAGAGTTTTAGTTTAATTAGAATAAGCCTGAAAAATACTTCGCGAGTTTCACAGATTGAAAAATGAGTTCCATCACGTTTCTTGGTCTTGGATCTGAACAGAAGCTAGCTAACCGTGCAGCTGATGCAGCGACCAAGCTAGCCAAAGAGAGGTTGTGCACTTTGTATTGGATTGATGGTCCTCCAACCTCCATGCAGTTAGTTCTCACTAGTGATGGTCTTCCTGGTCCCCCTTGGTACTAGTATTTATATCTATTGTGTCTTGGCTTCTTTTGTCATGAACACTAGAACTTTTTTTGTTCCATGTATTTGGATGTAAGCTTTTTGCCTCTGGGATGAGCAATTTTTTTTGAGAGGGCCTAATCATGTATTAGAAATGAGCAATTAGCCTTTGTAATAACAAACCAGAGAAATATGAGTAACTTTTCTTCGTTTTCTGTTTCTTCTTCTTCATCTTCTACATTTCATCATCATCATCAAAAATCTAGCATGGTTCGTAGCAAGTTCTTCTTCAAGATTTTCAGTTGTTCGTACTGATTTTCTCATCAAGATTCCTGTTTTAATCTCATATAAGCAATCACCAGAGGTACAAATCTTCAAGATAAGAAATTATTTCATTATTCAAGAAATTGACCTCAAGATTCAAGATGGCAATCGCAAATCATATCTGCAACGCCGTTTCCGTGCACTTAGATGAAACCAACTATCCCACTTGGTTCTTTCAGATGTTTCATTATCTTAGAGGCCATGGTCTACTTAAATTCGTTGATGGATCTAACCCTTGTCCATCTCAGTTCCACATTGCAGATGATGGTTCACCCACTTCTGATAATTAAGGGGTTTATGAACGCTGGCTTGAGCAGGACAGTTCCTTGATTTTAATGATCACAAATACTCTTCAGCAGAAGCACTTACCCTAGTCATTGGATGCTTTGCATCAATGGAGGTATGGCCTACTTTGAAGCAAAGATATCATTGTGTCTGAAGTACATATTACGCAATTGAAGGCAACACTATCTATAGAAAGCACTTGTTGCGTTTTATATCTATAAGGGATCAATTGGCAGCAGCTGGTGTTTCTATGTCTGATCAAGATGCTAAGATTTTAATCTTGCTGGTCTACCTTGTGACTTGTACGGTAACACAAACATGATATAACCATGGATGAAGTCAGGTCCTTATTCTGCTGAATTTGAGATCGAGTTAGCGCACAAGGCATTGCCTTTATCCCTTCAAACTGCTATGTGGGCTCTTAATAATATCTCTAGTTTAAGCATACATTTGCCCGACAATGGGACACTACAACAAATCAATAGCTGCAACAAGAAAGCACACAGATATAAACTGGCAGCCTCCGAAGACAAATTTGCAGGGAATCTGCAATGTTATCGAGCAGAGCTGCAGCCGGGAAACTCGACCAACATAGAATAAACACACAAGCACAAGGTCATGTCAAGAAACTAATTAACATCCTTCTCGTTCCGGTCCAGCAATCCACAGTTAGGATAGTGACACTAATATAAAATTTTGCCAAGTAAAATCAAAATAGAGAAAATCATTCAAATCAATCTTGATGGATATAACAAATGCAAACAGAGAGCATATAGACTAAATGTCTTGGCCTTTTATTTATCAACTGGAGAGAAAATAGTCATAAGATGTAAAGATGAGCCATCCATTGGCCATTTTAAAAGAGTTCAAATATCAAGTACATAACCAAATAAAACTAGAATCAAAGCAGTAGACTGCTCACTACTCAGACAGGATGGCACCACCACGATCATTCAGAAATTCAGAAACCACCACGGAGGCGCAGGACAAGGTGAAGAGTCGATTCCTTCTGAATGTTGTAATCCGCTAGAGTCCTCCCATCTTCAAGCTGCTTACCAGCAAATATGAGCCTCTGCTGGTCCGGAGGAATGCCCTCCTTGTCCTGAATCTTTGCTTTCACATTATCAATTGTATCAGAACTCTCTACCTCCAAGGTTATGGTCTTTCCAGTGAGGGTCTTCACAAAAATCTGCATCCCACCACGTAGACGGAGCACCAAATGCAGAGTCGACTCCTTCTGGATGTTGTAGTCTGCCAGTGTCCTACCGTCTTCAAGCTGCTTTCCTGCAAAGATGAGCCTCTGCTGGTCTGGAGGAATGCCTTCTTTGTCCTGAATCTTCGCCTTGACATTATCAATTGTGTCCGAGCTTTCCACTTCCAAAGTAATTGTTTTCCCTGTCAAAGTCTTCACAAAAATTTGCATTCCACCACGCAGCCGGAGAACCAAGTGCAAGGTCGACTCCTTTTGAATGTTATAGTCTGCAAGAGTTCTTCCGTCCTCCAACTGTTTACCTGCAAAGATGAGTCTCTGCTGATCAGGGGGAATACCCTCCTTGTCCTGGATCTTTGCCTTCACATTGTCAATTGTATCAGAGCTTTCCACCTCCAAGGTGATTGTCTTCCCAGTAAGGGTCTTCACGAAGATTTGCATCCCACCACGGAGACGAAGCACCAGGTGAAGGGTGGACTCCTTTTGGATATTGTAATCTGCAAGGGTGCGGCCATCCTCTAGCTGTTTGCCTGCAAAGATGAGCCTCTGCTGATCTGGGGGGATGCCCTCCTTGTCCTGGATCTTTGCCTTGACATTATCGATTGTATCAGAGCTCTCGACCTCCAAGGTGATGGTCTTCCCTGTGAGAGTCTTGACAAAGATCTGCATGCCACCACGGAGTCTGAGCACCAAGTGGAGAGTGGACTCCTTCTGAATGTTATAGTCAGCAAGTGTCCGGCCGTCCTCAAGCTGCTTGCCAGCAAAGATCAGCCTCTGCTGGTCTGGGGGAATTCCCTCCTTGTCTTGGATCTTGGCTTTGACATTGTCGATAGTGTCGGAGCTTTCAACCTCGAGGGTAATAGTCTTGCCTGTGAGGGTTTTCACAAAGATCTGCATCTGTTGGCACACAACAAATTATGTCAGTCACCTTAATCAATTTAACAAAGAATCCCTTCATACAGATTGTCTTAATAAAAATAAACAGATTCATACACACTTTACAATCAAACAAAACTTGTTGTAGAAGGAATTTCCAAACACAACTACAAACCCCTTTCGAGATGTAAAACAAAACAAAAGAGACCAATCCTTATCATAAACAAATTTCAATAAATAACATAAACAAAGAAACTAGTACAATCAATTTTTTTTTATCAACTCTGACGTTCAATCTAGAAAATAAATTGATCCGATCAGAAAACAACTTCATCACAAACAAGAACAAACTGAAATTCTCATCCAGAATTGGCGTAAACGAATTGCAAAACACAAAGCTCAACCAAAATCAAATTCACATCCAGTAATTTCTAGATCCATGTTATCCGATTCAACGCAGATCAATCCAAATTCGTTATGGTGCTAGAAAGAATCAAAGAATTTTATACAAATCGTAAAAAAACACACAGATCTAAACGAATTACACAAAAAATTGATAGATCTAAACGAAATACACAATAAATTGATAGATCCAACTGGAAGAATAGAACTACGAACCTTGAGAGCGAGAGAGAAATTTGAAAAGCTTCAACAGAATGGATTTGTTTTGCCTCTGAAATCTGAATGATGAAGGGTTTGGGGAAGAAGCAGCCTTCTTATATAGCACCATTTGCCGACTCACCTAATGGAGCTATCCAATGGAAGCGAGCCACGTGTTTTGACTTAGCTGGCATGCACGCCAAGTTTAGCTTCCCTTGCTTTACCTAGGGCTGGGCATTTTAGCCCGAAAGCCCGGAAGACCGGCCCGACCCGTCACAACCCGGTCTGTACAGTCTGGGTTCTAATTTTTTTTTTGCGCAAAACGGTTCGGTCCGGGCCTGAAGTAGATAAAGACGGTCGGGCCGGGGCCTTGTGTTTTCAAAAAAAAAAAAAAAAAAAAAAAAAAAACTGTCAGGCCCGTATATACCATTATTAGGTATTTATTGATTATTTTATTCTCTCCACACGTCAAATACTCTCTCTCCTCTTTCTCCTTCCATTTTTTTTCTTCCTCCTCCTCCTCTTTACTTCTTCGGATCTTCCTCTTCCGCTTCGCCAAGAAAGTGAAGAGCGATGTCCAGTCTGCCTCCTCGATCTCGACTACGGCCTCCCCGTCCAGGTCCGCGACACCGCCCTTGCTATTGGCTCCGACGAAGCTATTCCCAAGAGCGACGTCAATCGGGAGTTCTTCACGGAAGAACATGACCGAAAGGTAGTAGCTTTATTCGAAACCCTAGTTTTCTTTTTTGCAATTTCGCCTTTAAATTACTTCGATTCTCAGAAATCTCTCACTTTCCTGTAATTGGTGGCTTTGATTAAACGGATCGATGATTGCTTTTACTGATTGTTTGATGCATGTTTTGATTTTGAATCTTGATGTAGTTTATGTTGAAATCTGATGGAAGTAAATTTATGTTCTTGGTGTGGATTGAAGTAAATTTTCAGTTCATTTGGGTGTTTCTGATATAATTTTTCCTCTCCCTATTAAGATTGTACCATGGCTGCTAATGGGAAGGCCGACTCCGACATGTGCTCGGCCTCCTAGACCACCAAAGAGCAAGAGGAAGGCTGGAAGAAGGCTGAGATCTGAAAAGAAAAAGAAAAAAAAAAAAACATGTATTTTGGGCCCGAAAGCCTGGAAACCCGGCCTGAAATGAAATGGGCTGGTCCCTATTGGGTGTAAACCAAGCTTTGGGCCCGAACCGTAAAAAACGGGCCGGTCCCGGGCCCAGCAAATGATAAATTGAACCCGGCCCGTGCCCAGCCCTAGCTTTACCAAAATCTTGTCTTTCTTTGTAGGGTACCAAATTTGCCTTGGCCAACTCTTAGGACTCTTCTTATGTATTTTATTTTATATTTTTATTTTATTTTTAATAAATTTAATCAAAATGAGAAATTTTAGTTGTGAAGCCGAAAACTGAATCCGTTTCGTTTGGATATTGTTGGGTCTTCCCTTGATCAGTATTAGTAGAGCTGCTGTTGTTAATTTTAATCGGATATGAAATCATTTTTTTTTTTTTGAATAACGGATATGAAATCATTTGATATAGTGGGAATGCTGTCTGACATAACTGACGCTTTACGTGGGGCTTTATTTTCTTAAAAAGTAAGTAAATCAGGCTGCATAAGAAAAACAATCTTACTGAAAGTTTTGGAAGCAGCTTCCGAGTCAGGGCAATCATCACAGTCAACTAGGGCTGGGATTTTTGAACCGAAAACCCGAGGAACCGACCCGGTTCGGTCCCGGTGTTTGGTGTCTGTCATCTCTTAGAACCGAATATCAATTAAACGACACGTAGCCTAAATCAACTAAAACCCTAAAGGCCTAAAGTGCTAAACGCCTAAACAGGTCAGAACCCAAAAACGCCTCCTCTCATGAGTTCTTCACTTCTTCGCCTCTTCTCTAGTCCTTCAATTAATCGATTCAAAGTTTCAAACCATTCCCACTCTCGTTGAGATCGCCATTTTCCCATTTCGATTTCGAGTTCGATTTGAATACCTAAACATTTCTTTTTCATCCCCAGCTTCCCATTCTCGTTAAGATCGCCATTTCGATTTCGATTTGAATACCCAAACATTTCCAAACTTGGTACAAGGATGAAGGGAGTTGAGGATGAAGGGAGCGAGCTTTGATATGTCCAAGGAGTCGCAGAGCGGGAAGAGGTTGAAGAGCTCGGGTGTTGAGAACTTGAGATCAAGTGAAAGCCGATCACTTGGTGCTCGTAGAAATTGATCATCATCTGCCCTGTTAGCTTTACAGGTTTGTAATCTTTGATTCTTTGTTATAACTTATAAACTTCATTTGTGGTGGTCTAGGAGTCTGATTGCCTTGTTTGGTTTGCAGGTTTGGTGTTTCCTGCCTCCAAATTGATGTTTTGCGGCGGCTTCTGAGCTTGGGGAGATTTGTTCTGAAGGTATTGTAAGTTTGTAACCGTCGATGATTCTCAAATTTAATGTAGGACGAAAGAGAGCAGACTCATACAATTCAATTGTGGATTTTGACATGCAAACTTCAAATTTTATGCAGGCTCATTCTTTTCCATCATGCCCCAAACTTCTGGTGCCGGACAATCTAGGTCCAACCAGTCTGCTACTTCTAATTCTGAACAATCTAAGTTATCCTCTGCTTGCAATGAAATCGTTATTGCAAGCAACAAGCTGGAAGCAAGCAACAAGCCGGAAGCAAGCAAGCTCGAAGCACTGCTCCTGTGAAAAGAAAACGAGGAGAGAAAGCCAAACAGAGGTCAGATGTCTGGGATCATTTCACGAAGGTGGATCATCCATTAATCGACACTGTTGATGGAGTTCAGAAGGTGGTTGGCAATACCAAACGAGCTCAATGTAAGTATTGTCCGACGCATTTGGCATGCAATCCTTATGATAATGGAACTTCCTCTCTTAGGAAACACATAGAGATAGTCTGCAAAGGGTACCCGGGTAGAGTTAAGGTTGAATCTGGGCAACAAGTGTTAACCAGTGATGGTAAAAGAGGGCAGGGTAGTTTAGTTTCTGTGAATTGGAGTCAGGATAATTGCATTGAAGCTGCTACTCATATGATTGTTGTCGATGAACTTCCTTTTAGTTTCATCAAAAAACCTGGGTTTAATTACTTTTGTAGTGTTGTTGTGCCTCTTTTTAAAGTCCCTTGTAGAGGAGTGATAATGAAAAACTTTCTTCGCATGTATGATGCGAAGAAGGAGGAGTTGAGGAGGTAATTGAAGTCTCATTGTGTTAGTTTGACAACTGACACTTGGACTTCTTGTCAGAATATAAATTACATGGTAGTTACTGCTCATTTTATTGATCGGGGATGGACAATGCATAAGAGAGTGCTTGCATTTTGTGTAGTTCCAAATCATCATGGTGTAACAATTGGTAATCTGTTAGAGTCTTGTCTCATTGATTGGTCAATTGATAAAGTTTTAACTGTTTCGGTTGACAATGCATCTGCGAACAAGCATGCTATTGATTATCTTAGGAGGAAAATGTGTAGTTGGGATATTAAACCAGTTTGTGGAGGTAGGTTTATGCATGTGAGATGTTTAGCTCACATTGTAAACCTCATTGTGAGGTCTGGTTTGAAGTTGTTAGAGAGGTCAGTGGCAAGCATAAGGAATGCTGTGAGGTATGTTAGGAGCTCAGGTGCTAGGTTAGAGGAATTTAAAAAGGCTGTGGAGAAGGAGAAAGTTGAATGCAATAAGATTTGCATTTTAGATGTTCCAACAAGGTGGAATTCCACATTTCTTATGTTGGACACATCTTTGGAGTTGAAAAAGGCTTTTGAGAGGTTGTCTGATGATGATGAAAGGTACCGTAGCTACTTTGATGAAGATGAAGAAGTTGTTGAAGATGAGGCAGAGACTACAAGTAGGAGGAGAGTGCCTACGAAAAGAGTTGGGCGTCCAACTAAAACAGATTGGGACAATGCAGCCATTTTTGTGAAGTTCCTGAAGGTCTTTTATGATGTGACAGTTAATGTAAGTGCTTCACTTACCCCTACTGCACACAAGGCCTTCCATGATGTTGTGACCATTGAAGCTGAGCTTGAAGAACTAAGCTCAATTGGTGTAGGGCCTGATTCAAGTGACTCTGACCTGGTATTGTATGACATGGCAGTTCAAATGAAGTCCAAGTATGACAAGTATTTTAGTTCCTTGGATGACATGAACCAACTTTTCCAAGTTGATGTGGTCTTAGATCCTAGGTATAAGTTGAGAAACATTGGTAGAGTGTGTGAGGTGTGGCTGAATTTGCCTAGTGGGGAGATCAAGAAGAAATCGGAGGAAGTGAAGCAACTTACTATAGAACTTTGTGACTTGTACAGTAGGTCTAATGATGCATCAAGTGGAGGACAGAAGAAGAAAACACTAATTACTAGTGAAACAACAACTAGTAATAGTAGAGGCAGATCGAGGGCAATAAGTGGGAAAAGGGCTGTTATGCTTGAAGATTGGAATAGGCAGCTTGAACAAAACAATGAAGTTGTTGTGGGACATGAAGTGGATCGTTATTTTCTGGACCCTATAGAAAAACTTGAAGTCAAGCAAGGAGAAGAGGATGATTGGAAGATTTTGGATTGGTGGAAGCTGAATGGAGGTAAATATCCCAACTTGCAAGCATTGACCAGAGATGTATTAGCAATACAAGTGTCTACAGTTGCAAGTGAGTCCAGTTTCAGCACTGGAAAAAGGGTGATAGATCCATATAGAAGCTCTTTAACTCCTAGGACAGTTGAAAAGTTAATATGTCTGCAAAATTGGCTGAAGTCTGATTCAATTATGGGGTTGGAATATGTACCAAGTGTAGAGGAAATGGAGACCTATGAACAACTTGAAGCTGGTATGTGTTTCTGACTTTCCGTGCTTATAGACTTAAATTTTATTCATTTTTTCTCTGTTAAAATTCCCTTGAACCATATTGATTTGTTCTTTTTCTGCAGAACATGAAAAGGAGGACAGAGACAAGGCTGACAATGTTGGTGGATCTGCAGAAGCACCAAGTGTGAAAACAACAAAAACCAAAAGTAGTGAGGCTTCAGTTTCAGCCCCTACAACCAAGAAGAAGAAACTTAAAAAATGATGTAGGTTTGCTTTGTCAAGGTATGAAGTTTGTAGTTTGCAGATTTTTAATTTTTGAAGGCTTCAATTGTTTTCTTAGTTTTCTGTTTTCATTTAGTTAATGGCAGTTCAGTGAATGGCAGGTTTATATTGTTCAATATGTCATAATCTTAATTTTTGAATAATGCAGAATTGCTTGTATCATTGTATGCCTATTCGCTTTGGTGATTGCTCATTTGATTCTTGGATTGGTGGAATGGTGTAATGAGGAAGCTGAGAGGAGTCTGCATTGCAGCCATTGCTGATGGAGTTGTGCACATGCTTATTGCTTTAAAATGTTTAACCTATTGTGGAGTGTGTCAAACTGCTCATTGTGATTCTGTTGAAAACTTGGAATGTTGCAGACTTTAGAATTTCAGCCTTTCTTATTATGTTTCATACTTTCAGTCGGAATGTTTAGTTGTTTCAAACTTTCAATTGTTTCTGCATTATTTGTTTTGTTTCAGACTTCCAGTTTGTAGTTTCTACTTTGCATTTGCAAGTTGGACAGTTTGGAACGTTGTAATGGCATAATGGCATATGTGTTTATGACTTTGCATATTGCAATTTTGCAGAATTTCTGTAACTTTTGTTAATCAGGTCAGTTTTGAAACAGGAACCGAAAAAACCGAGAACCAAACCGTATGTGATCGGTTCGGTCCCATCTTCGTTCCTAAGATGAAAAAATGCAAACCCGAACCGAAAATATAGTAATTGGTTCGGTCTCGGTTCCAATGAAAAACTGCCAAAATGGGACCGATCCCAGCCCTACAATCAACTACCATGGGCTGAAATTGAGATTTTGAGACTCGAGGCAAGTTTTTTTTGTTTTCTTTAAATGGTAGTTGTAGTGAATAGGTTTCGAACTCACAATCTTTAACAAATCTCACCGCTATCACACATGCATTGTCTAAATTTTTATTAACATTTTAGTTATATATAATAACAGTAGAAAGTTGGCCTATTTCTTGTCGGAAAAATGCCTCAGGTCTGAGGCAACGGCCTCTTCCAACGTACTCACCCTAGCCCCGGCTAGTAGCAAGCAATCTTCTTAAGAGCAAATGCACCAGCAGACCAATTGGATGACCAATTGGAGAGAAATAAGGAAAAGTGGAATGCAGCGGCAATAAATTGCCGGACTGATTTGCAGTTTTTTGGGGGCCCCACCTGCCCAGGCAGTTGGATGACCAAGGATCAGCAAATGGATTGCCCGACCGTTGGTGGTGGGCTCCACACCCACATGGGCCTGCTGCCAACGCTGTTTTTTTTTTTTTAACTGTCCTTTGTGCAACGGTCACTTAATTGTGGCTGTTGGATCATGTGATCCAATGGCTGCAATTAATTGACAACGGTAAGATTTTTTCCACCCTAAAAAATAATCCGAATGGTAAAAAAATAATCAACTACTTGATCAGTTACTTGGTCAGTTACTTGACCAATTACAGTTACTTGGTCAGTTACATGGTCAGTTACTTCTCTTGGTCAGGGTGAGCTACAGCTACTTGATCAGTTACTTGGTCAGTTACTTGACCAGTTACAGTTACTTGGTCAGTTACTTCTCTTGGTCAGTTACATGGTCAGTTACTTCTCTTGGTCAAGTAACTGACCAAGTAACTGACCAAGAGAAGTAACTGACCATGTAACTGACCAAGTGACTGTAACTTGTCAAGTAACTGACCAATTGTCATAGATATATATATTTTTTTTATCATAACGATAACTTTTTTTTTTTTCCGAGAACGATATTTATACTTGATATACAATTTTATTTATTTTTAAAACTTATGCATTAATTTTTTATTAAATTAACATTGTATGATTAATCTAATTGTTAATTGTTTAGTTAATTAAATTATAAGTTTAATGAATTATTCAAATTTGAAGTGTGAATAGTGGATTGGCAGGCAAATTGCCTTTCATTGGTGCATTGTATAAGCTGGAGGCAATTGCCAATTTGGGATGAATAGTGGATTGGTAGTACCAATTTGGTTGGCAAATCAGCAATTGCCCTTGGTTCATGGGTGCATTTGCTAATCAATTGAATCTGATAAAGGGCTTTATTTGAAGTTTTGACTTGCTCCCTTATCTTTTAAGAACATTTCAACTTGTTACAAGAGCATTAAGCCTTAGAAACCAAGAGGAAAAGTACCCATAAACCAAGAATAAAGGTCAACTGAGAAGATTATATAAGATCCTATTGCTGGACCCAAATCGAACTCCATTTCCTTTTCATTGAAATAAACAAAAATGGTTTTGAAGGTGATCCAGAAGAATCGTGTTATTGAGATGGTCAATGAGACTGATGTTGAACAGTAACAGAGCTTCACACCAAACATATAAGCAAAAGAAAATCACTACTATAATGGATTAGAATCTAACTAATGGTAAAAAACTAAGAGAAGGAAGTTTTCTTCTTTGCTTGGAAAGGATGTGAAGGCAAGAATAGGATGGATCTTGAATAAACAATATCGATCTACTATTTAGAGCTCAGATCACTGAACAGATAAAAGAAAACACAGAGGCTTATTTTAGAGAGACTATCCATTTACCATTTGGTTACATTATCAAAAAGGTATTTTCCTAGGGAGGCTATCTCTGCAAGTCCGCAACCACCACCAGAACAACATTACAGATCGAGTAAATTAATGGGGAAGAGCCAACTTTTGATGAGTTTCCATCTAACTTCTTTCACTTTGAATATCATATGAGGACAGGATTAGAGTTTAGGAAACTTGGTAAAGGAAACAAGTCACAAGGGAAAGCAAGCAAGCAGAACATATGGTAAAGAAAGAAGGAAGAGGATATTATTAAAACACTCAAGCATATCAAAAATGCCACTGGTAGATCTCACATGTATCATAGAAGGAAAAATAAAATAAAAAAACTAACAGAGGGATGCCAAGTATGAAAAGTATCCCACCACCAGAATGTCGTCATACTTGAAACTCACAACCAAAGGAACCAGAATCATGCTTCTCTTCAGCTGCTCTCTTTTTTGTAGAATGCACAAGTCAGTGACCTGTTTTAGATAATTAAATACACATCATAAGATGTTTCAATTAATTGGTAAACAAAACAATACACTTGGAGATACAAACTAGTTTGAAGCAGGCCGGGGAGATTATAAGAGTGAACTTCAACAATTAATTAGAAAAAAGAAGAATATAAACTGAAAGGATTTATACTACTTACAAGGGAGGAGGCTTTCTGTGTACGTAAAAACAACAGGAGAATGTTGTTCAAATAGTTCTTTGAAATGAGTTTCTTTCCAGGACATTTTTATCATACTGAAGATGAAATAGTGTTCTTCAGTGATGAAAAAAATGTCAGTTTTTCTTGCAGCTACAGAGTCAAGACACTCCACAGTTTCATAGGGAATACCATCACGACATTTCTCCTCCCAAATGGACTCATTTTCATCCTTCAAAATCCATATAACCATAGTGTCATCATCATCAAATACAACGATCAGTGATAATTGACCTTCAAGATCAACCAAGAAGGCATGTTCAGTGACTGCAACTGGAAGTCTGATAATTCTAAAATCTTCGTCCAAACCAACTGAAAGAATGGATCCAGGGATATTATGATCTTCTTCTGAAGGAATAAACCAAAAAACTTTTCCATGAACAAATACATGATGTGCACCCATAGGACAATGCTGAACAAAACCTAAGCTTCTCCAGGTTCCACTGCTTGATGAAAATATCTCACACTCAGGGTGAATTACATCAGATTTGGATTTGGAACAGAAAAACCGAAGTACCCTATACTCACTGATTCCAGGGCCAAAGGCAACCCCAATTCCTAGCTCCTGTTTCATTTGGCTCCCATTAGGAAGTAGCCAAACTTCACGAGTTGCAGGATTGCAAATTCGGATTTCCAAGCCTGTCACTACTGCTCGAGTCTTAAATGAATGAGGAAACCAAGGATAATTAGTGAAACATATCAACCCATTGTAGGAGGCAATCATACATAGAGATGGTATATTTTTTAAACCAGGAAGACTGATTGTTCCGGTGATCACGCCGTCAGCATCCAAGAAATACAGACTTCTTTTAGCATCCATAAAAGGATAAAGTATATAGATGGACTTTTCTCTTGATTTGCTTAAATGCAGTCTAGTGAAATTTGGACTGCAAATCAATCTATGCCAAAGTTTAGAAATGACCTTGATAGTTAGAAGGAGCTTAACTGGAAGCCTTGAAAGAATATTGCCAAGCAGATCTTCAGCAGATTCCACATTGAACCAACCAGCACTCTTCCTCTGGATAAGATTAACAAAAAATTCATCCTGCTTCATCTTCTATTTTGCTTCAAGAGAAATCCAAAACTGCAATAAGAGGATGTCAAAGATTTGTTTCAAATTGTTATGACGAGGGAACAAATATCAGCAACAACATCTACAATATAGATAAATAAAAACATTCCAGCTTAGGTTCTTTCTGTTCTACACTTCTATTTTAAACAGTAGCAATATCTGGACAAAAAGAGAAACACTACAGGGAGATACTCCAGCGCATTCGAGGTTTTATAGTTTATTGTCCTTCAACTTTATTACGAGGAAACACTAAAAAAATTTCTTTTTGACAGAAATAACAGTACTACTGACGAGACCAAAAGTTAATATCAGTCTTGGGCAAAGCCTTCCAACTTTCCCTTGGTGTATTATTTTTAAAAACTTAAGACTAATAATTGAAGGAAATTAGGAGAAATATTTTGGAAATCAAAATGGATAAGACATCATGTAACTGAGGGATATGGGATAGACTTGAACCTAGGCTTTTTATCCCTTGTAAAGTTAATTTACCACACAGGTGTCTCTGCACCCACAGAGACATACAAGACTATTTAATCAAATATGTAACCGGCAATAATGAAAAAGGAAATGAGAAAAGGTACAAGCAGAAACATAAACAAATAGTCCATATCTAAATCATAGAGTACACTCTTCCTAACAAGAATTATCTACAACAGCCTCGAATTGTCACTCAATTCTGACTGTCATGTACAATCTAATTGAGCTTTCGTATCACTAGCCAACTAACTGCAGGTGAAATCTCTTTCTCTAAACTACACACACAAATGTTGGATAAAAATTCGACTTGAGCGATCCAACTTGATCCAATTAGTATCATTTTTCCATTACAAAAATTCTGCTAAGAAAATAATTTTGAACTGATTAGATAAGATAGAATTATTTAAACTAACAATCTTATAATTGTGAGATCTGGATATTTTCTACGAGGACATCAGGACATGTAACACTACAGGAAATCACCAGGAATGAATATAAATCCAAGAAAGCAAGGTCCTCCTTACACTGGGGTAAGAAGAGTTCTCCCTTCTTGCATAAGCTTGCAAGATTTACAACCTAACAGATTTCTTGCCCCCATCATGAGCTTGCAAAATCATAACCTTTGTTTAATAACAATTTCAAGGTCTGAAATTTTACTTCAAGATTTGCAACCTAACCAATTTTTGTGGAATTTATTTTGTTAAATGACACAATTTTGCAATCTTGATGAAATCCTTATTGATTCTTCTTCCCTCTTTCAATACAGATCCAAACAAAATGTGAATGGAGTAGTAGTTGAGATAAATTGGATAACAAAGGGAACTTACCAGTGAAGGTGTACCTACAGACCTGTCTTCAAAGGGAGACTGACTATTCTTCTCAAATGAAGGCGAAAGAAACTTAAAACCTATAAATTTCAGCAGCTATGGCACACGGCAATATAAGCCTTTGCATTGCAACAAATGGTAGGTGAAATGGGATTGGCAAGTGAGAATCTCGAGAAAGGGATACTAAACGGTTGAATTTTATCAATTGTCAGTAGCAAAAAAGATTGCTATAATGATTAATCAGTTTCTGGTTGCGGAATGAGCAAAATTATGGACATTTTGTCATGACCTTACTAAATAAGCTTGTTCCCTTTCTTGAAAATATTAACTATTATCTTACATACTTTAAAATATGATGACAGCAATAACAATATGCAGGAAACAACTAGTAATAGCTTTGATATGAGTGTAAGATTCGAAGGTTTAAGTTGTGTGTCCTGCCTAAATTATATTTATAACAGACCATAGTTTGATTAAAAGCAAAGCTGAGATAAAATCTTCCATAGAAATGTTATGCATGTGTGTAATTGGCACATGACAGTTCATGAAACAGAGGAAAAGCCAGAGAGAGACACAATTTTATTCAATCAACTGCTAACAGCAAGTTAGTATTTTTTTTGGCACGAACCAGTTGAACACCTATAAAAAGAGGCAACTGGCAATGAATCATGATGATAAAGTAGCAGAAGGACAATATCAATAACATCTGCAATTAGGCACAAGTCGCATTACAATCACACCCTGTTAGTACTAAGATTGAGATCAATAGCTCATAGATAGTAAATTTATCGACTCATTATATCATAATGCCATAATACAGCAATTTGCAAGAAAATGAATCCCTCAGTAAAATTTGCTATGAACTAAACAGAACAAGGGACTTTGAATATGTATTTATATGAGAGAAGTTCAAACCCATTAATTTTCATTCCAACCTCACAAATCTCTGGCCTTACTTTACATTAAATCTTTCTTATTCCTTGGATAGTTTTCTCAGTCAGAAACCCTATAATTACTAGTTGGACTCTACCACAGAACTGAAACCCTCTGAGTATTCTCAGTAGTATAAAGTTTGCTCTGCCTACACTTTTGCCATCAAAATTCAAAATCCAGAAAGAAAACCCAAGCAGGGTATAACCCATCATAATCATTGAATTAAAAATCATCACTAAATACCATCGGCCAACAATTTTGTGGGCTTTAATTTTGATCATATTCTTTAGCAAGAAAAAACTGATATTGGAAAAACATACATATACAACTTGAAAAAACTTCCACTTATCAGATCTCCATCTTAGATCTCTCCCTGTTTCATATTGCTGTAACTGAAGAAACAGCAGCTAAGAAAGGTAAAAGAAGCAAGCACTTACCATTTTTGAGTAAAAGGAATGCAGTAAAAGTTCATAAATCCAAAAGAAAAGGTGAAAAAATGGTACCTCTCGGTGATCTGTGCAGAATTGCATGCAAGGCCAAATTGCAGAAGAGGGAATTGCGGCTGTCGTTTCCCAGTTAACTGAAGAGAGTTCCATTGAGAAAGAAAGGTCTTGACCATCTTGATAGGATTCTTCATTCTTTTGCGATGCATTGCCAAGCCATTTCGCGCCGAAACGACGCGAATGACCGGGAAAAGAGAAGGTTGTTAGCATTTTTAACAAGAGATGCATATGGCACTGCAAGCGTCCATGACTTCGAAAAGTATAACACACTGACTGAGTCACTGACATATGTCCCTGTTTCTGAATCAGAAACTATTTAAAGCGTGTCTCTACGCTTTTTGTGTCGGGCCATGCATGGTCCAATCCAACCCTTTAATCGTACCCGAGTGGACCCATGACTTTCTGAAAAATTTCATAAAATTTTATTTTACAACTCACACTCTATCATTTTTTTTTTTTTTACGGTTACTTAGATTTTTATTTTTAATAACTTAATTTTATGTATTGTAAAATGGGGAGTGTGAATTTCACTATTTCAAAATTATATATGCACTCAGTCAGATACGAAGACGAATGAAATTCTAAATATTTAGATATATTTGAGTTTATTAGCATCGATCAATTAAGGATATCTCATACTAGCCATACACAGTTTTAAGTGAGGATTCAATTATTTGTCCTACCTGATTGCATTGTTTGGTCCCACGTGCCAATAGTAGGACCTAGAGACTTCTTGGTCCATCATTCTCTATTGGATCGGTCGCTCAAGATCTTTGGTGAGCTTATATTAGATTGACATGCTAAGAAACTATAATTTAAGTGTTAGTTACAATGGTGATCCGTTAACATAATAAGCACCTATTGAAAATGAAGATATTTTTTACAAGGAAAATTATTAGTGTAAAATCCCAATCCAATTTTCTATAGTTCAAGACTGTAGTATTAGGAACTTTTTATTTATTTATCTCCATAACAAAGCTATTGTCATGCAGTAACATTATGCAATCTCACTACAGTAGAATAACATTAAGATTATTGATATCTTCAACTCACAAGTTTATCTGTACTCAAAATAGAAACCACATCAGTCACTACTCTTTTCAAATTATCCCATTTACTACTGACATTTCAAAGAAAAAAAAAGTTCAATACAAAATAGAAAGTATAAACAGATGTAGCTATATTGCTATATTATGTAAGAAAGTTAATTATTAGTACATGACATTGTTTGAAAAAAAAAAAAAAGTGCGTTAAAGTTTTGGGAAAATGTATTGGTAATTTAAAAGAAAAATTATAAACTTTTGCATAGTCACTTACTTACCCATAGACGGTGTATATGAAGGACTGAGATTAGATGAATATGGTACAAGTGTTTTAATCTAAACCGAAAGTGACTTTTTTTGTTTATATAAATAAATAAGGATCATGCGATGTTAATTCATTGGAAGCTATCAATGTATGGAACAAGTTTCACGTACCGTCAATCTCGGAGGAAGGTTTGTCACACTCTGAGAACCCACCCCATGACGTCTGTCCTATTTAAATATAATAAGGAAGAGAGAAAAACACAAAGGTTTGGGGAATACCAAAACAAAAACCCAATCAAGAACAAACAAGGAAGAGACAAAGCATATTCTCATACACAAATGAGAACGAAAGTAGAGAACAAACCAAACCAACAAAATAAAGGGAAATTCGTCCAAACAGTGTCTGAACTTTTCCAGACTATTAATTTTCATACCTATACTTTGAAAAATGTCATAATGGTACCTGAAGTTTTGGCCCCGACCCAATTTCCGTACCTAGCAACAGTAAAGTCGTCAACGGCGTTAAATTTTGAGGGGTAAATCTGGAACTTCAGGTATTCTCAAGAGAAAATCTTCCAAACAGTGTCTGAACTTTTCCAGACTATTAATTTTCATACCTATACTTTGAAAAATATCAAAATGGTACCTGACGATTTAAGCCCGACCCAATATTCATACCTAGGAACAGTAAAACCGTTGACTCCGTTGAACAGTACCAGAAAAGTATGCCAATAACTACCGTTGGGTTCAAACATTGCCCCCCAGACCTCGAAGTCAAAGGTCTTCGTCTTACCTCAGTTGAGAGCCGCAGAACTCAGCTACCTACCTCAGTTTTCTATCAGGAGAAAAAATTGAACTCGGGTTCTTTACTCCTAACAGAAGCTCTGGTACTAGAAGATATGTTGGAATTCGCTATTACAGATCGAATCCACAATGTGAGGCGTCAACCACCCAATTATTCCCTCTCAGTGATGGCTTCGCCGGCAACGCGATCTTCTCCAGCATCTTCTCTGCTTCGATTTCAATCAAAAATCCCAAAACCCACAATCCAAAAAATCAAATTCAATTATTTGCAGCTGAAATCAATTTCAATTTTTCTTTTTTTGATGGGTTTGGGAGAAGACAACAGAGAAGAAGGAAAGAAAAGTCGTGATTAGGTAGATGCATGTGGAAATTTTGGTAGCTATAACAGCAAAAATGGTTTGGTTTGCAAGGGTTTGCTCGGTTTTAAGCCTAGTTCACCAGATAATTGGAATCATGGAGATTATTCGGGTGGATGCACAAGGAAATTTCAATGCTTTAGGTTGGAATCCGACGAGTCTGATAGCAAAGGAATCTGAAATTTTGGTAATTCCACTTTGGGTCAAGTCTGGGTCCGATCTCTGTTGGAAATGGAATGGCGAAGCGATTCCGATCTCTGTCAAAACGAGATGTCGTAGTTTGGGCAATCTGCTAGACAGCCTTGACGCGAGACCCTAAGTCAGGTTCTGGGGTGTCGGAGGACGATTCCGAATTCAGGTCGTCGATGTAGATGAAGGTCGGGTTCCGATCAAGTATGGGTCTGAGTACGGCTGTTGGCGGTGGTCTGGCATCGTACGCCGATCTTCCTGAGTTCTTCTGGATACGGGTATATGAATATTTAGATCTAGGTATACCATGTTGATATTGGTATTTGAATCTCGTATTGGGCATGGTAGTTATTGGCATACTTTTCTGGTACTGTTCAACGGAGTCAACCATTTTACTGTTCCTAGGTATGAATATTGGGTCGGGCTTAAATCGTCAGGTACCATTTTGATATTTTTCAAAGTATAGGTATGAAAATTAATAGTCTGGAAAAGTTCAGATACTGTTTAGAAGATTTTCCCTTGAGAATACCTAAAGTTCCAGATTTACCCCTCAAAATTTAACGCCCTTGACGACTTTACTGTTGCTAGGTACGGAAATTAGGTCGGGGCCAAAACTTCAGGTACCATTATGACATTTTTCAAAGTATAGGTATGAAAATTAATAGTCTGGAAAAGTTCAGACACTGTTTGGACGAATTTCCCCAAAATAAATAGAGTAAAAACATTAATTAAACCTACAAGGAAGCACAGACAACAAACCCCATGTTGGTGATGAAAAATTTCGATTAAAATTTGACTCACCAATAAATAAAGACTGGAGCGGGAGTTGATCAGGAACAATCGAGAAGCTTCCCTTTACCGTTGACTTGATATTTGACTGTTGACTTTGAAGTTTGGCCGTCAATTCGAAGAAGGGGGAGGGGGGGGGGGGGGGTGTTAGTATCTTTCTTAGTCGAGTGTAGTAAACTAGTTGTAGATGAGATATATTACCTAGCTGTCGAGCCTCCTACTTATAAGAGGATTCTTACTTTAGTGGCAAGTCACAATTACTACCATACTTATGGCTGCAATCATTTCTACACTTATAGCTATAATCATTACCGCATTTTATGGCCAAAATTATTATTTCATTCATATCCGGGTCATTTGTCATAATTGCAGGTCCAGAAATGTTGACTACCCCCAAAACCCACCACATCTAGAATCACCATTAGTTGCACTAAATTTCTAGATAATTTTTTTTTTCGAATAAAAAATTTCTAGATCATTAAGTGACTTGATTTAAAAAAAAATTGAGCTAGCTTGATCACAAAAAAAGAAAAAAAGTTTCTACTTGACTTCTTACATGTGTTAAACTCGTGATAGTCTGTGATTAACGTGTTTCATATCAAGGCAAAGTTTCATAAACGGGAGAGAATAATCATAAGCCTTAGTTTTAACTCTAACTTCTTCAATTTTTTTTCTTCTTCTTATTAGTTGATATTGAAGTTTGAAGTTTCTTCATGCGTAATTTTAAGGTTATGCATATCGTATGAATTTGATTTTCTATTCTGAATTTTTAATTTTTTTTTTAATTTTTTATAATTTGATCTTGGTTCTCATTGCCAAAAAAAAAATTGAAATATGTTCAAGTAAATCCAGAATATGTGTCTGGCCCAAACTCGAGATTATTTGCTCTAGTTGAAATAGGGTTTATATTAGAGATATTCTCGGAGAATCTTAGGAGATATCCAATCAATGTACGATTATGTTTCCATGTACAACTTTATCTCTATGCTTGTAATCCTCTATATAAAGAGGTCCCTATTATCAATGAAAGCATGACTCAATTCTCTCCCAATTTCAGTTTTCCTTAAACACGTTATCAGTACGAAGCCCTAACCCTGAAACAAATAGCCAAACCCTGATTCAAGAAGCAAAAACCCTAAATTCGAATACAAAACCTTGAATCCTTTTCTTCCTCCACCTCACACCTTGAAGCCCTACACAGAAGGAGTCCAGAACCGGCCGGAAACCTACCGAACCGGCCACCGGAAGCTCCAAACCACCCGCAGCAAATACTCCACCGGTTCACCACCTTCCGGACCTCCAATTTCTACCAAATTTCTGCAGCAAGAGCTCCTCAGACAAACCATTCAGGAACCGGAAGAAATATCCCAAAAACCGGTCTGGAAGATCCTGAACTGGCACTGTGAACATCCAGCAGAAGAAGAAGAAGAAAAAAAGAGGAGGCAGCCCAAGCCAAGAATAAGCCAAGCTCAAGCCGAAAATAAGCCACGGCCCAAGCCAAGAATAAGCCAAGCTCAAGCCGAGAATAAGCCACGGCCCAAGCCGCCCACTGCCGGCATGCCCACCAATGACACACGTTAGCAGCCACGTCAGCAACCAGTCAACTGCCACGTCATCAGCGGGCCCCAGCGCCACGTCAGCATCGGTCAACGCCGGTCGACCATTTTCGGTCAACTTTCCGGTGACTTTTCCGGCCACTTCCGGCGACTTTTTTGTGCATTTTTCCTGCCACTTTCCGGCGACTTTTTCCGGTCAAATTTTCCAGCGACCTATTTTGAGGTATTTTTTACTAAAAGTTCCCGTTTTTAAAGTTTTTATTTCTTTTCTCTTCTTTTTCTCGGGGACTTGCAAACTCCCTTCTTCTACCCCCCTTTCTTCATCATAGGGGAGACCTAATTAAGCCGAACTGTGGGGGTTCGTGCTCACTCTAAGCTTGGAGTTTGTTGAGATCTCCAAACTTAGAGTTTGTAGAGAATTTATAATCGACCACTTACATCATTGTTTCGATCTAATCCAATATCTCTTGGAATCGGATTTCTTGGAAGCGACTACGCTCAGAAATTTTATTGTTTTCGTGGTAGCCTTTTACGCTCCGAAACTAACCCATTTTCTTGTTCTCTTTCAGGATGAGTAACCTGAACAAATTGGACTTTGCTCCATTGGGAACAATTGGCTCTGGATATCACAAGTGGGTTCGTGATATTCGCCAGCATCTCAAGGCCGATGGAATCCTGGATACGATTCTCGAGCCTAGCCAGGACGTGCTAACTGTTGAGTAAGCTCAAGCTTTGGAAGCAAATAGAGCAGCCTTAGAGGCAAATAAGGCGAAAGCCATCATCCTAATGACTTGTCACATGGATGATTCGCTCCAGTAGGAGTATATGAATGAAGAAGACCCCAGAAGGTTGTGGGTCTCACTCGAAGAAAGATTTGGTAACGTCTGTGAATCCATGCTTCCTGAACTAGAAGTGAGATGGCATAACCTCCGCTTCTGTGATTTCAAGTCAATTCTTGACTACAACTCGGAAGCACTTCACATTAAATCCTTAATGGAATTCTGTGGTAAAGAGATCACAAATGCGATGTTGATTGAGAAGACTCTCTCTACCTTCCTCGTCTCTGCATTGATGGTTGCTAAGAACTATCGAATCGATGTTACTGCAGGACGGATCACAAGGTTTCATGAGCTCATTGGAGCTATGAATGTCGCTGAACAGCATGACAACATCCTTGTGAAAAACTATAATTCGAGATCCGTGGAAACAGAGCATATTCCGGAATCCAATTATAGTCGCGCCCCTAAGAGAGGGAGCCAAGAGCGAAACCCTAATCTTAGGGATACTTCTGGACGTTCTGGTCCATATAATCGCTCTACTTGGGAAGGTAACCGCCAAAATAGGCGAACACGGAACCGAAGAGGTCAATGTGGAAAGAGAGAGGGAGGCAACGCCTTTGGCCATGTTGGTGGCGCCGCCAACAGTAGGAGCCATCTAAATGACGCTTCCAATGCGCCTCAATCAATGGAGTTTGAGCAAAGAGATGTATGTTCTCGATGTAGCAGTCATTGGGCACACATTTGTAGAGCTTGAGAAGAAACTGTCACCGCCTACAAAGCATATTGTGAAGCAAGAGAAGCTCACTATGTGGAACAAGAAGATCAAGAAGATGATCTAGAGTGATAGGTTGAAGACTACAAATCTGGCTGGGATCAATAGATCGCCAATTCTGTTTAAGTCTTTATTTTTCCAAGAGATGTAATAGGCAATTGCCATATACTTTGTAGTAAATGCCATTGGTTTAGTTTTTCTTCACATAGGCTAATCCAAAATAAGTATGATGTCTGGGAAGGTTTTGAGATAAGTGGTACTTAAGCGAGCTTTGCTCCACCGACATCTCTCTACTCACCTGGTCATATTTATTTTGGAGTTACCAAAAGAAGTCAAACGACTACCTTTGTTTTGCATTAGCTAGCATTTGGATTAGATTCTTCTAATGGTTAAGAGACAATGATGTACTCCGTTGGCTTATGAATAAAATTTCGAGTTCTTTTCATTATGACTCCATTTTGATTCTGAGCATATTACTTTTGTGACTACGATGGCTGGGTCATCAATATTAATTCAAGGACATGGAATAGCCCAAGTTCCCATTGCCAAATGGCACCTTGATTATTGTCACAGAAACTCTCTACGCTCTTAGGACAAATCGCACCTATGACTAGCCAACGGATTCCATGCAAAATCGCATGTAGAGAACGGAAATGAGTTCCTTTGCAATACCTCTAATAATTGCGAACAAATACGCATCTTAGAGAAGTTTATGTCTCTCTCTAGTGGACTCTATGTCACTAATCAAGCTATTAAATCCAATAAAGTTATGAGAGAAGATCTCTTGGATTTAGACACATAATAGCTTTGTTATGACAGGATAGGTCATCCTGGTCATGATGATCCATCTACTAAAGACTTCGCACGGACATCCATTCTCTTGAGCGAAATGAAGCATGAATCAAAAGTTGATTCCTAGACTAAGTGTGACCGACGCTGTTGCCTAGGGCACCGCCTCCATCCACCACCAGCCTAGGGCTGGCGCAGTCCTTATCCATGACGCCATGGATGGCATCCATCATGGTGATGGCGCCCCAGGTGATGCTGCAATCACCAACTTGCTTCAAATAGCGTTTTAGACGCTCAGGCCCAACCAAAATCCTCATTGGTTGCTTCTAAAGCCTTTCGCTCGTTTTACCAAGCCCGTTCCTTAGGTAAATTAGGATTGAGACCGTCCTATGCAAAGGATATCAAAATACTCATTCTATTCTTACATAGAATCTGTGGGGATTCTGTGGACTAGTTCAACCAACTTGGGGACGTTTAAATATCTCATGATGTTGGTTGACACGCAAACACGCTGGTCACGTGTTGTGCCATTGTCCACTTGTAATGCTGCTTATGCTACAGTCCTAGCAAATATCATATGACAACGGGCTCACTCCCCGGATCATCCTATTCCGTTAATTGGACTTGACGATGCTAGAGAGTTTACATCGAAGACTTTCGATGGTTATTGCATTGGGACTGATGTTGGACATCACATTCCCACGAACACACCCAAATGGTCTCGCGGAAATGTCTACGATGGTAGTCCAGACATTGGTAATGCGCACCAATCTCCTTATATCCGCTTGGGGTGATGCAATATCGCATGCAGCTATGCTAATTCGTCTATGACCCACTGCCACTCAATCTACCTCTGCGTTACAGCTAGTGACTGGGTACAAGTATCGTACTTACGCATTTTTGAGTGTGCCATTTATGTGCCAATTGCGCCGCCACAACGCTCTATGATGGGTCCTTACAGAAGAATGGGCAACTCAGTTGGATTTGAGACTCCAACAATCGTCCGCCACTTAATGCCCTTGCAAGGCGATCTCCTTACCGCTAGATTTACGGATGTCACTTTGATGAGACAGTCTTCCCGTTGTTAGGGGGAGATAAGAACACAGATGTTCAGCAGGAACGACAGGAATTGTCGTGGTTTGTCCCCACTCTGTCTCATCTCGATCCCTACTAAAGTGACGAGATCACACATATGCTGCAAATATGCCTGCGAGGAAGTACGTCCCTACTAGAGGACGTAGCGCCATCCTACACAGAGGTAGGCATGGCGCCAACGCCAAAGACAGTGACACTCTGGCATTATAGGTCATGGCCCTAGCTAGGATGCGTGGGAGGCTCGTGGGTTCGAAGGATGCTTTGGCACAACCTAATCTTTGGATCATCGACACTCAAAATCCGTCTCATGAGAATCTTCCGGGTTATGGTTATCGTTGGGGGACGCCTCAACGTCAGAATCTATTCTTAAGAAAATAGAGCTCTTTGAAAATTACACTAGTGTACATGAGACGTGGGATAAAAACTCCATCATAATTGATGATGTAGTCGCGCATTTCGTTGTGCATGAGTTTGTTGAGTCTGATGATATCGAACCGTGCTCCGTTGATGAATAAATGCCAACGTAGAGAAATTTGGCCTAAATGGAAAGATGCGATCCAGGTTAAGATGGATTCTCTAACGAAGAGGAAGGTTTTTGAGCCAGTGATGTCAACACCTCCTAACATAAAATCTATTGACTAATGGGTCTTCGTTAGAAAGCGTGATGAGAAAAAAGAGATGGTAATCTCGCCTTATGGCGCAAGGCTTCTCACAAAACGCCCTGGAATCGACTACGATGAGACATATTCTCTCGTAATGAATGTCATTCCACTCCATTACCTTATCAGTTTGGTAGTTTCCAAATAACTGATCATGCAGCTTACAAATGTGGTCACTACGTATCTCTATAGGGATCTAGATACAGAATATACATGAAGGTTCATGGTGAACTTCATTTACCCAAGTCAAGTGGCTCTAGACCACGGAGCGCGTTTGCAATAAGATTGAAATGCTCACTAAAGTGACTACTTGATTGGGAAGGGATATGCCCGCGCATTTCCATAACAAGTTTCGGATTCTATCACGGTAGAAACCGCTGAACACTTGAAATCCGAGTTTGAGATGAAGGATTTTGGGAGAACACAATTATGTCTCGGTTTGGAACTTGAGCATCGTGTCGATAGATGCTTAGGCATTTTGACAAGGTCAAGCCTTCAAGCACCCTCATGATCGTCCGTAATCTTGATCCTGAAAATGATCCTTTTCGTCCAAAGGATGATGACGAAGATGTGCTAGAGGCAGAAGTGCCTTACTTAGTACAATAGGCACATTATTGTACTTAGCCCAATGCATAAGACCAGACATCTCATTTGCCATGAACTTGTTAGCTAGATATAGCTTTGCGCCTACACGACGCCATCGGATTGGTGTAAAAGATATCTTTCAGTACTTGAGATGTACGATTGATATGGGCTTGTTCTATCCATACAGAGAGATGATGGATTCGGACCCATCACACACCAGGAACGCCGCCAACACTAGCCTGCGTCCTCTATCCCCATCCCAAAACAACATGTGTTTTGGAGGGTTTTGCTGATGATGGGTATCTCTCTAACCCACACAAAAGTCTTCCCAAACTGGTTAAGTGTTCACCATGGGTAAAGACCATGATATCTTGGAGGTCTACAGAAATAGACCCTAGTCGCTATATCTTCGAACAATGCAGAGATTATTGCTCTTCACAAAGTGGTTCGTGAATGTATATGGATTGGATCCATAATTACGTATGTTCGAACAATTGTGGTTTGAAGTCTACCACATATGAGCCTACGAGCATTTAGGATAATGCTGTTTGTTTTGAACAAATGAATCAAGGCTACATCAAAAGCGACATCACCAAGGATAATCAGCAACAACAAACTCTCCTCAAGATCAAAGTGAATTAGAGCATCTCCAATGGGTTTGTTATTTGGCTTTGGTCAAATTTGAATTTGACATATGACATGGCAAATTTGATGTAGCAACATTTTGACTATTTTTAGCTCCAATGGAGATGTCAAATTTGAATATTACTTTAATATATAAAATTCTATTTATGTTGTTTTTCCTTTTTTTTTTTTTTTTTTCTTGTAATCAAAGATCATACAATGAATGGTTCCATTTAAAGAGATGCAATTGAGATTATGAGAATTTGCTCACCTGAAACAGAAACAGAAACTGCTTGAAAACTAGCAGTCAAGATAGCAGGAAACAGAATCAGCTTGAATTTGATAGCAGTCAAATACAACATCACTGGAAACCAACAAACTGATACAAACTGAAATGGATTGAAAACAGAAACAGAAATTGCACAGTTCTAGCAGTCAAATAGCAGGAAACATAGTCATTCTTAAAGGGTTTGCAAGCAGTCAAATACACGATCACTGGACAAAACCTCAAACTGATACAAACTAAAATGGAAACCAACAAACCAACAACCTCACACTTCATATATCACCTTGGAGAATTTTCATCTAAAGTTTGGAATAATATGCCCTCTGCTCAGGATTCATAGTAGATGTATCCATAGAATGGCATGGCTGTTACAATGTGGAACATATGTAATGGTATGGCTGTTACAGGCCTGTAAAAACAAAAACAAAAAACATAAGCATAAGGCTATAAAGTTGCAATCTTTCTAATAAGATTCAGTCCCCAAAATCATATTCAGTTGTTCAATACTTCAAACAGTCACAAAAACTGGCTCTCAACAGTCAACATAACATTTCTTCATTCTAGTGTCTTGCAATATATGCACATATATCAGTTCTGCAATATATGCACATATATGCAATATATTCTAGTGTCTTCACTACCATTATTATACATGAATGGGCTAGTCTTCCTAATTTATCGGCACATAACACTCAACTTGCGCATTCAATTTATCAAGACAGCATTATGTTTAGCAACCTTAGACAAATAAACCAACCATCCAAATTGCTCATTTTTGAAAATGCCTATGGACCCAATAGACAGGCAATGAAAGCAACCCTATACACAACTAAACCAAGCAAAATGGCCAATTTTCTTCAACCAACAATATCTGATTCAAAATCTCAAACAGCCATTTCAACAAATCAGGCTCAAAAGCAACCAATCAAGCCAGATCCAACCTAAACAACACCCAAAATCTCATTTTTCCCCACATATTTACGATCCCTAAATCACCAAACTCGTATTTTCAATCCCAAAATGATCCAACTCTCCAAGCATTCCACTGATCTGAAACAAAAATTCAGAAACAAAACAAAAGCGAGCAGAATCACACACCGCTGTCACCGATCAAAAGAAGCTTTATGAGGTAATCGTAATCGGCTCTAGCCCTTGCTGGTGGAGCAGCCATTTCTGGGTTTCACCTAATCAATGGAGACTAACACGTTTGTAAACTCAAAATCGAACCTTTCTCTCTGCACATAACCAAATCAAAGGCGAAAAAAGCCATATCAAAACCGGAATATAGAAGAATGAGATTGCAGGAAAAATCAAACAGCGGGAAATACCAGATCAAGGAAAGAGAGAATTTGGGTGGCCAAAATTTGCTTCTATTTACCTTGAATGAGCGGTTCTCACACACAGACCTAGCAAAGCTCCCTTCTCCGACTATGGTGGGTTGGGGACTTACTTGGGCTTGGCTAATAATGCGCACTGTCTCTCTTACCTTTTTCACCCTATGCGCTCATCCATGAGGAAGAAAGACGAGGGAAAGAGATCGAGAGAGAGCGAGAGAAAGAAACAATAAAAAAATAAAAGACCGAAAGGGGAGAATCTGTCAAATTTGACAGAGGATGCTCTTATGTCAAATACACGTGTAATAGACAGATGGGTTGGAACATAATTTGGTTGGTCAAAAATAAACGTTAGCTGTCCATCTGGCAAAAGACCCATCTGTTGGAGATGGTCTTAGGTTCAATCTGAGGACCGTATGGCAGGCTTGCTCACTAAGTCATTGCCTAAATTCCACTTTCGAGAAACATGTTGGTAGCATCATTTGCGGAAGTTATCCGAACTCCCGTGACCGTTGTCATCAGGGGGAGATGCAGACATCAGGAGGAGATGTCTACATGTATGGTCTCGAAACGTGAAGGGTGTCTTGTGCTCTTTTTCCCCTTCGACCGAGGTTATTTTTGTCCCACAGGGTTTTTGTTACTCGACAAGGTTTTTAATGAGACAACGAAAAGAGCACCACGTTTGGGCGACACAAGGGGGAGTGTTCAAGTAAATCCAGAATATGTGTCTGGCCCAAACTCGAGATTACTTGCTCTAGTTGAAATAGGGTTTATGTTAGAGATATTCTCGGAGAATCTTAGGAGATATCCAATCAATGTACGATTATGTTTCCATGTACAACTCTATCTCTATGCTTGTAATCCTCTATATAAAGATCGAGATCCCTATTATCAATGAAAGCACGACTCAATTCTCTCCCAATTTCAGTTTTCCTAAAACAAAATCGATTTTTTTTTGTATCAGATAAAAATAATAGTTCAATGTACATAAAGATCTCGAATGCACTAGAATGCTGGATTTAGACATTCACCTCGAGCCCCCAAATTCTCAAGGCCCCCAACCTAATTCTAACTCACTTTCTCATCCTCATTTACCACGTAGGCTAATTAATTCCAATAACGAAGTCCGCAATTTACTCCAAAAGATGCCAATAGTGAGAAGGATTGAAGGTCTGCCATGAATGACTCTAGCTTGGATAGGACAAAAGTGAGAAGAGATGGAAAGAGGAGAATGAGAGAAACAATAAATAAATAAAAAGATAACAGATGACTTGTGGCTATCAAATTTGATAGATGAAATGAGAACTGTCATTCACGTTGGATTTGAAGGATGGGCTGAATATGTTGTTATATGTCATTTATATCTGTGGGAGCTCCATGGTGGATTTTGACACTATTGTTAGAGTTGCAGTAGTAATAATAATAATAATAATTGCTCTACGCCCTAATTGCCCACAAACTTTTTTCTCGATCAACTGATGAAAATTACGGGTATTGGAGATTTCACTGTGTTCACTAACTAGTAACGAATTTGTTCAGCAGCCCAGAGGTATATGTAATCCAACAGCATGTCACGCTTTGAGTGACAGACTGGAGAGAACCCACCAGCCCTACTCTTGGCACGAAAACCATGTATTCCAGAAACAATAGTGTTACAGAAACCCAACATATTTCCCAACTCCGGCTACACGTACATTATCATTCGCATCGCATTCACTTCATGGTTCTCCGATCATAATAGACCATTACACCAAAATGAATGAACCCTTAAGAGGCTTCACCAACGTCATGAGCGACGGCACCAAAGTAGTCACCGGCCGAGATCGTCTTCGAAGTCCGAACACGGTGCAGTGCACCTCTGCCTCTACCTTATCACCCAGAAAATCCGTGACGAGAAGGACATGGTTGTAGGGTTTGGCAATGAATGTTCTCTGGTAGACACGGAAGACGGCCGAGTCGAACCTCGGGTGGTCCTTATCAAACTCTTCTCCTGCGTCGAGTGTGTCCTTATAAGATTGAACCATAAGTCAGGCCCCGTGTGCCCTTCGCTGCTTAACTTCTTCATGATGAAGGACATTGTTTTGTTGGAGTTCATGTCAACGAGGACGTGAGGATGTTGAAGGAGAATTATGGGGTTGTGGTTAGGAATGTGGTGGAGCTGAGTGAATTGGCGGCATATGGGCTTCGAAAGCCGCAACTTTTTGCTTATGGAGCAAGGGATTTGGTAAGAGATGTTTTGAAGCTGGGGCTTGAGCAAAGGCCTCAGAAGGTGGCTTGGATGAGCTGGACTGAGGAGTTTCTGACCGCAGAGCAGATCGAGTGTGCAACAATTGATGCTTATGTTGCTTATAAAACTGGGAAGAAGTTACTGAGCAGCTAGGAGAAAAAATTGGTATATTCTATCGGTTAGTGATCTCAAAGCATGCAACGTACATCATTAGTTTACTATGTCTAATTGTCCTAAGCACAGTTATGTATATGTGTTGGCTTGATATACATTATTAACTAAGTTTCTGTATAAATATGCATTGAATCACTGTAAAAATTAAAATATATAAGATCTCGATCGTATGACTGCAATAGATCGATGTTGCATGCACACTACCTCCAAAAGCATTTTCCACAAGATAGTGAATCCCTTATTCGATATCTTGGTAAAATAATGCATTGTGATCTAATGTGAGGATGATAGCTTAGATTTTTAATTCCAAGGTTTATATGGTACTTTTATACAGCAATTCTGCTTAAAGACAAGCTTTGCAAAATTCACTGTTCAAATGGATCATCATTTTGGTGTTTTAGCCATCATCATGCAAGCATTATTTTACTTCCAAGCTTATTCTCACTTTGCAGAAAAAATTGCAGGGCGTCGACTTTTAATTCTCCCCTAGCACCATTAAAATGATTTTCTTATGTTGAAAGTCACAATGAATATCATTGATTTATTAGCTTGATTACATGAGACTAATTGTTGGGATTTTATTGTAATTGATAGGTTACAAATATGGCAATTAATATTGTCATATCTTGTTGTAATTATAGGTTGATTGTATAGCTGATTCTCAGCCTCTAGAATTTTCTTTTCCTTTATATATAATTGTAACACATTCTACTAAACATACATGAGAAAATAGAGAATCATTCTCTGCAATTTTTATTCTCAATCAGCATTTTTAACATGGTATCAGAGCACCGATCTTGGTTGCTCTATACATTTTCACCTTTTGAAAGTTATTCTATTATCTTAGCTATTCAGCATGGCGAATCACTCAAAACTTTCGAGAAGTGCCCTTATTTCCAAGTTGAAGTCTATTTGGGAGGAACTGGTGTTCAACAATGATATTCCACCTTGCACATGTGGAGCTATAAAGAATCTCATGGAGGTCGAGCCAACTCAATCAGATACAGAAAATGGTACATTCTTTCCATCTTGTCATTCCGCTCGCTCTTTATCACAACAATCTCAAGATTGGATTATTGATATTGGATTATTTGTGTCATCACCCAAATTCTTTGACAAATCATCATCAAAATCTTCTTTTGTCAACCTACCCAATGGTTCTAGCGTAGGTATCACTTCTGTTGGGTCAATAGAACTCAATTCAAATTGGCCTATTAACAATGTTCTTTGCGTGCCATCCTTTCGAGTCAATTTACTTTCTGTTAGCAAATTAACTCGTCAACTCCATTGTACTATCCTCTTTCACCCAGATTTTTGTGTCTTACAGGATTTGGCAACGAAGAAGGTGATTGGCATAGGGAAGCATCACAATGGCTTGTACTACTTGTCCCAAAACACCGCGGTCCAACCACCACCCGTAACACATAATGTCTCTGTTACCCATGATTTGTGGCATCGTCGTCTTGGTCATCCATCTACCGCACCATCCCAATTTTTGGAAAAATCAACATCTGGTATAACTTTTGACTTTAACTCTCATTGTGATGTGTGTCCCATGGCTAGACAAACTCGGTTGTCCTTTCCTTTAAGTTCTATTTCAACAAGTGCACCTTTCAATTTAATACATTGTGATATCTGGGGTCCACATCGAGAGCCTTTTCACACTGGTGCTCGTTACTTTTTAACCATTGTTGATGATTTTTCACGATAAACTTGGATTCACCTCATGCATTTTAAATATGAAACCCAAGGGTTGTTAAAAACCTTCATTTCGTTTGTCAAAACTCAATTTCAGCGTAATGTCAAACAAATTCGTGCTGATAATGGTGCTGAGTTCATTTCTATGCGTTCATTTTTCAATGATTCAGGAATTCTTTTTCAACATTCTTGCACCTCAACGCCCCAACAAAATGGTGTTGTTGAGCGCAAACATCGTCATCTTCTAATGTTGCCCGTGCTTTGCGCTTCCAAGCACATCTCCCTTTAACTTTTTGGGGAGAGTGTGTCCAAACAGCTGCATATATTATTAATCGTTTGCCCATATTACTTCTTTCAAAACGTTCACCTTTTGAAGTACTTTACCAAAAAGCACCTGAGTACCAACATTTCCGTGTATTTGGTTGTTTATGTTATGCAACTAACCCTAAACCTTCTCAAAAGTTTGATTCACGAGCCAGAAAATGTATTTTTGTGGGCTATCCTTTGGGTCAAAAGGCTTACCGGTTGTATGATTTAACATCTAAAACAATTTTCTCTAGTCGTGATGTTGTTTTTCATGAAAATCTGTTTCCCTATTCCACCATGCCACACGACCTACACGATGATGCAACGTTACCGTTACCTGTACCTGATGTCTCTCAACCATCTTCTACCATCACTCTACCTCCACATACAAATCCTCCTACCACTACTTCACCTGCAGATCCTCCAACTATCATTTCACCCACAGATCCTTCAACTACAAATCCTCCTACTCCACCTACAAATACACCTACCATCACTCTAAATGAATCCCTTCCCAATGAACCCACACCTACCATTCCTCCAAATGAACCTTTGGACCCATCACCACCTCCTTCTGAAGTTGTGCCCCGCCGTAGTACCTGTGAGCATCAACCATCAGTACTCCTCCGTGATTTTCATTGCTCACAAGTTATTTATGATGCTCCTAGGTCAACATCTTCTTCGGGGTCAGGTACTCGTTATCCTTTATCCCATTTTATTTCATATGCTGCTTTATCTCCATCTCACCATTCCCTTGTTGCTAGTATTTCTAGTCTTGTCGAACCAAAAACCTTTTCTCAGGCTGAGCTTGATCCTAACTGGAGGAAAGCTATGCAAGCAGAACTTTTGGCTCTTGAACAGAACAAAACTTGGACACTTAGCTCCTTGCCCCCGAGGAAAAATGCCATTGGTTGTAAGAGGGTGTACAAAATCAAATACAACTCTGATGGCTCCATTGAACGCTACAAACCCCGTTTAGTTGCCAAAGGGTATACTCAGAAGGAAGGACTAGATTATAAAGAGACATTTGCTCATGTTGCCAAACTTACTATTGACAGATGCCTCTTAACTATTGCCTCCGTTCGCAATTGGCCATTGCATCAACTTGATGTTCAAAATGCATTCCTCCACGGTGACTTGGTTGAAGAAGTTTACATGGTCCCACCTCCAGGCCTACGTCGACAGGGGGAGAACATGGTGTGTAGACTCAACAAATCTTTATATGGGTTGAAACAGGCATCTCGCAATTGGTTTTCAAAATTTGCACATGCCTTACAAAATGCAGGGTTTCGACAATCAAGGGCAGATTATTCATTATTCACTCGGTTACATGAAAATTCATTTACAGTTGTTTTGATTTATGTTGACAACATAATCATTACAGGGAATGATGAATCTGCCATCCATAATCTCAAAAATTTCATGAGTAACAACTTTCGCATCAAAGACCTTGGAAATTTGAAATATTTTCTTGGTGTGGAAGTTGCTCGTTCTAAGAAAGGCATTGCTATCTCCCAAAGAAAATATACTCTTGATCTTCTTGATGATGCTGGTTTACTTGGTGCACGTCCAGCAAAATTTCCTATGGATCAGAACTTGAAATTGACTGCAATAGATGGAGAGATTCTCAAAGACCCTTCATGATATAGGAGGTTGGTTGGTCGTCTCATTTATCTCACAGTCACAAGGCCCGACATCACATATTCAGTTCATATCCTCAGTCAATTCATGCATCAACCTAGAAAACCCCATTTTGAGGCAGCATTACAAGTTTTAAGATATCTAAAAGGCACACCAGGTCAGGGTTTATTGTTTCCATCACAAAGTTCTTTAAAGCTAAAAGGTTATTGTGATGCAGATTGGGGTGGTTGCCCCACAACAAGGAGATTAGTTTCTAGTTATTGTGTTTTCCTTGGTGATTCTCTTATCTCTTGGAAATCCAAGAAACAAAGTGTTGTATCTCGCTCATCAGCAGAAGCAGAGTATCGTTCTATGGCCTCTGCTACTTGTGAACTCACTTGGTTGAAATATCTTCTTCAAGATTTACAGGTACATCATCCAGAACCTGCAAGGTTAGTTTGTGACAACCAAGCTGCTCTATATATAGCAGCAAATCCTGTATTTCATGAGCGCACTAAACACATTGAAATGAATTGTCATGTTGTTCGTGAAAGAATTCAAATGGGAGTGATTGCAACAGCCTATACGCCATCTACCCAACAAGTTGCAGACATATTTACGAAGCCCCTAGCTAGGTGCTACGCTTTTCCATTCACATTCATGCTAGTTGGGCATTCTAGACATTCATGCTCCAACTTGAGGGGGAGTGTTGAAAGTCACAATGAATATCATTGATTTATTAGCTTGATTACATGAGACTAATTGTTGGGATTTTATTGTAATTGATAGGTTACAAATTTGGCAATTAATATTGTCATATCTTGTTGTAATTATAGGCTGATTGTATAGCTGATTCTCAGCCTCTAGAATTTTCTTTTCCTTTGTATATAATTGTAACACATTCTACTAAACATACATGAGAAAATAGAGAATCATTCTCTGCAATTTTTATTCTCAATCAGCATTTTTAACATCTTCTATGTACGTATTAGCTACGTAGTGGAACAGTTGTACACTTGTACTCACATTCATCTCTGAAAGCTCCGATTGGTATCATACATAAATCTATTTGTTACACTTATGAACCATTTATCAAATTTTAGGATGTAGAACCTTACAAGCAGTGACGGATTTAGTGTTCTAAAACTCGGTCACCTAGGCCGCCTGGGTGGTGCCTCTCCGCCTCAACTAATGCCAAATCGGTGGCTCTGGGCGTTCTAGTTTTAGGCGGGCGCTTGGGCGGTCTAGGCGGCTGGGCATCTTTCATTTTTTTTTTTTGGTTTCACTATACGGCCGAAACTTGTCAAAAACTGAAAAACCCAGAAGACGAATACTTTCATCGTCTGTGTGTGTGTGTGTGTGTGTGTGAGAGAAAGAGAGAGAGAGAGAGAGAGAGAGAGAGAGAGAGAGACAGAGAGAGAGAGAGAGATTGGAAATGGAAGACACCTGCTCAAGCCTATTCTGACCTCTGACTTCAAAGATTTCAGCTTGCCGTTGAGACTGGATTAGTTTGGGTAGGCCTGGGATCGGTTCTAGTTTTGACATTTTTTGCCGGAACCGAAGTCTCTTTTCCGGTTCAGTGTCTCCGTTTTTTTTGCCGGAATTGTTACGAAACTGGAACCATTTTTTTTTCAGTTCGGTTACAGGTTGGAACTGGTTCCTAGCCAGAAAGAAAACAAATGACTTTTTCCAGTTTCCCAGCCACATTTCATTGCAGTTCATAACTTCACAGATCATTAAACTTCAATGCAGAACACAACCAAGACAATGAAATGAAACAATCAGTAGTACAATACATTGAAAATATAAAATCAAATTAATCAAAAGTTCAAAACCACTTCAACAGTTCAACATTACAGTTCAAATGTTCAACCTCTTAAAGAACTTCAAGTCTTTGATGCAATTTTCAACAGTTGGAAGTCTTTAATTACAGCTCAATGAGTTCATGAACTTCTAACTTCTTCAACTATGTAGTAGCAGCAATACAGAAGCTCACAAATGTCATGAAAATTCCACAATGAAGTGATGAATTGAATAAAGAGTTTCAACTGCATTCTGCCACAATGCAGTCTTGCACAATTCACAAATGGAACTTGAATCACAATGCAGTCTTGCACAAATCCAATCATAAATGAGCAGTTGAGCACAATAGAAACTAGAAAGTTCATAGGAAAAAAAAAAAAAGGATTGCTGGTTCTTGACTTGCAGAGTTGCAACCTTGATTCTTCCAACTGCATTCTGCAAAACCAACATGATAGTATCATTATTATGTCATTATCAAAACACAGCAACATCCCAAAACTCTTTGCACAACAAGATGCCAAAATACAGCAAAACACAGCAAAACACAGCAAGACATTATTAGTATTCTTCCATAACACAAGCAATATTCATAATGCAATATTGAAGTGCAATATTTAAGTGCAAAGCTCCATACTTAATCAATTGAAGTGCAATATTTAAGTGCAAGGCTGCATACTTAATTAGTTTAAGTGGAAAGCTGCATACTTAAATCAGTTTAAGTGCAAACTGCAAAGTGCAAAGCTGGAAGCCACCAAACAATCTCAAAAATGAACCTAAACACTCCTAAAGTGCAAAGTTGCATAGGTACACATAACAAACAGAAAAAAGAAAAATAAACACAGCAAGCTGCACACTTGAATCAGTTTAATCATCATATTGTAATGCAAACAGGCAAGCTAAAAATTAAATGCAAACAGCAAAGCCACCATCTTCTCTGCAAATAGCCAAACAGAAGCCACAAAATCAACTTAAAATGAACCTAAGCTGCATAGGTACACCATACACACAACCAAACAAAAAAAAAGAACAAAGCAAGCTACAGTAGGCTATATCACCTCAAGCAGACACTTGGATGGCTTTTGCCGCATCTGTGCTTGTGGATGCCCTGCTGACTTTGCTTGCCTTTGTAGATGCAGTAGCCTCCTTCTCCTTCTTCTTCCTCTCTCTTTCTTCTTTATCTTGTTCTGCAAAACAAATCAGTTACAACAGGTTATGAGACATAAAATTAAAGTGTGATACCAAGATGAACATAAGGTTAAAAACAGACCTTGTTCAACCTCTTCAAACCATTCCATTTCCTCCAGAGTAGGAACATAAGCCAAGCTAGTAATGGCATCTGATTTCAGCCAGTTTTGAAGGCAAATCAAAGCCTCAACTGATCTTGGGGTTAAAGAACTCCTGTGAGGATCTATAACCCTCTTTCCAGTGCTGAAAGTGGATTTACTAGCCACGGTTGACACTTGAATGGCAAGAACATCTTTTGCTAGGGCTTGCAGATTGGGATACTTAGGGCCATTTAGCTTCCACCATGTCAACATCTTGAATTCAGTGCCTTTGGGGGGGCTTTTCTATAGGGTCTAGAAGGTATCTTTCAACCTCATTATTCACGACAACAACATCACCATCTTCAAGCTTTTTCTCCCAATCCATAAGCATATCTGCCATCTTGCCACTCACACTGCTACTGCCACCAACTTGAGTCATGTCAGATGATGATTTGGTCTTTTGTGAATTTGTAGCACCATTAGAAGAGGCATACAAATCAGTTAGAGTCATCACCAAGTCTTTCAACTCACTACTCTTCTGCTTCACTACTAAATCTTCCATGTTCAACATTCATTTGCATGTCCTTTCAACATTCCTTAGCTTATACCTAGGATCCAAAACCAAGGCAACCAACAAAAGCTGGTTAATGTCCTCAAGCTGACCGAAGTATTTTTTATACTTAGCCCTCATCTTCTGTGCCATCTGAAAAAGGACTTTTTGTGTCTCACTTGCATCACCATCTGTAGGCTGCGTAAACAAGTCTTCAATTTCAGCATGTATCGCAACAATATCATGGAAAGCATGAGGTGAGGTAGGGTGTTTTGTGGCACTAACTCTTAAACTAACCTCATAAAACACCTTTAAAAACTTCGTGAACACCACTGCCTTTGCCCAATCATGCTTATTAGGTGGTCCAACTCTCTTACGAGATGCCCTGCTCCTAATTTGAGACAAAGGCACACTGAAATCATCCGGTTCATCACCATCCTCCTCAACCAACTTTTCTTCTTCATCAAAGTAACTCGTGTACTTCACATCCTCATCATCTTGCAACCTATCAAATGCCTTCCTAAGCCCTAAAGCTGTATCCAACATAATGTAGGTGGAATTCCACCGTGTTGGAACATCCAACACACAAATTTTCTTCGATTCAACATCCTCCTTTTCACAACAAGCCTTGAATGCATCCAACCTTGATGAGCTACTTCGGACATATCTAACTGCATTTCGGATACTACCAATAGATTTCTCCAATAAATGTAATGCAGACCTCACAATAAGGTTGATGATGTGTGCTAGACACCTAACATGCAGAAATTTACCCTCCAAAATAATTCCCTTTTCCCAACTGTTCGTTTTTCTCCTAATGTAGTCTATTGCATGCTTATTTGCAGAAGCATTATCCACAGAAATAGTTAACACCCTCTCAATAGACCAAGCCCTCAAACACGACTCCAAAATCTTTCCTATTGTAATTCCCTGATGATTTGGGATCACACAGAAATTGATAACTCTTTTGTGCAATTTCCACCCATTATCTATGAAATGGGCAGTTAAAACCATATAGTTAATGTTCTGAACCGATGTCCAAGTATCGGTTGTCAAACACACACAATGAGAGCTCAATTCCTTTTTCAACTCTTCCTTCTTCGTCTCATACATTTTCAGAAAATTTTTCACAATCACTTTCCTACATGGAACTTTCCATTTTGGAATAGCCACCTTACAGAAGTACCTAAACCTGGGTCTTTCTATGGCACTAAATGGCATTTCATCCATGACTATCATAACGGTAGCAGCTTGAATGCAACCTTCTTGAGTCCACTGCCTAGCAGTTATAGTATCATCCAAATCATCACCTACAATCTGAGTTTGACCCCCTGCCAACTTATTTCTACCCGGATATTTCTTGCATATAATTTCGATGTGTTTTATAAGAGAACTAGTTCCATTACCAGTCGAATTACATGCAAGGTGAGTTAGACAATACTTACATTGTGCTCTTGTGGTGTGCCTAACTTGCTGCTCAACTCCATCAACAATCCCCATGAGCGGGTGCTCCACCTTGGTGAAATGCTCCCAAACCCAGCTTCGAGGAGGTTTCTATTGTTTCTGTGTCGGTGCCCTCTTTCTCTTTGCAGCACCCTTCTTCGATATGCCGGGATCGTGAGACTCAACTTCTTCATCTCCTTGTTGTGCCGCTGCAACAGGTACAATCTCATTCCCAGACCGAGAATGACTATTTGAATTCAAAGGAATGGACGAAATTGAAGGATTAGAAGCCATCTCCTTCTAAAGTTCGAATTGGGAATCGCCGATTGGGGATGAAGATCAGAAGATGAACTAGGGGTTTATCAGTTTCTGGCTTTTCAAATGGAAGAATTTGGCTTTTTGAATGAACTGGGCATCTCAGTCTTCAATGAAGTGATGAACGAACTGAAGAAGAGCTGAAGAAGTGCGAAGTCAGAGAACTGAAGAAGGGCTAGCCGGCTAGGTCAGTTTGGTCGAGAATGAGTAGGAGGTCAGGGTTTTTTTTTTTGTCTTTGGGTTACCTAAACTGGGCTAGTGGGCTTCCAAAATACACGTCCATATATACAGAAGCCCAGTACCTCAGTTTCTCCCGGTTCCGAGCATTTAGGGAATTCCGGAATTGGAACCGAACCGGAAGATGGTAAACGGTTCGGGTTTTCACAAAACCACCTCTTCCAGAACTAGACACCGAATCGAACAGGGAATTTCGATGCGGTCCCGGCCGGTTCCACCGGTTCCCGGTTTGAAAATCCTAGGCCTAAGTTTGGGGGCAGCAAACTATTGTCGGATTGAAGAGAGCGGTATCAGAAAGTAAGAGTTTTCTTCATCTTCTTCGGTGTTTGTTTAGAGAATAGTACTCTCACCGTCAGAGAGAGAGAGTGATTGGTTGTAGGTAGAAGACGAAGACTTGATTTGTCTTCAAGAGCGGTCCCAAGAGCACGTGAACCATTAGAAGATGAAGACTTGATTAGTCTTTAGAGAGAGAGAGAGAGAAATACCGTAGGCAGGAGCCCACTTACCAATTTTTTTTGGATAAGATTTGTAATAGTTATAGATAACTGTCAAGCATTCTAACAACTATTACGAGTAAGTGAACTATTATAATAATTAATAGTAATTTTAGTATTTAGAGTGTGATCAAATAATTATGCAATTAAATTAATAAGAGTAAGTGAACTATTATATTCATTTGTATTTATTATAAAAATAATTTAATCAAATTAAAAATATAAAAATAAAAACCACCTAGGCCTCTAGGCGCTAGTCCCCTAACCACCGCCCGACTAGCGCCTAGCGTTTTTTCGAACCTTGGGTGGATTTAAAATACAAAATTAGGGTGGGCTAATTTAATACTATTATTTTGTCAATAATGTTTCCAAGAACTTTGAGACATGCACTAAGAATTAAACATGAAATTTTTTTTAAAGAAACACTTCCAGAAAATTTGCAAAACAAGGGAAGAAATTTGTAACCAAAAAAGGAAGGGAGAGAAAAAAATAGGGGAAAGAGCAGGAAAAAACAAGAGAAGAAAATATTGTAAACCAAGAAGAAAGGGAGAATAGAATGGGGGGGGGGGGGGGGGGGGTGGGCAGTCAAAAACAGAAAAGAGGAATTAAACAAGGAAAAATTTGTAAAGAAACTTTAAGAAAATTTGCGAAACAGGGGAAGAAAATTGTAACCAAAGAAGGAAGGGAGAAAAAAATAGGGGAAAGAGCAAAGAAAAAAAAAACAAGAGAAGAAAGTATTGTGAGCAAAGAAGAAAGGGAGAAGAAAATCTACTGCTTTTTTTGATGATCTCTGTGAATTTTCTAGACCTGTAACTTCGACTATATGAAACATGAGAATTTTAGATTATGCTACGACCCAAGTAGACTACGTACAATGTCGATCCGCCCCTGTCCACAAGAGTGACAAGACTGAATTAGAAATAGGGTATCAAGTTAGACGTTGAATTTGACAAAAAAAAAACGTTAGACTTTGAACATTTTGCAGACTTTGATTCTTCCACTTGTCCAGAAGATCTGCATCATTGTTTATAAACAATGTGAGAATTTCGAGGTCGATTTATCATAATATTGAATTGTCAGCAAGAGCAAGACTTGAAATGCTTGACAAGCTAGTCTTTCAAGTCTTCTTCCCACAATTATATAGAGCACCCACATTATTATGCACTACTGTATGAATACCATGGATCCAAGGCTCTACAAATCTGCAAAATCAGGGGATGTTTGCTTCCTCAGAAAACTTCTTTGTGATAATCCTAGCCTTCTATATAAACTTACACCTCGAGAAAACACAACCCTCCATATAGCTGTGCAATTCGGACATGAAAATGTCGCGGCTGAGATTTATAGCAGATCCAGGTCACTTCTCAAACAGCAAAACTTAGATGGAGATACACCTCTGCATGTGGCTGCAAGGTTTGGTCACTTCTCTATTGTCAACTATCTGGTTAGAGATATAATTTCATCAGTGTCAGAGGTAGACCTGGGGCTTGAGACTCTGAGAATTAGAAATAGGGGGAACAACACAGTATTACACGAAGCTTCAAGGAATGGTCACTATAAAGTGGTCGAGTTCTTAATCAAAGTTGATCCTAACTTGGCTTCTGTTGAAAATGATGAGGGTGAGTCTCCATTGTATCTGGCCACAAGAGGGGGAATGTTAGAGATTGTGAATCAAATTATAAGGACAACTCCGCCATCAGCTCATGGTGGTTCAGATGGCCAAACAGCTTTGCATGCTGCTGTGGTTGAGAGGCATATTGGTATATCATCGATCCTTCAGCTGTTCTGATCTCTTTCAGTTATATATGTATTAGATGCATGGTTTAGCTAGTAGTTATGCTGATACTCTACAACAACTATTATATCATTTTCTTTGAGATTTTATATCGATTTTTCCTGTACATAGACGCCTGTGGTATTGACTATTGAGTTTTAATAAATTAACATTAGTTACATTCACTTTTTTTTTTTTTTTTTATCTGATTAGTTACATTCACTTAGCTATGCTCCTATTACTTCGGTTTGGCTCCTCTTTTATTTTGGTCTTGAAGAATTAGGCACATGTTGCACAGAAGAAGATTCTGGTCCCATATGTATTGTAATATGTTTACATATATATAGTCCTCCCTAAACTCAAGTTTTCGTGTGTGAACTCTATTACTGTAAGGTATCATGGAAGCTCTGCTAGCATTCAAGCAAGAACTAGTCAAAGAAGCTGATCGACAAGGCCGGACTCCTCTCTACTATGCAGCATCCCTAGGTGACCACAGAACGGTTCAGCGATTACTAGAACTTGATACTTCTACTGCATATGTCTTGGATAAAGATGGTCGTTCACCAATTCATGTTGCAGCTAGGAATGGTCATATATACCGGTGTGATTAGAGAGATTATCCAACATTGCCCAGATTCGGGAGAACCTGTTGACCCTTATGGACAGAATGCTCTTCATATTGCTATTTCCAGTGGACAAGCTAATGTTGTCACATGTATATTAGAAACACCAGAACTAGAAGGGTTGATAAATCAGTCTGATATTGATGGAAACACGCCTTTGCATCTAGCAGCGATTGCAAGAAAAACTTGGATTGTTTGGTACTTGAGGTGGGATGGAAGAGTAAATCAAAGATCCAAGAACAAATATGGCCAAACAGCATTTGACGATGACAGGTCAATGAAGAAATCTAGTAATATTACATCTCCCATGGTGAGTACTTAATATATAACCTTCCTAGTATAGAATGTTTCTCGGTTTTATGTGTAACAAACTAGAACTGTTCATCATCTCCCCCTCTGATAGAGCTGTTGGTTTACTACTGTTCCAAAACGCTTAAAAGATTTTAAGATGCAGGCCAAAAATTGGTTTTATTCTAAACCACTTCCTTGCATGGACATCATTCTAACTATAAATAAATTATTGACAGCTTGTTGATTTCATTTAATCGTTTTACTTGCAGATTTCAGCAAGAGCGGACCACGAAGAAGCAATTTCAGCAATGCAAACTTACAAGAAAATGGGTCAGACCCTTTTAACGGTTACAACACTCATTACAACTGTAACATTTACAGCCGCATTCACAATGCCTGGAGGCTACAACAATGATGCAGGGTCATCAGATCGAGGGCTAGCTCTTCTACAGTCGAGCAAACATCTAAAACATTTCATAATCCAAGACACTGTTGCTATGACTTGCTCAATTAGTGCAGCTTGCCTCCTATTTTGGGGAGCTGTTAACAGCAAGGGGTGCTATCTTTACTATTTCATAAGTGCCGCTGCTCTTACATATATTGCTCTACAAACGACTGCAGGAGCATTCACAACAGGACTTCAAGCTGTGCTGCCCCATCAGCCATACGTGGAAATCATGGCACTAGGAGTGGATGTTGCTTTTCACATTAGTACCTTCTTGTTGCTTTTTCATTTGGTTAAAATGTTTTCCATCCCTGAAGCCGGTAGACTCTTGTTTTCTCATCTCTGTATCAAGTCCAAAAGGGGTAAGATACAAAAATGGAGAAGAAGTACATATTTGAAGTTTTGGTGTAAAGCCTCATTAGAACTACACATCAGCAATGTCTGCTGATATTTTTGAGAATTCTAGAGTTCAAATAAATACTAATACGTTGTATATATAAACTTGTAATCGAAAATAGTTTTATATATATTGAAATCTGTTTGAATTTGAATTTCAAATGGTGTGGTTAAACTCTTTCAGCCTAGAAATACTGATATTCCTTCATTGAACTAACAAATGGGGTTAAAGGAAAATCCAATGATCACAATAATTGAAGACGTACTTGTACATATTAAATAGCCTTCCTCCTTATTCTTTTTCTCAGACTATTGGTTCCTAGTAATTTAGCAGTACCTCTAAAAGTTTCAGCTGCAATTTTAGGTTTATGTCACTACTTGCTTTTGCTATTGAAAAATTACCAGGAATGCAAAGTTGAGCCCAAATAAAAGTTACATTACTACCCCTACCCAGAAGAGAAAGTTTCATACACATCATACAATGTAAAAGGGGATCAATGATTCTTCATAAACAGGACAAAGAACTAATGCGGTGTGTGGAAATAGACACATTGCTGGTCCTTTAGATCACCTCTAGATCTAGAAGCCCCGTAAATCCACTCCAAATGCTTAAACTCTTGAACCCTAGGAATACACATACCCTTTACTTTTAATTCAAAGAATGGGTGAACCACGGTCCAAAACTAAAGTAGCACAACAATAAAAGACCAATGCAAATGAATCTTAGTGTTCAGGTCTGACAATTGGTTTCTAGAGTTTTAACAGTAATTTCATGTGAAACAACAATAACTATATGCTAACCCTGATTACACAATTTCTGTGTACTATTGACTATATATAGAATCTTCAAAGACATTGACCAAGTTTCAATATCTAAATTTGTGAAACATAAATCTAAATAATAAAACTGATCATGTTAGCACAACTACTCAGTCCTGAGTCTTTTCACCAATTTTTGACTACTAATTGCATAAATAATTAAAAAGGAGAGCATATACAATAGGTTTATTTGCAAGTAAAATTAAAATACTTGCCTTTAGTTTCTTCTCAGACCCTTCTGCAATTCCCACTATTTCAAATATAATTAGCTCCCTCTGCTCGATTTAAAATGCAAATCTGGAAAGTCTAGATTAAAACACTGGAAATAGAGTGTGTGTGTACAATCAAATAAGAGTAACAGGCAGAATAAGAATAAAATAAAAGACACAATCAAATAGGAGGCATAATATGAGATTAATACGAAAAACCCTGGAAATACTGTACACACACACACAAAATTGAAACAGTATAACTCAACATGTATTCTGTACATTGAAAAGACAACAAACTGAAAGGTGAAAAAGCGGTAAAAGGAAGTTAGAAAGTTCAAATATTGCAGAATTCCTTACAATAAACTGTAATCATGCAGGACTCACATGTGTATAGGGGGTGGACAATGACTTATGAGATGCCCAGTGATTCACGAAATTCAAGTTCAAATTTACACAATGAAGTGAAGAGGAACTCGATCAAAATTCAAAACCTAGTACCGGCCGGAAATTAATCATTATGATACATAACCAATCAGCATAAGAATTAATTTGATGTAAAAAATGTACCTTGAATCAGTGAAGTAGAGCAGTTCTTCTCCTCTTTTGGATTTCTCTGCCTCTTCTTCCCTCCCCGCCTCCCCCTTCTTCTTCTTCTTCTGTTTCTTCAATCAGCCACAAAAAATCAAAAATCCCACCCTCACTTGAACCTCTCTCTCCCCCCCCCCCCCCCCCCATAGAGGCAGTTGTTGCCACAGGAAGCGGCCATGTGGAGCGGTTAATTTTGTAAAACCAGGCTGGAGCCAAGGGCTCAACAGAAAGTGCTCTATTCATTCCAGAAAAGGGCAAACAAAATGAACAGTGAATTTGCTTTTGGGTTTTATTATTAAGTTGAGGTGTTTTGTTTTTCACTCTTGGATGAAAATCTAAGGGTTATTGAGCATAAATTCTTTGGTTAGCAACGGATCAAGTGAACACCACTTGATAAGGAAAAATAGGGGAAAGAACAAAAAAAAAGAAAAAGAGAAGAAAGTATTGTGAGCAAAGAAAGGGAGAAGAAAATCTACTGCTTTTATTGATGATCTCTGTGAATTTTCTACACTTGTAAGTTGTAACATAGCTCATTAGCCTTTTCTTTTCTTTGCTGTTCTTGTAACCGAAAAAAAAAGGGAGACGAAAATGAAAAAAAAAAAAAAAACTGAACATAGAGCAAGTGAGGGGTCAAAGTCGTTAGAAGGAGGTTACATCCGTTTTGTCAACTAAATCAAAGCTATTTTCATAAAATTATAAGTGTTTATCAACACTACCAGGGCCCACTCACTATGTGTGTGGAGAGAAGTCAAACACAGAGAGAAAACTTTTTGTACAACTATCAAGTTAGCGGAGAGTTTGGTATCTACCGGATGACCCTCACATGCCGTATGTTAACATCGCGTGGGCTACACTATCTACCGGATGACCCTCACATGCCGTATGTTAACATCGCGTGGGCTACACGCGCTGACAATGATTGGCTCCAGTTTTCCTTGAGCTGGTCAACAGTCTCTTTTCTTGCACGGGCGTGCCAGCACCGTTCAGGTGCTGTCGTCGGGGGTGTCCCTTGACCTGACTTCTTTCAAGCGATTATGGATGAGGAGAGCACCAACCTCGTCGTGGGATTCTTTGTGCCTTGTGGCGAGGACTTTTGCTGAGCTTCTTCAAAATCACAATCGATACTCGATGTTGTAGATCGAGCAGAGCGAGAACTACTAGGAAGTGAGGAGAACTTGCTAAAGCGTGACTTTAGCTTGGCTGGAAGGTTTGGTGGAACTAACAGTCGGCTCTTGAGGAGATTAGGACTGGAGTGTGACTACCGGTAGGAGAAGGAAAGGGTTGCTCTAGAGAGGCTTGGATAATCTTAGAGATTGTTGTTGTGAATTGTGTGTTGAAGTGTTTCATTGTAACCTCTATTTATAGGCTACCATGCCAAAGTGTTTATTCTTAAACAAATGCTAGTAGAGATAAGGAATGATGAGTTTTGGAGATAAGGAAGTATAATTCGAGATAAGGAATGATGAATTTCGGAGATAATGAGATAAGGAAGCATAATTGGAGATAATGAATGATGAATTTTGGAGATAAGGAAGCACTTTCGGCTCCTTTATTCCTTCAATTATATCTCCATCAAGAATTCAGATTTTGACCGTGACTTCTTCATAACAAATGTTCCACTATGAGTGGAGATCATCTTGGTAAAATTTCAGAGCCTTTGGTTTAGTGGTTGGGCCGGAAACGCTGCTGGACCTCTTACAGGTCCAGTTTTCCAGTTTTGCTTCTACAGAAAATTGGACTGATTGTTTGAAGGCCTTCCACTCAAAAATAGCTCTGGAACTCTTCATAAGAAATGATCTTTGGGCTTTCTAGATTTAATATAGAAATTTTTAGCTCATTTGGATTTCGTTTGGTTAGTCTGCCGCCCCTCCTTCCTTGTTTAGCTCGGTTTCTCCTAGCCGAAGTAGGAAAATGTGCTAAAGTTGACTTTTCATGCTTCCATGCTTCCATAGTAGGCTTTATTTAGCCTCTAAATATATATTTCGAACTTGTCGACAATATATAGCTTGAGCCACTGAGATTGGCTCAATTTCTCCAAGACGTGCCTTGTCAGGCCAAAATGCTCATTTTGGGTCCAAACATTGCCCCCCAGACCTCGAAGTCAAAGGTCTTCGTCTTGACTGAAGAGGTCTTGAATCAACACTACTCTTATAATGTTGTTGCTCCAAAGCCACTTGTATTGGCTTGATTGTTTCCATATAGGCCTCTAAATTGGCCATAAAGCTTGAATGCCACTACTGAATTGCCTTTGTCTTGAACTGACGCTTCCTTTGCCAACTTTATTGCCCCCCATGGATCTGGCGAAACTTGGGCAGGTTGTAGGAGATCAGAACTTTAGCGTGCCCCCCATGCGAAGGAGACTGCTTTTGATCGCGAATGAGGATCCTTCTCTTCCTTGGTGGTAGCTTCGCCATGTGTATAGCAACAAGTATCTGCCTTGTTCGCTGGCTCTCTGTTGATTTTCTCAAATGTAGGTGTTGGAGCCGCTTTCCTGGCTAGATCAAGGCCTATAGTACTTGGCGAAATAAGATGCAAAATAGCAAACTGTTTGCTGTCATTTAATCCTTCGCGTGTCTTATGCCGAAGAGGATGATTGGATCTTGGCTATCGACATCATGACGTGTGACCAAGTGAAACCACCATATTTGCTGCAACTTTAGCATCTAAAACCGCATCGGTTTTAATCATGTTTTATTTAAAAAAATATTAGGCCACTATGCTGGCCCTGCGGTGGTAGGAAAAGGTGGAATATCTTCACTGTCGCCTTAGATGCGATTCTCAAGATGGAATAATGATTCATTAATTATCAACTAGGGCCACTCACTGGCCCAGCTAATAAATTAATCTCTAAAAATATCTGAGCTATAAATCAAGGTGTAATGGAGAAGTGTTCCTTGCGACCCAGAAATGGCATCCAAGAAACCATTCGTTATAAAAAATATTAGGCCACTATGCTGGCCCTGCGGTGGTAGGAAAAGGTGGAATATCTTCACTGTCGCCTTAGATGCGATTCTCAAGATGGAATAATAATTCATTAATTATCAACTAGGGCCACTCACTGGCCCAGCTAATAAATTAATCTCCAAAATTATCTGAGCTATATATCAAGGTGTAATGGAGAAGTGTTCCTTGCGACCCAGAAATGGCATCCAAGAAACCATTCGTTATCGATCAGGGAGATGAAATCACTGAGAAAGCCGCATTCACATGGCGGACTAACATGAGTGTTCGATGTAGAAGTCAGACCGGAGAGGAGAGAAGTCGACTGATGGGCTTTGGTGGCGGTGATAGTCAAGCGAGTCTGGGTCCCACACCTCGCGATCGTTTTCCAGATGATGCTATGGCCTATTATGGGCTTCCCATCCTCCGTCCCATCCTGGCTCTTCTCCGGTCTCCTGCCTATCTTGGAGGTTGGGGCCAGAAACATCATAGAGTCAAAATTGGTTTCTTGCCCTCAATCCAACCTCCTGATGTAGCCTGGTACAATGAGGTTCGTGCCCGAGATTTGGCCCGCTGGCGCGCAGTAGGCATTGCGGATGCTATTGACTTGTGTCTTCAAATTCCCGGTGGCCTTAATCGCGCTCCTCTCGCCGCGACCTTTTGCTTCTGGAACACCACCAGCAACACTTTTGATTTCCGCTTTGGGCAGATGAGTATTACCTTATTGGATATTCTTGCTATCACTGGCCTACCTATCCACGCGGCACCGTATGTTCAAGGCCAATTTGATGACGAGAAATTCCCACTGCAGATGACTCAGACTGGTCGCAGCATTCATAGCAGATCTTACCCGTCTTGGCGAAATTACTACCGCGGACATCATGACGAAACCGTGGGAATTGCCTTCCTCGAGTGGTGGCTATGTAAGTTTATTTTCTGTACTTCTGCTGGTAAACCAACTGGCTCTTGGTCTTCTTTGGCCACTGCTCTTTATAATGGCACAGTCGTTGGCCTTGGTCAACCGGTTCTGGGTTCGCTTTATCGAGCCCTTTATCAAGTCGTTATGCATCCATTCGAAGTCCAATCCTCAGGCCCCTTCTGGATTCTAGATTTCTGGCTCCAGACTTATTTCCCCCATTTTTGCCGACCAGACGTGCCAGCAGTGCCTCCAAATGACGTTCTGTTGGGCCGGTGGCTCTGCCTCGAGGGAAGGTATGAATCTCCGGCATTTTCCGAGTGTTTCTCGTTTTTGTATCTTTTGGATGAGATGCTGGATGTGAAGTTGGTGGTAAATAGAAGATTCCCCGCGATATTGGCAAATGGGTTTCTTCCTCGCCTGGGTCATCGCGAAGAGGCTATGATGATGTTTCGCCGTACTATTTCTTGCTCCTACATTCAATTGGCCACGGATGAACTAAGTTACGAACTTTATGCACCCAATCACTTTGCTCGTCAATTTGGGTTGGCCCAGTTGGTACCCTGGCCTCTGGTTGATTCTGCCAAAAACTACACCTCTTGGCGGAGATTAGCTCCGCCTGGGTCTGCCCCCTTTCAGAGTCAGTTTACTTTGATAGTGATTCCCCCTTGGGTCAGAGCGCTATACCCCCTCAACGATGTCGATGATGACTATGCTGATTGGTGGAAAGAAGTGTCTGTCAACTGTTGGACCATGAATAACCGTGACCTTTTCGCCATCCTTTTCCGCGACTTGGAACATCCCTTTGCCGTGGACAGCGAAATCCTTGAACAATATTATGCTGGCGAGGCTCCGCCTCCTGTTCCTGCTCCTCCGCAACATCAACCTGTTCCGCCCTCGCAGCCGCAACCTGTTCTGCCCCCGCAGCCGCCTAGGCCCTCGCGGCAAGCACAACCGGGAATACAGATTCGTGAACATGGGGCATCAGTAAGTTTCCAACTTCCCTCACCATTTCTTTTCCTTGGCTTGAGTATCAATCCTTATTGCTAAGTGCATTTATTTTATTTTTAGCGTACCACCCGGAGTAGGGCAGCCTCTACTCAGGCTGGGAAACAGAAGGCAGTAGCCGATGAGCCTCTTGAGGGGGAGTCCTCTGATGATGACGATGTGAGCCTTGCTGAGGTAAACTGCCCCAGACTAATTCTGACTTTGCACATTTGGCTTTCCAGACCCCTTCTATTTTCTGAGTTGTGATTCCTCTTCTGTGCAGGTAATTGCTGCTCATACTCGCAAACGCGGTCGCGCCCAAATCGCTGAAGAGGACTTTGAGGATGACGAGCCTCTGTCAATGCGGCTGGTAAGCTCTAGCCCCGTCTTATCCTATTTAAATTTTAGAATCTGGGCAGGATCTTCACTATGTATCTTTTGACAGGTCCGTCAGAGGACCACTGATCCCTCTCGCCTGAGCGAGGCTGGATCCTCATCCGTTGCAGAAGAGCCAACTCTCTCACTAGTTCAAGCATTAACTAACCCCTTGGCGCCTCTTCCGTCTCCTACATCTACAGAGCATCTGCGAGGTCCTACCATTCTAATAACAATCTCTGATGACGACTCCTCGGAGGATGAAAGCGTGGAAAGCCACTCTGAGACTTCTGCCGCTTATGAGGAACTGATGACGACAGAGATTCTCACGGCACTAGAGGTTCAAGAGGTGAATGAGGCGGGCCTCTTCCTCTTGGTGACCACGTACCAGATATTGACCCGACAACTCGAGAGGTAAGCCACTGTTTGGCCAATACTTTCCATTTCCCTTTAGATCCAACCCCGCTCTCTGACATTTCTGAACCTGACCAGGATTCTGTTTGTACCGAGGAGGTGGCTGCAAACGCTGCTGGTCTTATCGGAGGGACAGTCACCCCAGAGATGGAAAATGATACTGACGGTAGTGGTGCCCCCCAAGTCTCGCGAACAAATGAGACAACCGTCGAAGCTGAGGGCTCTGTGCTTGAATCTGTTCCACTTGCCCATGGTGAGCCGCAAGTTGAGTTTCCAGATTCTCCCGCGTCTGAAGGGACAGACCAACCTATTGAAGATGAAGAAACTGAGGAAGCTGTCCACCCTTTTGCATTGGTGGTTCGTGATCTTGTGGTGCCTCCGCCGCCTCCTCCTCCTCCCACCAGATTCGAGAGACTGATGAGAGTGTTAGAGGTAACTCCTCCTTCTGCTGTGGATGAGGCTAAGATGGTGCTTCACGAACATCTGGGTCCTCAGGTATTGGCGACTGACATCCTCCCGCGAGTCTTGGAAGCCCTAAGGTATCTTTTCCAGGAGAAGGCATTGACCCTGCAACAATTTAGTGCCATTGATGATCTGCTTAATGAACTTGGTGGGGCCCGCCAAAGTCAACCGGCCGCGAACGCCCAGGCTCATGACACTCGAGAGGCTTTGAATAGCCTCTCTCGAGAAATGGACATCTCTCGCGGTATTTTAAATGTGCGAACCAACCGCCCTGCGGGAACTACAAATCCAAAGGTCCGACTTCAAACTTCGGATTGAGGACCTCCATACCGGTTTAGCCTTTGTTGAAAATGCGATTGCTACAGAAGACGTCCAACTCGATGAACCTCTGGCTGCTTATGAAGAAATGGGCCGCAACCTGGCCCGTCTCAGAGAACGGGCCACTCAGGCCGAAGCTAGTGCTATTGCGGCGAACCTCCGCGTGGAGGAACTTTGCTTGAAATTGAGCTTTGCGGGCCAATCTCTGTAGGCCCCCTCGAAAACCGTTCGGTCTCCTCACATGCTATTAATCCCTTATTTTCCGAGATTTAAGGCATTAATCACTCGTTGAAAAACAACGGTCGTGAAAAAAAATAATCTCGTGAATAGAACAGTTACCTACTTGAAAACCGTTCGGTCTCCTCACATGCTATTAATCTTCTAATAATAGCTAACTCCTCAAAAACCACTCCTCACATGCTGCTAGTCCCTTTTTTCCCGAGATTTGGAATCACTAATCTCAATTTACTGACATCGGTTTTGAAATTGAGCTTCATCCAAGGGTAGGGATTTGCCTGAAGTCCCTATAAATAGTTGTATTTCGGGAAGGGAATACTCACAACAACTTTTCTGAAATATTCAAGAAATGGCCTTTCAGTCCTTGCTTCTTTTTCTCCTTCTTCACAAATCTTCCCCTCATGAAATGACCTTTAGCCTCTAAATTTTAGGCTTTATGGCGTAATCTTAAGCCTGGGTTAGGCCTTATGGCGTAATCTTAGGCAACCCCTTGTTTCGTCCTTCTGGAATTCTGCAACAACAATGTCAGGCTTCAGATTGGTTTAGAAACTCGAGGGGGCTCCGAGTGTGGGATCCACGATCATGCGAGATCATCTTTGTTAGAATCCCACACGCGGAGCGAAACGGAGAAAGGGAGGACGGCCACTCTGAGGTTCGTCTTTCCTCCTCTGTTTCCTTCCTTCTGGACCCGGCCCATGTTGTGCCCTCCAGATGGAATGGGCTTTGGTTCTCACCTCCTTCTCCCCCTTTCTCTTCTTGATAGAATCTTGGAGGGATGAGAAGGGATGGACTCTTTGAAGGAATGGGTTCAAGCAACAGAATGACTGTTCCTGTACTTCACGTCCAACTAATGGTGGTTACCATGGCTAGAGGGGGTGCAGGGACTCAAGTTGATATTCGGTTCCTTCACTCTCTGCCCCTCCCGGAGATAATGGCGCGACTCAACCTGACGTTGGATTCCATAGCTGCTTCCAATTGAGGGGGCTTGGAGGCTCCATTTTCTTTCACTGGAGTCTCCCCTTCTCATGGATAATGGTGTTGGCCAAGCCTATGTTGTATTCCTCTGCCGCTTCCATGTAAAGGGGAGCGGGGGCTCCGTTACTCCTCGTTTTCCTTCCCTGAAGTCTGCCCCTCCTTGAGATAATGGTGCGGCTCAACCCGACGTTGGATTCCATAGCTGCTTCCACTTGAGAAAAGATTCAGAAGATATCTGAAGATTCCTGTTTTGTATTCTAGCCACTTTTGGCTTTGTAATGAATGTACTGCTTTTGGCCACAAAGCCACTTTATGAATATAATAATATTTTCTTATCCTGCTATCCAAATATCCGTGAGAAGCCAATAATTGTGTCTCGCAAGGCCCCAAATATAGGCCCCCATAGTTGTATATTGAAAATAATATGAACTTTTAAAATATGCTCCGCGTCAAAAAGAGCCTTGCGGCGAGGGTTTTGAGAAAATATGTATCTTTTGGATCCACTTGCTGGCTCCCAACTCAAAACTCTTAGCGCCAATAATTCCTTCTTTTCCAAGATTTAAGGCACTAATCACTCGTTGAAAAAACAACGGTCGTGAAAAATAATCTCGTGAATAGAACAGTTGCCTCCTCGAAAACCGTTTGATCTCCTCACATGCTGCTAGTCCTCTAATAATAGCTAACTCCTCAAAAACCGCTCCTCACATGCTGCTAGTCCCTTTTTTCCCGAGATTTGGAATCACTAATCACGATTTACTGACACTTAGTTTGACTCTTCTCTTTGACCGTCCATCCAAGGGTGGATATTTGCATGCCTATATCTTCCTCCACATTAGAAACCCAAATTTCCAATCCAAAAATCATTTCATCAACTCGAATATTTCTAACAGCAATCTTTCTTAATTACTCATCATCATCACTCTTCAATTCTCGCATTCCCTCAATCCATCACCAATGGAACCACAAAACCGGCATCCAACCGAGGATGGAGGAAGTAACAAAGCAGCCGGGAGTAGTGCTAACATGCTTCGCAGGAAGAGCAGTACTAGGTGGATTCCCACTACAGATCATATAAGAATTCTCAAGGAGCTTTTCTACAACAAGGGAGTTAGGTCCCCAACTATAGAGCAGATTCAGAGGATATGTCTCCAGCTAAAATGGTACGGCAAGATCGAGTTCAAGAACGTCTATTATTGGTTCGTGAACCAAAGGGCTCGGGAGAAGCAGAAGAAGAGGTCCACTTCGGATGTTCATGTGCCCATGCAAAGATCAGGGCTTGTTGGTGATGACAATGTTACCAATTGGAAACATGAGGATCAGTATATTAACTTTGGATCTTCTACACCTGCTTCTGCTTCTTCCGCTGGTGTGATGATTGCTTTTAACGGGCAGATGGGGAACTATGGCGGTTATGGATCCATGAACATGGAGAAGAGTGCTAGGGATTGTTCAATCTCAGCTGGAGGGGGAACTAGTTCTACTTTCTTTGACATGAATGTAGAACAAACTTTCATGGAACAAAGAGGAGAAGATCACCAGGAGATTGAAACCCTTTCACTGTTTCCCGTGCATGGTGAGGACATCTTTGGCAACATGAAGACTACTTCTGATGGAGGTGGCGGTCACGGTGGTGGCTCTCACACTTCCCTTGAGCTCAGCCTTTCCTGCGAGGGCAAAGCTGGAAAAAGTTTCCGGAGCCGCTGACTCGGCTTAGTAGCTTCGCGAGTGTAGGAACACTTAGAATTGCCCCCTAAGAGTTGTATTTATGACCTTTTTTTTTTTTTTAGGCTAAATGGGCTTAGTATTTTTTTTTTTTTTTTTAAAATAGCATGAATATTCATATACAAAGCTGTAAAAGTTTAGGGTTTAGGCTTAGTATTGTATAGTGTTGCCCCCTAGTGTTGCTAGGCATAGCGAAGAAATGATTATGGGCCTAAAAACAGGCCTTCATGAATGGGCTTTGCGAGTGTAGGAACACTAGAATTGTCCCCCATGTCTTATGCGAATAAACTGTCTACGACTCCTCCGAGTCCCAGACATTGGGAAAGTATTTCTTCAAGTATCTCCCATTGATAGGGTTATGATGGACATCTCCATCCAGGTCCTTGAGATGAAAAGCTCTTTTCTCTAAGATTTTATAGATGATGTACGGGACTTCCCATCTTGGAGTCCATTTGCCGCGACCATCTAATTTTTCGCCAAGCGGGAGAACTGCTTTCCAAACCAACTCTCCTTCGCTGTAACTCCTTCCTCGCGTCCGCTTGTCATAGGCGCGAGCGACTCGTTACTTTTCCATGACCAAATTATCTAAAGCCTCCAAGCGCTTTTCGCTAAGGTCTTCATGTTCCTGCCACATAGCCTGAACGTAGTCTTCTCTAATGAGATCTCTCCTTATATATCTTGGATCAGGAGGAGGTGGGTGAACCATTGTATCATCAACTGGCCAGATCAGCGGTGGTGCCTGTGAAGCCTGATTAACCAAAGATATGCCGCCTCCATGGGTCATTTTGTGTCAGGTTAACGTCTGCGACGTAAAACCCACTACTGGCTGACCCTTTGTGGTTGCGGTGACCTTCGCTGGACTTTCAACCCGGTCAGTACCATAATGGTTTGCTTGAGGTGGATCGTGGTGCACGTATTCAACTCCGTCGCTGTCATATTGGGGAAACAGGCCATGATCAACAAAGGCCCCTTCATTGATTTTCAAAGTCCTGGTCCCTTGCGTGACTGAGGACGCGGCGTTGTTCTTCCCACCCGTTGCCAGAGTAGTCTCTTTACCTCTGACTGATGCTGCAGTAGCGGATGTGGCTGTACTACCGCCGCTTGCTTTTTCTCGAGCATTTGGTGGTATGTACTTTCCAGATATGGGGGACTGACCTAGAGAGCCTAGAATGGTGCTAGGATCTCCCAGTGTTTTATGTAGAACCTCTTTGGCCTGATCGAGGTCAGCCTTCTGCATGGCCACCTGGGTCGCGACGTTGGATCCTTCTTTGCGAATCGTCGTGACTTCTGAAGCGATGTGTTTGCTTGCGACCAACAGCTCTTCGTGGTTCTTCTGCATTTTTTGGTTCATGCCATCCAATTGCCCTTGTGTTTGTTGTGCCCCTAGCTCAAGCCTCTTGACCGAGATCGTGAACTCATCAAGCCGTCGACGGTCCTCCGCAAGGGCTTTTTCCATCTTCTCATGGTATGCAGCAGAATTTTGTTGAAGGATATTAAGCCGCTCTTCTATGGTCGCATTTTCTGAAACGAGAATAGGCACAAAGTCAATAGTTGTAACTGCGCTCGCGGCTACCTGGGTGATGCTAGGCGTATCGCCAGCCTGATTAGGCTGGGCGGTGGGAACTTTCTCGCCTTCAGTAGTAGGATGTTGATTTCCTCCTCGTTCAGTTGACATCTCTGTCGATGGAGGGTGGGGAGAAAATCTTTGGATTACTTGTTCTTCGAAAAGACCACGACAGTCTGCACGCGAGTGCGGTCTGTAACTGGAGGTCTTATGTTTTGGGCAGTTAACGTAAACCTTTTGATAAGGGTTTGCGCTTGACTTCCCAATGGCTTCTGGAAGTCTGAATTGAAAGTAGCTGAATTCAATAAGACACTGTGAATCAATGTTTAGACGTGCGGCCCAAGTATAGTCACCTAGACACAAACTTTCTTTAAAATCCTTTGGGCAACCTTACTGAAATGGCCAGGTGGGGGAGGGCAAACAAAAGAGGCAGAATCCATTTTGGCATGAACTACTCCCACATAGTGGTTTAGGCCCATTTGTACGCACTTCTGGATTCAATAACCTGTTATGAACGTTGTCCCCTTTCTAGACACCATTTCACATAGGCTATACTTACTAAGATGAGAAAGATCATAAGTGTGAAGACAGTTCAACAAGTGTTAATAAAAACCGCCCTTAACCTTAAGGGACCTGAACTAGGCACCAATAAGGAGTTTAGGTCAATATTAACAAAAGAGACTTCACCTATTCCGTTATGATTCACAACCCCTTACTAACCTCAACTTCTTAATAGTGGTGTGATTTACAGCTCACAGTATGTCCCACCGGGTGTGCCAAAATGTTTGGCTCCAGTTTTCCTTGAGCTGGTCAACAGTCTCTTTTCTTGCGCGGGCGTGCCAGCACCGTTCGGGTGCGGTCGTCGAGGGTGTCCCTTGACTTGACTTCTTTCAAGCGATTATGGACGAGGAGAGCACCAACCTCGTCGTGGGATTCTTTGTGCCTCGTAGCGAGGACTTTTGCTGAGCTTCTTCAAAATCACAATCGATACTCGATGTTGTAGATCGAGCATAGCGAGAACTACTAGGAAGTGAGGAGAACTTGCTAAAGTGTGACTTTAGCTTGGCTGGAAGGTTTGGTGGCACTAACAGTCGGCTCTTGAGGAGACTAGGACTAGAGTGTGACTACCGGTAAGAGAAGGAGAGGGTTGCTCTAGAGAGGCTTGGATAATCTTAGAGATTGTTTTTGTGAATTGTGTGTTGAAGTGTTTCATTGTAACCTCTATTTATAGGCTACCATGCCAAAGTGTTTATTCTTAAACAAATGATAGTAGAGATAAGGAATGATGAGTTTTGGAGATAAGGAAGCATAATTGGAGATAAGGAATGATGAATTTCGGAGATAAGGAATGATGAATTTTGGAGATAAGGAAGCACTTTCGGCTCCTTTATTCCTTTAATTATATCTCCATCAAGAATTCATATTTTGACCGTGACTTCTTCATAACAAATGTTCCACTATGAGTGTAGATCATCCTGGTAAAATTTCAGAACTTTTGGTATGGTGGTTGGGCCGGAAACGCTGCTGGACCTCTTACAGGTCCAGTTTTCCAGTTTTGCTTCTGCAGAAAATTGGACTGATTGTTTGAAAGCCTTCCACTCAAAAATAGCTCTGGCACTCTTTATAAGAAATGATGCTTGGGCTTTCTAGATTTAATCTAGAAAGTTTTAGCTCATTTGGATTTCGTTTGGTTAGTCTGCCGCCCCTCCTTCCTTGTTTAGCTCGGTTTCTCTTAGCCGAAGTAGAAAAATGTGCTAAAGTTGACTTTTCATGCTTCCATGCTTCCATAGTAGGCTTTATTTAGCCTCTAAATATATATTTCGAACTTGTCGACAATATATAGCTTGAACCACTGAGATTGACTCAATTTCTCAAAGACGTGCCTTGTCAGGCCAAAATGCTCATTTTAGGTCCAAACAGACAGTACATTGTCGAAACCAAAAAAAGGTCTTTCGCTCGCTAAATTTTGAGATAACAAAGTGTAAATTTATTATCACAAAACAATTCATAAAAAATAAACATAAATAAAAACAAAAAAAACCCAAGCCCATTTCGAGTTCTACTGCAGGTCGTCGATCCGACCCGAGAGGACCTTGAACTCAGCACGAAATCGTTGTGCGTCCCCCAGATCCTGACGGTGCCGGAGACGTCGGCGGACGCGATCCACTGGCCGTTGGGGGAGAATCTGGCGACGGTGTCCGGGGAGGCGTGCTCGGCGTAGACGGCGACGTCGAGAGGGCTGTCGAGGTTCATGATGATCACGGATCTGCCATTGGTGTAGAGGAGCCTGTTGGATTTGGGGTCGCCGGAGATCAGGATCCCCAGGCAGCACAGCCACCTTCGCATGACCGCCGCCTTCATCCCACCGCCATTCCCATCGCGCCGTCGACGCTAACGGAGAGATACACGTTAGTCAGATTGGGTCAGGTCACCAGGTGCCGGTGAATAGCAGAAAAAAGTTAGACTTTGAATTTGACCAAAAACAAAACGTTAGACTTTGAACATTTTGCAGACTTTGAATTTGACCAAAAACAAAACGTCCAGAAGATCATCATCATTGTTTATAAACAACGGGAGAATTTAAGCATGTCCTTCATAATATTGAAAGACTTGAAATTCAAGCATGTCTTTCAAGTCTTCTTCCCACAATTATATAGAGCACCGGCATTATTATGTACTACTGTAGTGCCCAGAACAAATATACCATGGATCCAAGGCTCTACAAATCTGCAAAGTCTGGGGCTGTTTGCTTCCTCAGAAAACTTCTTAGTGATAATCCTAGCCTTCTATATAAACTTACACCTCGAGAAAACACAACCCTCCATATAGCTGCGCAATTCGGACACAAAAATATCGTGGCTGAGATTTATAGCAGATCCGGGTCACTTCTCATACAGCAAAACTTAGATGGAGATACACCCCTACATGTGGCTGCAAGGTTTGGTCACTTCTCTATTGTCAACTATCTGGTTAGAGATATAATTTCATCAGTGTCAGAGGTAGGCCTGGGGCTTGAGACTCTGAGAATTAGAAATAGGGGGAACAACACAGTATTACACGAAGCTTCAAGGAATGGTCACCATAAAGTGGTCGAGTTCTTAATCAAAGTTGATCCTAACTTGGCTTCTGTTGAAAATGATGAGGGTGAGTCTCCATTGTATCTGGCCGCAAGAGGGGGAATGTTAGAGATTGTGAATCAAATTATAAGGACAACTCCGTCATCAGCTTATGGTGGTTCAGATGGCCAAACAGCTTTGCATGCTGCTGTGGTTGAGAGGCATATTGGTATATCATCGATCCTTCAGTTGTTCTGATCTCTTTCAGTTATATATGTATTAGATGGTTTAGCTAGTAGTTATGCTGATACTCTACAACAACTATTATATCATTGTCTTTGAGATTTTATATCGATTTTTCCTGTACATAGACGCCTGTGGTATTGACTATTGAGTTTTAATAAATTAACATTAGTTACATTCACTTTTTTTTTCTTTTTTTTTTATCTGATTAGTTACATTCACTTAGCTAATAGCTATGCTCCTATTACTTCGGTTTGGCTCCTCTTGAAGAATTAGGCACATGTTGCACAGAAGAAGATTCTGGTCCCATATGTATTATTGTAATATGTTTACATATATATAGTCTCCCTAAACTCAAGATTTCGTGTGTGAACTCTATTACTGTAAGGTATCATGGAAGCTCTGCTAGCATTCAAGCAAGAACTAGTCAAAGAAGCTGATCGACAAGGCCGGACTCCTCTCTACTATGCAGCATCCCTAGGTGACCACAGAACAGTTCAGCGATTACTAGAACTTGATACTTCTACTGCATATGTCTTGGATAAAGATGGTCGTTCACCAATTCATGGTGCAGCTAGGAATGGTCATACTGGTGTGATTAGAGAGATTGTCCAACATTGCCCAGATTCGGGAGAACTTATTGACCCTTATGGACAGAATGCTCTTCATATTGCTATTTCCAGTGGACAAGCTAATGTGGTCACATATATATTAGAAACACCAGAACTAGAAGGGTTGATAAATCAGTCTGATATTGATGGAAACACGCCTTTGCATCTAGCAGCGATTGCAAGAAAAACTTGGATTCTTTGGTACTTGATGTGGGATGGAAGAGTAAATCAAAGATCCAAGAACAAATATGGCCAAACAGCATTTGACAATGATACGTCAATGAAGAAATCTAGTATTACATCTCCCATGGTGAGTACTTAATATATAACCTTCCTAGTATAGAATGTTTCTCGGTTTTATGTGTAATAAACTAGAACTGTTCATCATCTCCCTCTCTGATAGAGCTGTTAGTTTACTAGTGTTCCAAAACGCTTTTAAGATGCGGGCCAAAAATTGGTTTTATTCTAAACCACTTCCTTGCATGGACATCATTCTAACTATAAATAAATTATTGACAGCTTGTTAATTTCGTTTAATCGTTTTGCTTGCAGATTTTAGCAAGAGCGGACCACGAAGAAGCAATTTCAGCAATGCAAACTTACAAGAAAATGGGTCAGACCCTTTTAACGGTTACAACACTCATTACAACTGTAACATTTACAGCCGCATTCACAATGCCTGGAGGCTACAACAATGATGCAGGCTCATCAGATCGAGGGCTAGCTCTTCTACAGTCGAGCAAATGTCTAAAACATTTCATAATCTTCGACGCTGTTGCTATGACTTGCTCAATTAGTGCAGCTTGCCTCCTATTTTGGGGAGCTGTTAAAAGCAGGGGGTGCTATCTTTACTATTTCACAAGTGCCGCTGCTCTTACATATATTGCTCTACTATCGACGGCAGGAGCATTCACAACAGGAATTAAAGCTGTGCTGCCCCATCAGCAATACGTGGACATCATGATACTGGGAGTGGATGTTGCTTTTCACATCAGTACCTTCTTGTTTCTTTTTCATTTGGTTCAAATGTTTTCCATCCCTGAAGCCTGTAGACTCTTGTTTTCTCATCTCTGTATCAAGTCCAAAAGGGCTAAGATACAAAAATGGAGAAGAAGTACATATTTGAAGTTTTGGTTGGCCTCATGAAGGAAAGCACTTTGCTCGAAGAGCACTACTACTGAAGCCGCAAGTCATAATATAGTAAGTCTGTGTAAGATGTGGGTGATGATCACAATTAACAGATTTAGAGATGAAGATCGAGAGTTTGGGCATATTTGAACGTGACTGGAACAAATTATTGTAATCTTCATCAACATATTTTTTGCTTCTTGCTACTGTTCAAACAAATTTACAGTTCAACCGAACATTTAATGTGTTCAACTATTAAAGATTATTCAACAAAGAGGATTCCAGTTCAAGTCTTCAGTGCTCTTTTACGTATCCTCGCTGTCAATTGACATTTTAGAGTGTCTTAATGACAACACCCGTGTCTGATGAGAGAAAAAGCCAAATGGCTCTGGGTTGCACTTTATGGAAGTCACAAAAATTTCATTGTACTTGCTTTGTTGGGATATGACATGACTTTTTTTGAAAGAATATGACTTAACATTGATTCATGTGTTATCTTAGTTTAGCTTTATAACTAAGCAAGTGGATTGAAGTTCAAATCTTTTATATATACTAAAGTACTAAACACAAAGAGAGAAGCATATAAATTTATATTTTATTAAGAAGCATGCATATATACTAGCAATCATTCACAGTTTTAATTGGTTTTGAGATTTCGGAAGCCTGATGCAAAGTTGAACAGGCCGGCCTTACTAATCATGGCATCACATACGTGAAAAAAATAAGGAAGTATGGATAGGGATTTATGTAGAAATCGGGGAGATAACAAGTAAAAGTTAGGGCTGTAGAAATTTGCGTTGATATGTTATTACTTATTAGTTGGGATATGCCTCACTCCCTCTGTCACTTTATAGAGAGAATACAGCTTGCAGAAACAAAAATACAAAAAAAAAAGGGTCCGGATCATGGGACACTTTATTTTACATATATTTTTACACTTCTTTTTAGCCATTAGATTTAAGTATTTTCAATGGTCTTGATTCATTATAAACATCATGTGGTAAATGACATGGAAATAGTTATATAAATATATTTTCACAGAAAAAATAGATAAACTCCAATTAAACTAATTTTATAAGGAGAATCAAAAACCAAAAAATAGAGGATGAACGTCTTTCTTCTTCTTTTGGAAAATATGAGAGATTGAGAGACCTTGGCTGCTCTTCTTTCAGCACCATCTCACCATTTCCTTGAGTTGAACAATCAACTTTTTTATTTTTTGAATGATACCTTATTGATTTCATTTCATTTAGGTTTCACACGATTTGCTACAAAAAATCTTCTCACCCAAATTATTTTGTCTTACTGCAGTTTGTGTTGTAAAAATTCATCGTCCCATAATCCCCTTCTTTTATTCCGTCAAGTTAGTATTAGTAATTGTACTACAAGTTTTTAGATCTCTCTTCTTCTCGGGTCTTCAATGGTTTGCATACCCCTCTTCTTTCTTTTAGGCCAAAATCACAACCTATCATTCGATCTAGATGAAAAAAATTGAGTGGTTTTTCTATTTCTCAATCTACACAATCTTACTGGGTTCCGCGATCGAAATATATTTAACAATTACATAATTGTTGTCACTGCAATTAACATGGAGAATATACAGTTGGAGACTTGGAGGGAGAGAGAGGTCATGCCTCTTTTTCTTTTTGCATGAAGAAGAAGAAGATGACATTCATCTTCTAATTTGATTTGATTTTCTATAAATAAAATCATTTTAATTTAAGTTTTTTATTTTTTCTATTAAGAAAATATAATTGTTTCCACGTACGTCATTTGCCACATCATACTTGAAAGTAATCAAGACCATTCAAAGCATTTAAATCTAATGGCTAAAGAGAAGTGTAAAAATATGTGTAAAATAAAGTGTCCCAGGAACCGGACCAAAAAAAAAATCATGAAAAAAAGGGGCCGAATAGGACTCAACTCATACAACAACCAAGAAACACCTTTACCGACTAAACTATATATAGCTCGTTTTGTTTCGGTTCTTATATCATATGTTTTAGATTATATATTTGCATTTAAAATCAGTGTTTAAAAAATCCCTCTGTGCGGCCACCTAGGCGCGAAGGTGGTTAGCCGCCTCGACTAATCTAGCTAGATCTAGGCATGCCGGGTTTAAGAAATATGTTCATGTTCAAGTAAATTCTTATTTGTGTCTGGCCCAAACTCTAGGTTACTTGACCTAGTGGTAATAGGGTTTTAATTAGAGATAATCTCGGAGAATATCTTAGAGATATTCATTGATTGTATGATTACCTTTCCTTGTACAATTTAGATTCTATGCCTTGTAATCCTCTATATAAAGAGGCCCCTATTATCAATGAGAACACACAACAATTCTCTCTCAAATATCGATTCCTTAAAACACGTTATCAGCACGAAGCCCTAACCCTGAAACCCTAAATTCGTAGCCTTCAAATCCCAGAAACCACCGCCGCCCACCTTGAAGCTCTCAACTCCAAGAGTCCATAACCGGCGGCGCCACCACCAGAACCGGCCGGAATAACACCAAACCGGCCCTCGGAAGTGACGAAAATCCCTCCGCCTAGTTCAAAGGCTTCCTCACTACCTCCTTCAGCCATACTCCACCACCATAAGCATCTTGACCCCAGATCCCCGAAACTGGAAAAATTATTCCCTGAACCGGCCAAAAGAAGTCCAAACTGGCCATCAGAAACGACTGCACCGTGAACCGCCACTTGCCCTTCCATCCTTGTTTCAATTACCACAGATGCAACCCAGCACACATACGTCAGCTTAGCCCAAGGAAGCAGCCCTCGGCCCAGAAGCAAGGAAGCAGTCCTCAGCCCAGAGACGCAGCCCACTGACATCAGCCCAGAGCCACGTTAGCACCCAGTCAGCCTGCCGCGTCAGCAGCTCAGTGAACTCCGATCAACCGTCAGTCAACCACCACCGGCGACTTTTCCGGCCATTTTCCGGTCAACTTTCCGGCCACTTTTTCCGACGACCTATTTAGAGGTATTTTTTTCTAAAAGTTCCCCTTTTTTTAGAGTTTTTTAATTCAATTTCTCTTCTTTTTATCGGGGACTTGCAACCTCCCTTCTTCTACCCCTCTTTCTTCTTCATAGGGGAGACCAAAAGCCGAACTGTGGGGGTTCGTGCTCACTCCAAGCTTGGAGCTTGTAGAGTCCTCCAAACTTAGAGTTTGTTGAGAAGAAAACGATCGACCACATACATCGTTGTTTCGATCTAATCCAAAACCCCTCTTGGAATTGGATTTTCTGGAAGCGACTACGCTCAGAAAATCCCTAATTTCTTGGAAGCGATTACGCTCAGAAATTTTATAGTTTTTTCGTGGTAGCCTTTTTTAGCTCCGAAACTAACCCTAATCTTGTGTTGTTTTTCAGGATGAGTAACCTGAACAAGTTGAACTTTGTTCCACTAGAGACAACTGGCGCAGGATACCATAGGTGGGTCCGTGATGTGCGCCAACATCTTAAGGCTAATGGACTTCTGGAAACCATCCAAGAGCCAAGTCAGGACGTGCTTACTCCTCAACAAGCTGCTGCTTTTGAAGAAAATAGAGCTACTAGAGAGGCAAATGAAGCCAAAGCCATCATTCTCATGACAAGGCACATGAATGACGCGCTCCAAAGTGAATACCTCAACGAGGAAAACCCTAGAAAACTATGGGTGGAACTTGAGCAGCGATTTGGCAACGTTCGTGACTCCCTGCTTCCTGATTTAGAAGTGAGATGGCATAGCCTCCGCTTTTGTGATTTCAAGTATGTACTTGACTATAACTCGGAAGCCCTTCGTATCAAGTCTTTGATGGAGTTTTGTGGACAAACCATTACTGATACGATGTTGATCGAGAAGACTCTCTCTACCTTCCCCGTCTTTGCACTAATGATTTCTAAGAATTATCGGAATGATGTGAATGCAGGACGTATTACAAGGTTTCATGAGCTTATTGGTGCCATGAACGGAGCTGAGAAGCACGACAATATCCTTGTGAAGAACTATAATGCTAGACCCGTGGGAACCAAGTCTATTCCGGAGTCTAACTATAGTCGCGCCCCCAAGGGAGGACGCAAGGAGCGAAACCCTAAGAATAGGGACAATTCTGGACGTTCTGGTCCATATACTCGCCCTAAAGAGGAAGGAAACCGCCAAGAGAGGCGTGCATGGAACCGTGGAGGTCAACGTGTGAAGAGAGAGAGAGGCGGAGCCTCCGGCCATGGTGGTGCCGCCACCAAAGGGAATGGTCGTCCAAATCGCGCCCCAAAGGCTCCTCGATCAAGGGAGCTTGACCATAATGATGTTTGTCTTCGATGTGGATCAACTGGACATTGGGCCAAAGCATGTAGAGTATCCCAGAATGTTGCAGACGCATACAAGGCGTATCGTGAAGCAAGGGAGGCGCACTACATGGAGCAAGAAGATCAAGAGGATGACGTTGCTCTTAGGGTGGACGATTTCAAGGGCCAAGAAACTGGCGATTTTGATTAAGTCATTTTTATTTTCCAAGAGATGTAGGCAATTGCCATATTATTTTTGTAGTAGATGCCAATGGTTTAATCTTTCTTCAAAGTAGGCGTACTCAATGTAAATGTGATGTCTAGGAAGGTTTTGAGATAAGTGGAACTTAAGTGAGCCTCGCTCCACCGACATCTCTCTACTCACCTGGTCACATTTGCATTGGAATTACCGAAAGAAGTTAGACGACCGCCATTGTTTTGCATTAGCTAGTTTATTGGATTAGATTTTCTTTGGTCAAAGAAACAATGATGTAATTCCGTTTGGCTTATTAATAAAAGTTGAGTTCTTTTCTTTATGACTCTTTTTTAATTACCGCTTTTCTTTTAGGAATGAATTCTGGAGAACTACAATGTCTTGCGGATAGTGCGACTACGCACACCATTCTACGCCATAGGCAATTATTCTTAGAGATGTTGCCTACACATTCCTTTGTGACTACGATGGCTGGGCCATCAGGTTTAGTTCAAGGACATGGAATGACCCAATTCCTATTGCCAAATGGCACCTTGATTAAAGTCGCAGAAGCTCTCTACGCTCCTAAGGCAAATCGAACCTTATTGAGCTTTAAAGATATAAGAGCCAACGAATTCCATGCGGAAACGCATACTGAGAACGGAAAAGAGTTCCTTTGCATTACCTCCAATGACTACAGACGAAAGCGCATCTTAGAGAAGCTTATGTGTCAATCTAGTGGACTTTATGTCACTACAATTCGACCTATTGAATCCAATAATGTGATAAGAGAAGATCTCTTGGATTCAGACACATATTGGCTTTGGCATGACCGATTAGGACATCCTGGTCGTGATATGATGCTCCGTATACTAAAGACTTCACACGGACATCCATTCTTCAGAGTGAGAAGAAGCAAGAATCGAAAATTGATTCCCGGACTTAGTAAGACAGCAGCCACCGCAACATCTGGTGTTGCAGCTGTCTTGGGAAGCCATAGGGCCGCCTAAGTCCCTTATGACAACCCCATAAATGGCGCTACCCATGGCCATGACGCCATGGATGATTCTCCCCATGATCAAGATGCCATGGATGCCACTTTCCATGGTTCCAACGCCATGATGGGTGATGTAGTCACACATTTTACTTCTAATAGCGCTACAGACGCTCAGGCCCAACCAAAATCCTTATTGGTTGCTTCTAAGGCCCCTCACTCATTTTTGCAAAGCCTGTTCCTTCGGGAAATTAGGACCGAGACCGTCCTACGCAAAGGATCCCAAAATACTCATTCCGTTCTTACAAAGAATCCAAGGGGATATCTGTGGACCAATTCAACCATCATGCGGACCTTTAAATATTTTATGGTATTGGTTGATGCGTCGACACGCTGGTCACATGTCGCGCTATTGTCTACTCGAAATGTTGCTTATGCTAAACTCCTCGCCCAGATTATCCGTCTATGGGCTCACTACCCTGACCATCCTATTAAGTCAATTCGACTTGATAATGCTGGGGAGTTTACATCGAAAACATTCAGTGACTATTGCATGTCACTGGGGATTGATGTAGAGCATCCAGTTCCCCATGTTCATACCCAAAATGGTCTCGCGGAAGCCGCTATCAAACGACTACAGATGATAGCACAGACATTGGTTATGCGCACCAGTCTCCTTGTTTCTACTTGGGGATATGCAATATTGCATGCAGCAACGCTAATTCGTCTACGACCCACTGCAACCCAATCTTACTCTGCGTTACAGCTAGTGACTGGGTACGAGCCTGATATCTCGCACTTACGCATTTTTGGGTGTGCCATTTATGTGCCTATTACGCCGCCACAGAGTACTAAGATGGGTCCACAATGACGAATGGGCATCTATGTTGGTTATGAATCTCCAACTATCGTCCGCTATCTTGAACCCTTGACAGGCGATCTCTTTACCACTAGATTTGAGGATTGTCACTTTGATGAGACAGTCTTCCCATCGTTAGGGGGAGATAAGAACACAGATGTTCAACAGGAACGACAGGAATTGTCGTGGTCTGTCCCCACTATGTCTCATCTCAATCCCCGTACCGCACAGTCCGAACTTGAAGTGCGAAGAATAATCAAGCTTCAGAACGTAGCAGACACTCTGCCTGATGCGTTTTCTGATGTTGCCAAAGTGACGAGATCACACATACCTGCTGCAAACGTGCCTGCAAGGATCGATGTCCCGAATACTGGACATAACGCCACTCCTGTGACACCAGGAGATGGCGTCATTGCCCTTCTGGGCAATGATGTGGACCAATTGGTCGCTGGTCCCGCAAGGAAGCGCAGTAGACCAATTGGTTCGAAGGTTACTCGCCCTAGAAAGAGAGCGAATGAGGCACAAACAAATCCTTTGATCATCGATACTCAAAATCCGTCCCATGAGAATGTTCCGGATTATGGTTATGTCCAACAGACATCATTGGGGGACGCCTCAATGTCAGAACCTATCCCTAAGAACGTAGAGATCTCTGTAAATTACACTAGTGTACATGGGACGTGGGAAAGAAGCTCCATCATCATTGATGATGTATTTGCGTATTCAGTGGCGCGTGAGATTATTGAGACCGATGACATCGAACCACGCTTCGTTGATGAATGCCAACGTAGAGCTGACTGGCCTAAATGGAAAGATGCGATCCAGGCAGAACTTGATTCTCTAGCGAAAAGAAAGGTATTTGGAAAAGTTGTACAAATACCGCCCAACACCAAACCAGTTGGTCATAAATGGGTATTCGTTAGAAAGCGTAATGAGAGAAATGAGATTGTAAGGTACAAAGCTCGCCTTGTGGCGCAAGGTTTCTCACAACGTCCTGGAATCGACTACGAGGAGACCTATTCTCCCATAATGGACGTCATTACGTTCCGCTACCTTGTCAGTTTGGTAGTTTCCGAAAAACTGAACATGCAGCTTATGGATGTGGTTACTGCGTATCTATATGGGGATCTAGATACAGAAATATACATGAAGGTCCCAGATGGACTTTAGTTTCCCAAATCAAGTGGCTCTAAACCACGGAGCGCGTTTGCGATTAGATTGAAACGCTCACTATATGGATTGAAACAATTCGGACGGATGTGGTATAACCGTCTAAGTGACTACTTGATTGGTAAGGGATATGTCAACAATGAACTATGCCCATGTGTGTTCATAAAAAGGACAAGTTCCGGATTTGCAATAGTAGCAGTTTATGTCGATAACATGAACATAATTGGCACCCTTAAAGAGTTAAGGGAAACTGCTGAACACTTGAAATCCGAGTTTGAGATGAAAGATCTTGGGAGAACACGGTTTTGCCTCGATTTAGAACTTGAGCACCGTGAAGATGGTATCCTGATTCATCAATTAGCTTATACCCAAAAGATGCTTAGGCATTTCAACACTGACAAGGTTAAGCCTTCAAGCACCCCAATGATCGTCCGTAGTCTTGATCCAAAGAAGGATCCATTCCGTCCAAAAGATGACGACGAAGAAGTGCTAGAGGCAGAAGTGCCATACCTAAGTGCAATAGGCGCATTATTGTACTTAGCACAATGCACAAGACCGGACATCTCATTCGTTGTGAACTTGCTAGCTAGATATAGCTCTGCGCCAACACGATGCCATTGGACTAGTGTTAAAAATATCTTTCGATACATAAGTGGTACGATTGATATGGGCTTGTTCTATCCCTACAGAGAGACGATGGATTCGGATCCATCAAGTGTCAGGGACGCCACACATGGTGGACTGCGTTCCCTCTCCCCATCCCAAAACGATATAAGTGTTTTGGAAGGTTTTGCTGATGCTGGGTACCTCTCTGACCCACACAAAGGTCGCTCCCAAACTGGTTATGTATTCACCATGGGAAAGACCGCGATATCTTGGAGGTCTACAAAGCAGACCTTAGTCGCTACCTCTTCGAATCATGTAGAGATTATTGCTCTTCACGAAGCAGTTCGTGAATGTATTTGGCTTCGATCCATAGTTACGCATATTCGAAGAAATTGTGGTCTGAAGTCTACCACATATGAGCCAACGAGCATTTATGAGGATAATGCTGCTTGCATTGAACAAATGAAGCAAGGCAACATCAAAGGCGATAACACCAAGCACATATCGCCTAAATTCTTCTACAATCAGCAACAACAGAAGCTCCTCAAGATTAAAGTAAACTAGGTTCGATCTGAGGACAATGTGGCAGACTTGTTTACTAAGTCATTGCCCAAATCAACGTTTGAGACATGTGGAAAGAATTGGCTTGCGGAAATTATCTGAACTCCCATGATCGTAGTCATCAGGGGGAGCTGCAGACATCAGGGGGAGATGTCTACATGTTCGTCTCGAAGTGTGAAGGGTGTGTTGTACTCTTTTTCCCCTTCGACCGAGGTTATTTTTGTCCTACTGGGTTTTTGTTACTCGGCAAGGTTTTTAGCGAGACAACGAGAGAAATACCGCGTTTGGGCGACACAAGGGAGAGTGTTCAAGTAAATTCTTATTTGTGTCTGGACCAAACTCTAGGTTACTTGACCTAGTGGTAATAGGGTTTTAATTAGAGATAATCTCGGAGAATATCTTAGAGATATTCATTGATTGTATGATTACATTTCCTTGTACAATTCAGATTCTATGCCTTGTAATCCTCTATATAAATAGGCCCCTATTATCAATGAGAACACACAGCAATTCTCTCTCAAATATCGATTCCCTAAAGCAGTTCAAAATATGTAATTTTTTTTTGTTATAAATATTATATAAATGTGGTTGTCCACTGTAAATACTCATTAGTTATGTCCTTATGATGTAAACATTACTCCTATATAAAGGGGTCTAATGAGAATGAAATACACACTTCTACCTTCTCCATATTCTGTTTCTCGCTTCTATCTCTATATTTTTCTCTAGTTTATAACACGTTATCAGCACGAATTTGCTCTTATTTTTCTTCTTCTTCTTCTTTGAACTCCATGATGATCCGCAAGCCTTATGGAGCAACATAGTTGCTTATGACCAAGGCTAATGATCTATGAGTTTTTCTTCTTTCTCTCCTAGATGAATATCAATTTTCTTTATGCGATCATTTACATGTATTTGTATGTATCTTTTATATAATATAATTGTTGAAAATTTATATTTCATATACGACAATGAGAACTACATGTTCCATTGCTCAAGACTCGAGTCCTCTGACCGAGTAGTCTTAGAACCTATGGTTCTATAGACATCACACGAATGTTTTTCTCATGTGTTCCCTATGGGATCCATTGTTCATATTTATGAACTCTTCGAAACCTTTGTTTCATATATGAATTTTTCATAGAACATATTGTTCTAATAATTATGGATCCTAATATATCTCATCTTTTCTCTTTGTAGAAAGACGACGCATCTAACAAAATTGGACTATGATCCTCTTAAAATTTCTGGCAAGAACTATTTGATGCTGAAATTCACCTTATGGCTAAAAACCTTGGAAATGCCATCAAAGTTGACAATAAGTCATCTGTGCAAGATCCCGCCAAGCCTATGATTTTCTTGCGTTATCATCTTGATAAGATCCTAAAAGATGATTACCTTACAGTGAAAGATCCACTTGAGATTTGGCAAGCATTGGCTGATCGATTTGCTCACCAGAAAACCATTGTTCTATCTAGAGCACGATATGAATGGACGCATTTTGCGCCTTCAGAACTTTAAATCTGTCACTGATTTTCAATTCCGCTAAACATATGATTACCTCCCAACTAAAATTATGTGGAGAATCTGTCAGTGAAGATAACAAGCTCAAAGTCTCTGATTTTTTTGTGGACAATGGAAAACATATTGATTACATGATCAGCGGCGGTTTTCTTGATACCGATAAATTTTAAGCCTATGTTTAGGCGTTTTTTTTTGTCTCTATTTATTTTGATTAAACATTTTAAGCCTATGTTCGGGCACCGATTAAACATAATTATGTTTCATTATCTTTATCTGTTTAATCATATTTATTATGTTTAAATTACCTTTATTACAATTCTTTCATAACTGAATTTGTCATGAGAATTTGTTGCAAGAGTTACAATTATCATGATAATATTTCTAATTACCATTATCTTGTAGTTATTGTTATTAATAACTCATTTTATTATCAATTTTATTACCATTCCCGGTAATTATTGTTATAAGTAACTCATTCCATTACCATTATTTGATACTTACCATAGTTATTTATTTTATGCAATCATAATGAACATTTATTACTTATGATTATTTTTGTCATATCTACCTCATATGATTATGTCGTTTGTGAAAAAATAACAAAATTATTTTCCATAGCTGGGACTTGAACCCAGGTCTTTTTGGATGCAAACCAAATATATTAACCAACTAGACTACACCAAATTTATGATTATTTTGTTACAATGTTATATTAATGCATGTTTCAATTACTGACTCTAAATAAATCTGTCTCTATTTTGGAATATTATGTTACTCACCAATTGATATCAACAATATCAATTATATTTTCAACAGAATCGAGGTATGTATTTTCATGAGTTTGACAACTTCAATTTAATTTCCTCTTATTATCTTATCTGATAATTTAATATAAAATTGTCAATTTATAATGAGATCGAAACTACATGTTTCTTGATTCAATTTCATGAGGACTTAAAATTCCTCCACTGATTGTTATACAATCAAATAGATCGAAACATCTTGTTTCTTGATCTCCAATTATGTCAGGACCTTTTTCCCTTCTCTTTATGAGTACAAATGTTCACTCCACTTTTAGAACATGCTTCTAATTGTGAAGACTCAAACCAAATGTTTTGAGTATGAGGGCTATGATCCCTAAATCTATTATTATTGGAGTATATGCTTATACTCATATGGACTACTGTTCCAGACTCGAAATTTGAGTATATAATTTTGGCATTTGTTTTCAGAGTCAAACAATAATATGAACCACGTGTTCATTAATAAATTCAATTTGAACCATGAATGTTCATGATAAATATAATGACAAACATAGTTGTCTTGCTTGCATATAATGCAACTATGGACATGATCCATTGCAATTGTTGATAATTTTTCACAATTGATGCTTCCACAAGCTAAGGTAACAATCATCTCAAGAGCTGCAGATCTTGATTGATGGTCAGCTCCAACTGAGCTCATATTATGTTACATATGTGGAATACCATTGCATATATTTGGTGATGAAAGTTTCACCTACATTAAGTTGTATTAATCAACTATAAGTATACTACTGTATACTATATCATGAATTAAAAATTTCATTGAGCCAAATAAAATTATTTTGGCGTGACTAATGTGTCATTACTATGTCATGTAGACTCATCTACATACATACTCTACATTATTGTATAATACAACAATAATTGCAAACTTTCCTAACGAGGAAGTTATAATTTATGGCATATCTGCGAGTTGTCACTTTAATAAGACAATTCTCCCGTCATTAAGGGGAGAAATATTATGAAAAACGATATGAATTGGTGTGTGATATTTATCCACCATGTCTTATTATTATCTTAAGAAAAAGTCTCAATCAATTATGAGAAATTGAGAAAGTGACACTTATTAAAGACAAGTTTTTGACCTAAAAATTGGTTTGGGCTCGCCACCCACTAATGGATTTCCAATCCAAATTTTTTGCACACATATTTTGCGAATGGTCAAACTAGATGGTCTTCCCGCCGTTAGGGGGAGGAAACACTATTGTAACGGCGTGCATTATGTGGGATATATCCACCAAGTCCAATGTTTTTAATCTCCCTATAAGGGAAGATTATACAAGCCCTATAACACTCGTTATGAGGTTATACAAAGATCCACATTCTTTAATTAATTTGTCCTTGAGAGACAACAAATGCCCTAAAAGAGGCATGGGTACCTGATATGAATAAGCTTATTATAGCTAATGCATGCATATATTTTGAATGTGTGATAGATCTCTCATTGATGATATCTCATCTGTAGTTGCAACTAAATATCATCAAGGGCTATATACTACCACGTTTCACTGTGTCGACAAATCATACTATTGGCCAAATTAGAAAGAGGCAATTCCAATGAATTTGAATATTGTAAACGTGATGATATATTTGGACTTTATAACCCCTAAAATACAAGAGGGTGTTCATTCCAGTGAATTAAAATCACTATGACACAATTCTCTTTATAGAGACATGGGCATTCTTCTCCAAGCGACAACTTTTCTATAAGTACAGTGTTACATATAGCTATTATATTGACGAGAGGCTTATAGCAGGTTGTCATGATTATTATGAAAATCTTAAAGGCAAATTACTAAAAGCAAATCCCCAAACCATATGTGTCATTATAAGCATATTGCTTAACCAAATCCTTAATGGATTCATATTGCCAAAGGCAAGTCCATGAATGAGTGAAATAGCTTAAAGCTCACTCATGGAATCAAAAGTCTAAAGCTCATACATACTCATTCAATTATAGTCAAAGTGACTTATTGCCTCAATGAGTACTATGACAAGACTAAGAAATTCGAATTCGAATCATACTCATAATGTTGCAACATATTCTAACTTTCGCGAAGTTATGAATTTATCTAAAGCTCATATTGAGCCTATATGAAATTATCAATTACACATGCAAATTGATATTTATGGCAAAGTATGTCATACTTAAATTTCAATGATCTGATAAAGGTAAATGTGTCAATTGTTGTTCCTTTATATTGTTATTCATTAGCTAATATCTTTATCTATAATTTGAGCATATGAAATTGGTTCTACTCTTATCATGTCAGGTAAGATTTATTAAAGAACATCATAGTTTTATTGGTAATGCCCTAACTTTTGCAGGAATTCCAGTTCATGATCAGTCCCCTTTATGCAAAGCACACATAGTCTCACCTATGTGATCGACACACCATATCTAATATATATGGTGCATGTATTTTATTACATACATGACTGAAGCTTGCAACAATCAGAGGGAGATTCTCATCAGGGGGAGCATTCAAAATCATGCTACCTAGGACATATGCGCTTTGTACTCTTTTTCTCCTTCGACCAGGGTTGTTTTTGTCCCACTGGGTTTTTGTTACCTGGCAAGGTTTTTGACGAGGCAACATTAAGCGCGTCCAACACCATATCATTTAGTGGTGGACATCCAAGGGGGAGTTATAAATATTATATAAATGTGGTTGTCCACTGTAAATACTCATTAGTTATGTCCTTATGATGTAAACATTACTCCTATATAAAGGGGTCTAATGAGAATGAAATACACACTTCTACCTTCTCCATATTCTATTTCTCGCTTCTATCTCTATATTTTTCTCTAGTTTATAACATTTTTAACTTTTTTCTCATTTCTTCAATCAATTATTACTAACTATAATTTTTTTTTTTTAATTAGACACTTATTTATATGTTATACATCCAGCTTCTTGATGGCTGCATGCTCCCCGCTTTTAAGCACTCCATAATATACACTTCCATATGAACCTTCCCCAATCAAGGCATTTGTCCCAAAGTTAATTAATAGTAATTTCCTTTAGCTCCTCTACTGGTATAAGCGGAACTTCATTACTTCAATAGGCTGGACCTTTACCATTTGACCACCCTTGGGCGCATTACCGGAGGCATGATGACTTCCCTCATTTCCCGTGTCATGAAACCCAACTCAGTTTGAACTCCAAACTCGAATTGACAAAACCAGTGGCAGATATACAAAAAACAAATGCAAGTCATATACCCAAAATAAAAAAGAAGCATCAAAATATAGCCCGTTTTAACACACAGGCTGGATTCAACACAAGACCTACACTACAGGACGGTGAGCATTACCTACAGGATTTTTCATCATGTAAGCACCTCCATTGTCAGTAGATTTATGCATATCATCTTCATCACAACAGCTGAAGCAGTTCATGATTCTTTTAACACACAAAAACCCACAATTAAAATGAGGAAATGAATAACACCCAAGTCATGAAAAAACAAAATTCAGTAAAAAAAGTGATCCCCTTAAATCTAATCCCATCAAACTCGCAGACCTTCAGAAAACATACAAGGAACCCTTGCAGTTATAAAACTCATCATGGAGAAAACAAGCAATTCATCTTAATTACCAAGTTAGCATTGGGCTCGAAAGATATATCATTCTCAAGTGATTTGACCCCAATACAGCAAAGCCAAGCAAGAAGCTTGGCGAGTAAGGGCAACCAAAACAGATAAACATAAAAAAAAATCCAAATTCAAAGAAAAAAACTATCAATCTCACAATCGAAGAAAAAGATGATGTGAATACCGGAAGAGAAGAATTCTCGATGAGCTTCTTGTCCCATCTTTCCACATGCCGTTTTCAATATGCTTCAGCCGGCCATGCGCGGCCCTGTGAAAATAGTACTGAACATTTCTGGGAACACACCAGCGACATCTTCAACCTTTCTTTCTCTTCCAACCTCAGTTACAGTTACATATATTGCAGGTTTATCAGTTTATGGTTTCTGATATTTTGGAGAGATGAAGGATGACCGAGAAGACTTCTAAGTCTTGGAACCTTATCTCCTCTCGATGCACATGCCTTTTTCTTCTCCCTTAAATAATGCCCTTGTGGTAACAACTCCATTCACAGTTTCATCTTCCATGTCCTGTGCGGGTTGACTTGATCACGGACGTCTCTTCGTGAGAATTCTCTTTGGTGATTTACTTTTTTTTTTTTTTTAGAAGCCTTGGTGATTTACAGACAACGTAATCAAACTTGTTACCAGGGCGCGTTTTGAGTCTTTCAAGGCCCCGGGCAAGAATTATCTTTAAGCTCTATATTTCTATGGGGGATTCTAGTTTGACCTCAAAATTGCTTTTTGGACCTCTCCTACTTATTGGACCTCTAATTCACTACTAAGTGCATCTCCTTAATTTTACTAAAATATCCTTGAACAATTAAATTTATTCTTCAACAATCTTTTGTTCTATTTTTTTTTTAATTATCTCTATTAATTCAACTAAGAGAAGAATAAGCATAATGAATTGACCAAATTGCAGATTTGGACTGGTTAAGTAAGTCAAGTTTCAGGTATTAACGCTGCTCGTGAGTCTTTCGGGTATTAACGCTCGAACTCGAAGAAGAGCCCATCCTAAAAGCGAGATTCTTTGATGTTGGTTTCCCTCGGTTCTATGAATCAATCCAACATTTTGGAGTGTTGTAAGCCATGGAGAATTGAAGATAAAGCTTTGAAGAAAAAGTTAAGGGAAGCAGCAGAACAAACTGATGAGAAATTATAAGTATTTTTTGTTACTGTTGCATTCATCTATCCCTTCCTAAAGTTGAAACAAATAAGGAGTAGTTTTGCTTACAAGTATAAAGGCCAAACTTATCTAATTCCATATTTGAAACATGGAACTTTAATAGAAAACAATAACAATTTAAAAATTTCTACAAATGTATCATCTCGCATCCAAGCATGGGAGATTGAAGGGAGAACATACTTTGAAAGTAAAAAGAAAAACGCCGTTAATTTGTCGTGGGAGGTAAGAAGAGTTTTTTTTCTTTTCTCTTTCTCTCTGTATCCTTATATGTCTTTTTATATGAGTTGACAAAGTCCAATAACTATTGAAAAATGATGGAGGTCCATATAGCAAATTTGGAGGTCCAACTAGAACCACTCTATTTCTATTGGTAAACTCATATAAAGAGTCATTTAGTCCTTATTCCTAAATTTGTCAAAAGTGCAATAAAGTTCTATAAAAATCCATGTTTATAAATTTATTGAGGATTAACACAGTTACAAAACAAAAAAAATGAAATTTCTTCTTAATTGAAATCAAACTAATAAAAACAAGATATCTTTCAATGAAAGTGTCAAACTCCACCGCAAAAAAAAAAAAAAAAAAAAAAAAAAACCATACTGTAATATCTTTCTCATTCTCTATCAGAGTCTAAAATTATTATTATTATTATTATTTTAAAGGGGCTGGTGCGGCTACCCTCAAGCCTTGATTAATGAAATTCCAGAATACAAGGGGGGACGTAGAGCCTGAACTCCAGATTATAATTAGTATAAAGAGAACATCCTGAAACAATACCAAGACTCTCCACAAAATCTATGTATTCTAACAAGCACCAATTAACAAAGAGTGCACGAATGACTACTCCATTTGCTTTGACATAGTGGTGACACACCGGAAAGACAACTCTATCACGAGAAAGCATCATTACAAATAGCACAGGTTTCTCACTATATTACCGCACGGATATAAATCCGGCAACACTCAATTTCATCCTGCCACTAGGAGTTTGTGTCCATTTGATCAAGCAAATAGCTCGCTGCCTCGCTAGGCCAGACAAGGCACACTAAGTGTGCATACCGGGACAACGCCCATGTCTCCCTGCCAAAAAAATGACAAGGATTTATTTCCGGCATAAAGCCATGTCTTACTAAAAGTAAACAACAATACAAACCTGAAACAATTGCACAAGACATACCAAGTGAAGCATGGGCAATTAAGGCACAAGAAAACAATGCAACCAAGCATTTTAAGATCACATGAAGCATTAGCAATAAGGAACAGCCACAAAGGCACCCTAATACTTCTCCCCCTTTTTGTCTAGGAATGAGAAAAAGGGAAAACACTATCAACAAAAACAAATATCATCCATTTAAGAGCACAAATCAGCAGAAAAATGCAAATGGCCAACTTGGAAAACATTTTTGAACTAACAACCTTCAATTTTGAAGAACACAAGGAAGACCACATGTATCATGAATACTCCCCCTCAATATATGCAGCGGATTATTGAGAATTTAAAAATGCAAGCAAGCAAGGATGAAGGGCATAGTCAATCCTAGATTTATCTTGACAAGTCAGGCAAAGAGCCACAGAGGATTGCAGATCACATTTGAATCCCTCCAGATCCCACAAAGAAACTCAAGACAATTTGACAGTTCCTTTTTGTAAACAGCGCTCAAAGATGACTTGTAGCATTTCATGATTCTTGAATTGTTGAGAAACTTGAGCTAAACCATCCAAGGGATAAGAATTGATACACAAGATATTACAAAGGAATGAGATGAAATCCTATTTGAGTTTATTGATCCTTATCACTCCAAATTTTTATTTTATTTTATTTATTTAGCTCATAATCATTGGCTTTGTTAAGCTTGAGCTTTCCGAAATAAACCATATTTTTGACCCATGTAACAAGTCTTATGTCAATGGCTCTCAAACCAGTTGGTTTTAAGGCATTAAGTGTAACAAGGACACTCCTAAGGACATATCAACTCGAGTCAAAAAGAGGATATCAAACAAGAAAATACCACTGGGGTGACCAAACCATTCCCTTTTCTTCCCAATCCTCATATCGTTCACCACGACCGAGGCCCGTTTACTTTGGGAATAGCCTGGCCAAGCTTCTCTAAATATTTTCATGAAGAAGCATAAACTACTCATTTCAAACCATCATAAAAACTGAGCACAATATAAAACCCCACAAGAGATTTAGGTGCAAGAGTTTAAGATAATAGACTTTTCAAACAAAAAATGAGCAGTGAACAATAGAAAGCTGATGCAAAGAGTCTTGAGAACCTTGAGTGACCAAGGAAAAAGAAATTTTGAACAAATTGTCCTTTGATCTTAGATCAAGACTTGGTCAGTGCTTACCAGGATTGAAACTATGCATGCAATCCCAAACCCAAAAAAAATACTTATTTTTTCCCATACTACACTAAATGCAGCACACATAATATATAACATACAGCCTGCATATATGAGTGATAATATTCAAACAGTAGAGCACATTCCAATAGACTTCCTAAGAGACTCAAAACGAAGGTTGTCTAAAGGTTTTGTAAACAAATCAACCAATTGATTTTCAATGGGAATAAATTACAGCTCAAGGATATTTGCATCAACAAGATCACGAATGAAATGATATCGAATATCAATATGCTTTGTGCGTGAGTGTTGAACAAGATTCTTAGAGATGTTAATGGCACTAGTGTTGTCACAAAAGATAGACAACTTACCTTGAGGAAAACTTTTTGTGCCTTCACCTTTTTGTTACCCTCATGAGTGGTTTGAAGTAAATCCCAAGAAGCTTTAGCAGTTGGACGAGCCTAGAGGGGGGGTGAATAGGCTCACAGCCAATTTTTCGTTCAAAAACTTTCTCAGGGATTGCAACAGGGTGATCAATCCTGAGAACTAATATTGAACAGAAAGTATTGTAAATTCAACAAACCAACTAAAGCAATAAAGAACACATGTTTTGTTGACGCAGTAAAACCATATCAAGGGAAAACATCTGCGTGGCCTTTACACTTGAAAGACCAAAACCAAATCACTAATGAAAAACAGATTACAAGTTTACACCACAGGAATTGAACTGACCGCGGAAATCCTTCCTAAACTGACTCACTAGGCTGTGTGTAATCACTACTTGCTAATTGTTTATACAAGTGATACATTTGAAATCTCAGCTATGAAACAAGCTATGAACGCAGCAAGTTCTTCTTGGAGATTTCACCTTTGAAGCTTGCAATACCCAAATGACCTTATGGGATGCAAGATATGATTATGCATGAATGAATGAATGGTTTGTTGTTTTTCAAATTGTTTTCAACATGGAACAAGACACTTTGAAAAACAGAAAACCAAAGAGATAACTCTTTAACAACAAAGGGACTGAAAAACAAAAGTATTTTTCAATGGCCAAATAGGAACAGAGAACCCATATATATAGAGGAGGAAGAGGAAGGACAGTTCACTCAAAGAACCCTTAAGCTCAATTGGAGTAGGTAAACCCATACCCATAATTTCAGATTGCACATGTAAACCCATGCTCCTAATTTCAATTGGGAATACCAATTCTATAAGCCAAACACTCCAACTCCTTAATCAAAACTGACACCCGAATGGAACCCATGAAAAACCATTGACTTTTGTGAAAGAGATGCCATGTATGAGCTTACCTAAGCCATGATGAAGAGGGTCTTCTTTTGATCTTCAAGTTTGAAGCTTGATCTTGGACAAGACAGCAAGATGAGATGGGATGGGGAAGCACGACATCAAGGCAGCAAAGCAGCAAACTGAGATGAGGTATCAAGTTGCAATTGAACTAATCTTCAAACTTGGCCTTGGCTTTCGACAGCAAGAGAAGAAGAAGCAAGTTGCAATCATGCTAAGATGGGGAAGCTGACAGCAAAGCAGCAAACTGATCTTTGAGACTTCAAGTGGGTCTTTGATAGCAAGACAACCACACTTGGTATAATTAAACAATTGTGGACTTGGGCTGCATACTTGGGCTTCTTAATGAGAGTAGAGTTTTGTTAAAATAGGGAATGCCAAACAAAACCTTATACTAACACACTATCCCAGCCAACCAAATTCGTGCCGCCGATATTGAAACCCTCCTTAGACCACCACGCAGAGATGTCAACTCCGCCAGCTTGCCAACAAACCTCCACCGCCTAACTAACCTGCAAACGATTTGGACTGCAACGCCGCCAACACCACAGAACCTCCACTATGACTAGGCTTAAGCCGGCTAAACCAGTTATCGGACCCTAGGTCATCTTTGGCCTATCCGACAACGACGCCGCTAGGGCGTGCAGCTGGATAGGCCATGAAATCTCAGTAGAAAATCAAATGCGTGAGACGCGTTCAAGGGCGGCTAGGTAGGTTTTTCTTCAGAATTATTATTATTATTTCAATAACCCTAATTTCTGGAGATTGCAACAAAAAAGGAAAGAAAAAAAAAAGCCAGAAGAGAAAACAATAGGGAAGAAAATATCAAATGGGGCAATGACTCAATGAGCTTGTGAGGGAAGACGAATTTATGGCACGTTTACTTACTTGGAATGGAAAATAATCATGAATCGGAGACAAGTGGAATGGGAGAAGAAATGAATCGGTATTGATTCCGGAGGAATGATTCCTAAACCCATCTCCCCCCTTCGTAATCGAATTCCTGAGTATTCAGGAATCGATTCCTGATAAGGAGGTGGGACCTACATCCATTCCGATTCCTTCATGTGTTAGTAAACGCATGAATTCTTTTACCCGGAATCATTCCGATTCCTTTATGTGTTAGTAAACGCATGAATGTTTTTACCCCGTAATCATTCCCTTTCCTTCCAAGTAAGTAAATGTGCCCTTAGAGAGATGTAGAGGGAAAAGTTGAGAAAAGAGAGAGTGTCTTCGATCTTGTTTTATGGAAGAAGAGAGAAAGGCGTTGCAAAGAAAGAGAAAAATACCTAGGAAAGAGATTCTAACTTTAATTATAATTAAATACGTAATACAATTATGTTTTTTGACTTTTCTATTTCCATTTTTCTTGGTCCCTTTTTTTGTTGGGTCCTTGACCCAAAGCACAAAAATCAGCTAAAATTATCTCACTTACCCTAACAACAAATTTTTATTCCCATTAACCCAATTTGAAGTAAAATGACAATTTTAGCCTGAAACTAATTAATAAATTACATTTCATGCCACTCTGACTCTCTCTCTCTCTCTCTCTCCCCACCTCTGGTGCGGCGTCGAACTCCGGATCACGCCTGAAGCTCTCTCTTCACCTCTGGTGCGGCGTCGAACTCCGGCATCATGCCTGAAGTTCCGGTAGCTCCAACCGGAGTTTAACTTAGTCTCGATGCAGAGCGTCGGCGACGAGGCTGGTAACAGGTTGGTGTAGACCACTGCTCTGCTTCTGTTATTCCTTCGCAATTCCCTCCACTGCTTCTGCTACGGGTCCCGGACCTCACCCATCGAACTCGGAGAATGGAGGTCTGCAACCGTCGAAGTGGAAGATGGGAGGAGAAGAAGATGAGGGTGCCCAAATCAATTTTTTTTTTTAAGTAATGGGGCAGAAGGAAAGGAAAAAAAAGGTTTTGAATGTCTAATGGGAGGCAATAGATGTTTTGAATTGATGTAATCTTCTCGTTTTTTTTATTTAATCAAAGTTTTATTTGTCTAATTTTAAGAAGATTAGTTTCCATTCCGGTGACCGAAAGTTCTATTAGAGAGCAATAGACGTCTATTGGGGGGCAATAGATAGTCTATTGCCCCTCTATTATGGGGCAATAGACGTCTATTAGGGGGCAATAGACGTTTCCGGTGACCTATGAGATCTCCGACGGCCTCTGGCGAGGTTTTCAGAAAAGTCTGGTGGGCGGTGGCAGGTGATCGGAATCCTGCAAAAGTTGGCCTGAATTCCGCGACGGGGCTCCGGCGAAGTCTCTTATGGTTTCTCTCTCTTCAATTCTCTCTCTCTCTCTCTCTCTCTCTCTAAGTAACAAATGGGTGAGGGTAAAATAGTACTTAAAAAAAAACTTAATGGGGTATTAAGGAAGACTTCCTTAAAGTGTTTTGGATAAGGGGGAATTAAAAAAACTTAATGGGGTAAGTGGGAAAAAAATCTCTAAAAAATGGGGTAAATGGACAAAAACCCTTTTTTGTTTTTATCTTTCTAAATAAGGGCTCATAGCACTGAAACACACACATAGTATACATTGGGCTTTGGTGCCCCATTTGATCTGCGGCCCTGGGCTGTCACCAAGCATGCCCAATGCCAGAGCTGGGCCTGCTTGTTACACTAGGCCTCATCATATGGCCCTGGGCTTCCTTTAGGGCGAGCCGACCCGACCCTTTCTAAAATAGGGTAGGGTATGGGTCATACAAATGAAGCCCGGCCCTACCCTACGGCCCGGCCCGATTGAGCCCGTAAGGGCTAGGCCCGGTCAGACCCTAAAAGCCAGGCCCTAACCCGGCCCAAAAATTTAATATTATATTTTTGTTATTTTCTATTACAATATTTACATGTGTAAAAAACTATGGGAGTTTTGATGAATAATCTGTCATATTACAAAACTGGTCTTTTAAATAGAGTCTGTGTGTTTAAGGCCCAAAGGCTGAAGGTACGAAGCCCAACTGTCCAAGTCCAACTCAAGTAGCAATAGGGCAAAACAAAACCTAGACGCATACGCTATCTCGTAATCCCACATTCCCACTATCAAGTCTCTTTCAAACTCGCTGTTCCTTCATCAGAGTCCAGGCCGCCTCTCTCTCAGCCACCACAGATCCCACTATCGTCGAGTCTCTCTCAAACCCTCTGACCTCTGTTCCTTCAGAGTCCAGATCGCCTCTCTCAGCCACCACCTCCAGCGGTTTTAGGCGACGCCAGCTTGCCACGAGTCGGATCGAAGACCGAGGAATGGCCTGCACATAGGCCTCATCATTTAGCCCTTAGACCCTAAACCCGCCCTAAGCCCGCCCGGCCCGTAGGGCCGAAGCCCTACCCGGCCCTTACATTAGGGCGGGCCGGCCCTACCCTTTCTCAAATAGGGTAGGGTAAGGGTCATGCAAATGAAGCCCGGCCCTACCCTACGGCCCGGCCCGTTTGAGCCCGTTAGGGCCAAGCCCGGCCCGGCCCTAAAAGCCCTACCCGGCCCTAGCCTAAAATTTATATATTATTTTTATTATTTTTCTATATTACATATTTACATAAAAAGAAATAAGAAATATGTTATTTTAGAGAATGGGTATTAGATTGAACATTTGAACCCAATTAATTTATGTAAATCTAATTTTTATATCATACACTCCAAAGAGAATGGACACTAATTTTTTTATAAATCTATATTTATATATCATACACTCCAAAGAGCAACCTCTATCAATTCAAAGAAAATGAGAAAATCAACCGTTGGATGTGATTATTACAATAAATTATGCGTGTGGTTAAAAATTTAGTCAATTTCACCATAGTTTCAAACCCGATCGGATTGGTCAACCATATTCACTTGTATGTTTTCTTGGTTGACCGATGGCGTGACAACCGCACAACGTGCTAATTTCTCTTTTTTCTATAATATGCAATTTATCTCTTTCTTTGTAATTGATTTCATAAGTTTTGTTTTCTTTATTTTCTATTTTCTTTGTTACACAACAATTAATATTGGGAGATTTATATAGATAGTTAATTGAATATAACCACCTTAAGTAATATTAATAAATGTTATAAGTTACAAGTATTATATGAATATAAAATATGTTCAATAAAAAACAATGAGTCTTTTATCACCAATACATACCATTAAGCCATATTTTGAGAAAAAAAAATAATGTTTTTTTTTTTGTTAAACAAAATAAGGCCCTTTTTGGCCCATTTCGGCCCTATTTGGCCCTATTTGAGGGCCGGCCCGATCCGGCCCTTTCGGCCCTAACAGATCGGGCTTTTCGGGCGGGTAAGGGTTAGCATATTTAAGCCCCGGCCCGACCCTACCCGGCCCTAAATTTTGTTGACTTTGACTAGGCCCGGCCCGGCCCGACCCTAAGCCCTAAAATTTAGGGTAGGGCCGGCCCTAGCCCGGCCCATGATGACCCCTACCTGCACATATATAAATGGCCTCCGCTCCTCTAATCCACGTGCGTTGTGGTTACTCGCCCAGATTCAGGTTGCAGCAGTAATCGATGGAATGGATTTCTAGGGTCGTCTCCTCCGTCGTCGTCGTCGTCGTCGTGTTGCTCTTATTCGTATTTGGCCTTCTCTGCTGGTAAATTGAGTACAATTTTGTTAATTGCCTGAGAAATTTTCTTAGATTTTGGAAATTAGGAGATTGAATTGTTGTGGTTTTGGTTTTGATTTTGATTTTTCAGGGGCATATAATAGTTGGAGAAACCAAGGATGCTCACGCTATGACTAGTTAGGAGAATTTTGCTTCTTTCTCCAGAGGTGTTGCGAGTGTAGAGAAGAAGCCTGGTCATCTTCTTGTACTTGTTTATGGCATATTGGCGAGGTGTGTGTTCTTCCAACTCGTAAAAGAGATTTGTAAAATTCTCATATGAGTGGAAATCATCTCGAAAAAGGCTCGAAATTTAATTGATAATGTTAGATAGAGGCTAATATGTGCATTGAGTGGTAATTTGAGTGAGATGAGTCTTGTTTGTTGGAAATATATGCATATAATTGTGAAAGTAGTTATCTTCGAGTCGTTTGACTTCGTTAGTCTTGGTTTTAATTTTTGGATTGCATGATTGCTCTTCGTTTGGTTTTGTGTATCCGTGATTATGCATTTCTTTTGCATTCCCCCCTGAATTGATATCAAGTTAACTGATTCTTAGTAACGCAGCCCAAGTGATTGGACATACGTGTGTTACTGCTATGCTTTATTTTCAGTCTATGTTAAATCACTGAATATGTATATATATGTGTCCTGTTGGTATGTTTTGTTTGTGTTTTTATGTGTGAACTGAAATTATATGTGTCTAGTTTCTAAATTATTTATATGTTTTTGTGCAGGTTCTTTGTTTGGTGAAGACTTGATTGTGCAAACCTTTGCGAGTGTTGAATTACATACAACTTTTTGGAAATTGATACAATTTTTGTATCAAACATTACAACGTTTTGGGAATTGATGAGGACTTGATCAGTTCTTGTATCAAATCAGTTTTTGTAGCCTCAGTGGCATAGTGCCTCAGTGCAATTAATCAGTGAGAATGTGAGTTTGAGGTTTATGTGGAATTTGTAATTAACTCAGGTTCTGATATATCAAAGAGATGTTTTTTTTTTTTTAATAGTTAGCAAAATTTGGTTTTATGTGAGTTAGACAAAAGCCCGGCCCGGCCCTTTTGGCCCTTGCGGAATGGGCCTTAAGGGCGGGTAAGGGTTTGCATTTTGAGGCCTCGGCCCAGCCCTAAGCTCTGTTGACTTGATCAAAGCCCGGCCCGGCCTTACTCTAAGCCCTAAATTTTAGGGTAGGGCCGGCCCTAGCCCGGCCCATGATGAGGCCTATGTTACACCATCTTGTGGTGTCGTCTTTGAATCATAAAGATGGTCAAGAAAATGTCAATTCAAGTTAAATTGATTCAAAATGACGTTGTTGCACGAATAACATAGATCATTTAATATAAATAATGTGTCTGTGACTCATAAGGGGGAGTAATTATTGACAATTTGACTTGTGACCAAAAATAAATAAATAAATAAATAAAAAACAAGAGTGAAATCGGCATCTTTTTATTGGGAAAATTACTAATTCTATGCACATGTTTATTGGAAAAATTACTCATACAAAGGGGTGTGGTTTGTAAAAAATTGGGTGCCAATTTCAATTAAAAAAAAAACAATTTTTTTTTTTTCACATGACTAATTTTAGGCCGGGTGCGACTATTGCCACTTTACCATTTTCTTACTCTCGAACATTTGAATTATTGAAAAACTATATTACCCAAGTGTAAAATTACTAATAAATTAATACACTAATTTTCTATCATCCAAATATGTAAAAAAAACTAAATACATAACCAATTTTTTTTAGTTAAAAGAAATTCCATTCAAAGACCACTAAGAAGGTTTTTTTTTTTTTTGGCGATTAAACATCAAGAGGTGTTATTGAAACACAAAAAGATTACACTGAGACAACAGCCTCCCAAAGGAAGCAACAACCAACAACGAGGCTCAAAAAAGGCCAAACTAAGAACAAAACAAACAAACAACAGCCACCAACAAACTGCAACCACTGACAAGAAGGACGAAGCAACCGAGCCACGACAAAGAAGTCAGCAACCAAATCCAACCATGTCGAACGCGCAGGAGTGAGACCCATGCCGAATTCGATGCACCAAACCATCAGATTTCTAAGGATCCAAGTCAACACCATCTCCACCACATCAAACCAAATCTGCCAACCGGTTAAACAACCGGATAAACCGGATGGAAGGATCGGGTGAGATCTAGTAAGGGATCAAAGAAACAGGCACCACAGGGTACACAAGATCTTGTAGCATCACCCAGTGCGATAGGAGGTAAACCCCACTTTGAAAGCTCCGAAGAGCGAGAGAACCAATCTTGGCAGAAGAAAGACGAACGAGGGGAAGAGGATGAAGACAGAAGAAATTGGAAAAAGGAAGATTGGGAACAACAAGAGCCAAACAGGGCCAAAACGGAGACAAACTCCGAGTAAAATCGCCCAGGACAACAGACGGAAAGAAAACAGAAATTAAAAAGCCGAGCATAGATACATAAAGCCTCACGAAGAGGGAAAATTGATTATCAGTACCTCCCCCGACTTTCAAGCCAAAGATCCAGATCAGAATGATCTGGATCTGGCAAGAAAGGGGGGGTGGAGGAGGAGGAAAACTTAAGCGGTGGGTTTGTTTAGAGAGAAGTGAGAGTTTCTCTCACTAGAAAAGTGGGATACAGAGACCCCTAAGAAGGTTGATTACAATCAAAGTTAAGTGCACCCACGATGCACTCTGGAATATGATCAAACTAGAATAGACTAGCTAGTGCTACTTTCATAATTAGCAATTCCAGCAAGTCGATGAGCCACAGAGTTGGCAGTTCTAGGAGTACTGTAGCATAACGACATAGTAGGAGAAGCGAGTAAGCCTGTTTTGATGTCATCAATCATATTTCCATCCCCCAGAGTTTCATGGTGTACAGTAGCAACATCCCAAGTTGCTTGCAAGCAGTCAATCTCAATTATGACATTATTAACATGCACTGATTCAAGTCGATCCTGGCAAGCACGCCAAAGGCAGATCTGCACCTTGCCAGGCACCTTTGCTTGCCAAAGACGCTGCCACAACACTTTATATGGGTTACCATGTGATGAGGAGGCTAAGGTGTGCTCCAACATTGCAGCCCTAGCTATCCAATAAGCGGACTTGACTGTATACTTCCCATTGCGTTCTGGCTGCCAACAAAGTCTATCTTGTAGGTTTCGTTGACTCAATGGCATGTAGAGAATCTTTTGTGCAACTTCATTAGAGACACATAAGTTGACAATGGATGGTAACCACTGTCTAGTGTACAGGTCAATGAGGTCGGCAACTTGTTTAAAGGGGCATGCATTAGGTTTTTGTAACAAATACTGTGGACAATTTGAGATCCACCTATCTGTCCAGATGTTTATATTTGAGCCATACCCACTCTCCATTGTGTACCAACCTTAAGAATTGGTCTTCCTTGTAAAATGCTTCTCCACGAGAAAGAAGGAGAGTCTCCCAAATCAGCTTCCCAGAAACTACAATGTGGATGATATATTGCCTTGTATAATCGGGCAATCAAAGAGTGAGGGTTGGTTAGAAGTCTCCATGCCTATTTAGCTAGTATTGCTAAATTATAAGCATAAATATTTTTAAAACCCATACCTCCTTCCGCCTTAGTGAGGCAAAGTTTCTCCCAACTCTGCCAATGAATCTTCTTTTTCTCATCCGTGTCACCCCTGAAAAAGGAAGCACACAGTTGATGAATGTCATCACATAAACCTTTCGGAAGCAGATAGCAATTCATGGCATACAAAGGCATAGTCTGAGCAACAGCTTTAATTAAAGTCTCCTTACCAGCAACACTGAGGATTTTTGCTTTCCAACTAACCAATTTCTTTGTGAGCTTCTCCTTAATGTACTAAAAAATGGCAGATTTAGATCTGCCAATGCGCATTGGTAGCCCCAAATATCTATCATGTTCAGCTATACACTAGACTTCAAGAATAGCAGCAAGTTCTTCCTTTCTCTCATGTGCGACATTATTACTGAAAACAACACTACTTTTTTCAAAATTGACTTTATGGCTAGATGCTATTTCATACACATTTAATAATCTTCTATATTGCAAGCACTCCTCATTAGTGGCTGTACCAAATAGAATACGATCATCTACAAAGAACAGGTGATGCAAAGTGGGAGTCTGTGGACACATATTTAGACCCTGTAAATCAAAGTAGATAGCCCCTCACTACAAAGGATAAAAAGGTAGGGTGATAAAGGATCACCCTGCCTAATGCCCCGAGATAGGATGATTGGATCCGAAGGCTCCCCATGAACCAAGATAGCGTACTTAACTGACATAACAGAATTCATAACCATTTGAACCCAACTCTGATCAAAACCCAGCTTTAAAAGAATAGCTTGCACAAAAGGCCATTCTAAGTGATCATATGCTTTACTAATGTCAAGTTTGAGAGAGAAAAAACCTGTTTCTTGATGACGGAGCTTATGCATGAAGTGTGCAGCTTCTGTAGCCACTAGGGTATTATAAGAAATAAGGCTTTTGGGCACAGATGCACTCTGTTTCTTAATTTCTCATTAAATAGCACTAATCTTCATCTTCTCTACCCAAATATGAATGTATTACTATTTTTTTTGTCCTTTTGTTCCCTCCTTATCATTAATTCGTTATTCAATTTACAAAACCATTAATGTTAACTTCATCAAAATCTTTGCAATACCCTTTGTGAACACCGAAAGTAAAAATTTAAAACAAAAATAATAATAATAATAATAATAATAATAATAATAATAATAATCATTCTCTTTTTTTTTTTTAAGGAAATCATTATCTTCTTCATCGCTCACAATTGTTACAGCAACTCCAACAGATTCCCTATATTTTGATTTTTCTCTACTTTAGAGAAAAATAAGTCTCTTTTGCTCTAACAGATTCCCTATAACTATCCCTATTTTAGAGAAAGTGAGGAAGGAGAAAACCAAATTCCCTATATTTACAGCAAACTCTAAAATTTTAAGGAAGAATATGGAGATTTTAGAGATTGTTCTAAAATAGGGAATCTGTTGGAGTTGGAGAAGAAAAAGAGGCTAAAGCTTTGACTTTTGCTTCCCTATAATACAGAAATTATAGGGAAACTGTTGGAGTGTTGCTCTTAACTTACTAATCTATTGACATGGATTGAAATAGACAAACATTAAAACTGATTATGATTTTGTGTTAGGAAACTTTAATATATTATAATTTTTCTATTAGTATAAACTAAAGAGTAATTTTAAATACACACCTTTACTTTATTAATACACATCCCCTAATTTTTTTAATATATTTTTTCTTCCATTTTTCCTTTTATACCCTTTCACTGTCCCTCTCTTCTCAATTGACGTTGTTCATCATCACTGCTATGTTCTACAAATACTTGAGGGCCAACCTATAATTTTCAAGTTCAAAGTCATTCCTCTAATCAATTATTTTGAATATCTTATTCGATCTCCCATTTTCATTTGAAACTCTTGTTTTTGTATTTGTAATGGATTTTCCCTCCCTTGCCATCACTACATGCCTCTTGCCTTCCTCCTTACTATCAATTTTATTCTTGCAGAAATAACTACTTTTCATATTGCTTTCTACTGTCACAAAATTCAACAGCAACAGAAATCCCAAGTTCATAAGGTGGAGCATGATTTCAGTGATGTATTCTGTATATAGCTAGGTATAAAGAACACAGGAGGATTTCTTTAATTTTTAGTTTTGGAGCTTATTGTGAGGGAAGATCTTATATCTACTATTGCTGATTTTTCTGCTCCCAACTTGATGGCCTCTTTGTTTGCTCTAATGAATCTGGAAACAGCACCCTTTACATACTCGTGAGCTTCCTTCATACTCATATTCTTGCTCATTACATAAGGGAAGCTGCTTAAGAAGTGATATCCATTAAGCACTGCAGCTAGCTAACTAGAGTACTGGACAACCACCCCCTGAAACTCAGATAGACCGATGTTCTCCTTCGCCTTTGTGGTCCTCAAAGGCATCACATCCGACAACGTCACTAGGAAATCTGTCCTTGAAGAAGTTAATTGTCCAGGAAATCTGTCCCATGCATCCCTATGAGTCAAGAAATTTGAGGAGAGATTGAACATCTTCTTTATTGGGGCAAGGATTGAAGAATGCTCAAACTAAGAACTTGGAGTAGGTCCTTGTGGACCTCTTATTACGGTCCCTTTCTTGATCTATGGAGAGGCCATAATTGTCGTTTCGTTGGCACGCGAAACCCGAGCCGATCAAACTTGAATAGGCCTCATCAAAAAGCCCGCGGATCAAGTGGGCCGATGGAGGCCCGCCGACCAGGAGGGCAAAAAGCCCGGCCCGGCCAGTCAAAAAACCCGCAAAAGCCCGCCTTGGTGGGCCGAGGGCCGGCCCGCAAAAGCCCGCTAGGCCCGGCCCTCATGCCCGAACCTAACTTTGCTGAATTACTGGGAACTGCTCGGATAAAATTAGGAGATGTACGCTATATGCACGAAAAGCCCCATGTGTCTTGTTTCTGAGGAATTTTACGGTTTGCGATTCCGACTTTTCTAGAAGGAGTTATGGCAATTTAAGTGAAGGCAGTTCAGCTTGAACAAGAATCTGCAACACAGAAATTGTTGTGCAGAACACCCAACTTCACTGAATTACTGGGAACTGCTCGGATGGAACTAAGAGCTTTAGCCTATATGCATGGAAAGCCCCATGTGTCTAGTTTCTGAGTAATTTTACGGTTTGCGATTCCGACTTTTCTGGAAGGAGTTATGGCAATTTAAGTGAATGCAGTTCAGCTTGGACTGGAATCTGCAACATCTTTTACAAGTTCATGTCTAGAACCTAACTTCGCTGAATTACTGGGAACTGCTCGGATGGAATTACGAGTTGTACCCTATATACACGGAAAGCCCCATGTGTCTAGTTTCTGAAGAATTTTACGGTTTGCGATTCCGACTTTTCTAGAAGGAGTTATGGCAACCAAGAAAACATATAAGTGACTACGGTTGACCAATTCGATCGGGTTCGAAAATATGGTGAAATTGGCTAAATTTTTTCCCACACTCATAATTTCTTGTAATAATCTTATCCAACGGTTTGGTTTTTCCATTTTCTTTGAATTGACGGAGGTTTCCCTTTGGAGTGTATGATATATAAATATAGGTTTATAAGAGTAACTAAGTTTGACCTAGTTGATCGAATTCGAAACGAGAACCAAATTGGCTGGATTTTCTACAACCACCATAAAACATTACAATCTCTCCATCGAGCGGTTGGTTTCTCCGAATTCATTTTCCACTTCATGGTTGCTTTAGAAAGAACCTCAACAATTTAAATGCAATGTATAAGTCATACAACTTTAGAAGGAAAATTGGTATAGGCCAATGTGTTTCTAATTAAAATATTTTTTTTTATCTTATGTCCACGCACATCCATCGATGGAATATTTACAAACGTGATGTGAAAAAATAAGCACGTTTCGCGGTCGTCATGCCATCGGTCAACCAAGAAAACATATAAGTGACTACGGCTGACCAATTCGATCGGGTTCGAAAATATGGTGAAATTGGCTAAATTTTTTACCACACGCATAATTTATTGTAATAATCTTATCAAACGGTTTGGTTTTTCCATTTTCTTTGAATTGACAGAGGTTGCTCTTTGGAGTGTATGATATATAAATATAGGTTTATAAGAGTAACTAAGTTTGACCTAGTTGATCGAATTCGAAACGAGAACCAAATTGGCTGGATTTTCTACAACCACCATAAAACATTACAATCTCTCCATCGAGCGGTTGGTTTCTCCGAATTCATTTTCCACTTCATGGTTGCTTTAGAATGAACCTCAACAATTTAAATGCAATGTATAAGTCATACAACTTTAGAAGGAAAATTGGTATAGGCCAATGTGTTTGTAATTAAAATATTTTTTTTTATCTTATGTCCACGCACATCCATCGATGGAATATTTACAAACGTGATGTGAAAAAATAAGCACGTTTCGCGGTCGTCATGCCATCGGTCAACCAAGAAAACATATAAGTGACTACGGCTGACCAATTCGATCGGGTTCGAAAATATGGTGAAATTGGTTAAATTTTTTACCACACGCATAATTTATTGTAATAATCTTATCAAACGGTTTGGTTTTTCCATTTTCTTTGAATTGATAGAGGTTGCTCTTTGAAGTGTATGATATATAAATATAGGTTTATAAGAGTAACTAAGTTTGACCTAGTTGATCGAATTCGAAACGAGAACCAAATTGGCTGGATTTTCTACAACCACCATAAAACATTACAATCTCTCCATCGAGCGGTTGGTTTCTCCGAATTCATTTTCCACTTCATGGTTGCTTTAGAATGAACCTCAACAATTTAAATGCAATGTATAAGTCATACAACTTTAGAAGGAAAATTGGTATAGGCCAATGTGTTTGTAATTAAAATATTTTTTTTTTATCTTATGTCCACGCACATCCATCGATGGAATATTTACAAACGTAATGTGAAAAAATAAGCACGTTTCGCGGTTGTCACGTCATTGGTCAACCAAGATAACATATAAGTGACTACGGTTGACCAATCCGATCGGGTTCAAAACTATGGTGAAATTGACTAAATTTTTAACCACACGCACAATTTATTGTAATAATCACATTCAACTATCGGTTTTCCCATTTTCTTTGAATTTATAGAGGTTGCTCTTTGGAGTGTATGTATGATATATAAATATAGATTTATAAAAAAAATTATGTAAAATACTAAAATTATATATATGTTTTTAGAATGATATAGAAAAGCCCAGCCCGGCCCGAAAAAAGTTGGGCTACCTGGCCCTGCCCGAAAAAGCCCGCAAGGCCCGCCTTATAAGGATGGGCTTGGATCTTATGATTTATAATGAAGCCCGGCCCGGCCCGGCCCGGCACTATTTAAAAATGTAATTAGGCCCGGCTCGGCTCGGCCCGTTGACGAGGCCTAAACTTGAATATGGCGCAGGGCCGTCAATTAGGTAGTGAGTTTTTTTTTTTTTTTTTTTTCCAACGATTAGAAAAGGGAAGAGGGGTGAAATAGCAATATAAAAATTTACAAAAAAGTGGGGTGTGTATCTAGTATAAAGGGATGTGTATATAAAATTCTTCTACTAAATGAGAGAATTCGTTAAAAAAAATTATTTTTTAATTGAACATGCCATATAAAGATATTTCTGGAAAACGAAATGAGTTAAGTAAGTAAATTTAGGGTGTTTCTAAATGTACCCAGCAAATATCTAAGTACACCCAGCAGAGTTTTTACACCCAGTAAAATCATAGAATCTCTAAATACACCCAACAATTTGTCCAATAATACCCTTATGTTTAATTAAACCCAGCAAAACCCACACCCAGCAAAACTTTATGAGAATACAGAATAACACACCTAGCAAATCCCATGCAATTTCTTCATCTTACGTTTGTTTTCTTCCAATTTATGTATTTATGTTCAATTTCCACATCAATTTCTCCTGTTAGGAATTCATCCTTATGATCTGCGTCGATTTGATCACCGTTTCATGGACTTGATACATGCGTTATTTATATGTATTCATGATTATAGTGATTGTGTTATTTTTCTGGTTCCTCTCTCATTCTCTCTCTCTCTCTCTCTCTCTCTCTCTCTCTCTCTCTCTCTCTCTCTCTCTCTCTCTCTCTCTCTCTCTCTCTCTCTCTCTCTCTCTCTTCTTTGTGTATGTGTTTGTGTGGTAGAACCAAATTGTTGTATTGGATCGTATCATTATGTGATTTTAAGATGCTTTGGTGGTTCGAAGCTTTCATGCTATAGAAAGGGAAGGTTTGTGCATGTACTATGCTATTGTGCATTTGTTTTCGATCAAGGAAACAGCGAGAGAAAGAATTTGAAGAATTCAAATGTACTTTGGCCATTATAGTATTAGACATATGGATCATTAAAAAGTTTAGCTATCTGGTGGTTTCTGTTGATTGGGTTTCAGTTTCTCACTTCCCCTTATTTCTTCAGCAATTAAGAAGGACGATCGGCATTGAATTAATAGAATATGAAACATGCTCTTATGTATAGACGAAGCTTTCAAAGTAACAACGTAAGAATGTGAAATGCTAGGTATAAATAGAAAAAAGAGTTTCAAATTTTATGGTTTCTTTTGTTATTATCTTAATTTATCATGACTTTTAATGTCATTTCATATGAGGATACAACTGTCTTTTTATGCAAGATAGATTTGCTGGATGTAAATAGATTTTTGCTGGGTACATTTAGAAAGACCCTAAATTTAATATTGAAAATTAAAATGTATGGTGTTATACTGTAATGAACAAATAAAATGGTAGAGTGACAATAGCCACACATCTAATTTTATTAGCTTTATTTATATACACATGGTAGAGTAGTTATATTCACACCTCCTAAATTAGCATTAGCATTTGGACCTCAACCCCTATTTTTATTCCGTACACTTCCTCCTTTACCTTTTGTGAGTTTCTGTCTTTTTTCTATTATCAATCTCGCGGCCACCACACCCATCCAACCAGAATAGCTAGGCTGGTTCATCATCGGATGTTATGGTAAAGATTATTCTAGATGTTTGTGGTTTATTGTTGTACAATGAAAATGAGAACCTGCCATGCGTATAGAATAATCATGGACCGACCGGCACACAATCTATACCAACCTGTGTGTAATGATGGTTTAATTCAAATCTTGATCATCCAAAGGTAGGTAACTAGGTACTATAATTGATTGGATCATTGTGGCCTAACTTTTATGAAATGATTTTATTGGGTAAAGATTATCATTGTTGGTTATTCATCATGACACAGAGAACCTTTCTCTGCTCTGATTTAATTCTCTGTGGGGGCCTTAAGAGAAATCTATGGAAGAATTGAGGGAAAAGAAACCTATGCCAACTCAATAGTTCCAAATGATGGTTGGGTTAAGGTTCTAGTAAGAAATTAAGAATTTGGATAAGAACGTATTCCAACCAAAAAAAAAAAAAGCAAACTTTTTGAACTATATTACTTCACTGATAATGGAATATTGATCAGTGTCTGATGGGAGTATTTTTAAAAACCTTGTAGTGCTATGTCAATGAAGAAATATTTTGTATATATGGACTGTAGAATGACCTGTAGAATCTTCATTAAAGAAAAATATTTGGACTGCAGAGTCAGACGTCAAAATGATTTTTTTTTTTTCAAAGGATTCTGGCGCGGCTGCCTTAAATCCTTTATTAATGAAACTGCTGTTTAATGATAATAGATTTGAGAAAGATTGATGAGAGAATTGTCTTTCATTATTAAGAATAGGAGCCCTATATATAGGAATTACAAAGTACATGCTCTAATGTTACAAGGGAAACTAATCCGAATAAGATTAGGAAATCTAGAACATTCTCTCCTATTACTACTCCTAGTTTGATAAGGCACACTAAGTCGATTTTCCTTCAACACTCCCCCTTGTGCCGCTCAAACTTGGTGGTGACGCTTCATCCGTTGCCTCGTTAAAAACCTTGCCAGGTAACAAAAACCCTGTGGGACAAAAATAACCCTGGTCGAAGGACAAAAGGAGCACAACACGTCCTTCACTCTTCGAGATTGAACATGTAGACATCATAACTCCCCCTGATGTCGATATCTCCCCCTGATTGCTACAATCATGGGAGTTCGGATAACTTTCTCAATCCGATGCTCTTCACATGTTTCTCGAAGGTGGATTTAGGTAACGACTTAGTGAATAAGTCCGCTACATTATCCTCTGATCGGATTTGATTCACTTCAATCTTTAGAAGTGATTGTTGTTGTTGATTATAAAAGAACTTAGGCGATATATGCTTGGTGTTGTCGTCCTTGATGAAACCTAACTTCATTTGCTCAATACAAGCTGAATTATCCTCATAAATGCATGTAGGTTCATCCGTGGTAGACTTCAAACCACAACTTCCTTGAATATGTCTAATTACAGACCTTAGCCATATGCATTCACGCACAGCTTCATGTAGAGCAATAATCTCTGCATGATTTGAGGAAGTAGCAACAAGGGTCTGTTTTGTAGACCTCCAAGATATCGCAGTGCTTCCCATGGTAAAGACATAACCCGTTTGGGAACGACCTTTGTGAGGGTCAGAGAGGTACCCTGCATCAGCAAAACCCATCAAAACATCATTGTCGTTTTGATGGAGGGGAGTAGGGAGACGCCGGCCACCATGGACGGCGGCGGCAACATGGCCGGCGGTCAATTCTTGGACGGTGGCGTTTTGCCTCTTGGGGTCCGATCCCAAATTTCCGTCATTCCTTTTCTCTCTGTAGGGATAGAATAGGCCTATATCAGTCGTACCTCTTAGGTATCGAAAGATTGTCTTTACACCAATCCAATGGCGGCGTGTTGGCGCAGAGCTATGACAAGCTAACAAGTTCACTGCGAAGGAGATGTCCGGTCTTATGCATTGAGCTAAGTACAATAATGCGCCTATTGCACTTAAATAGGGCACTTCGGCCTCTAGTGATTCTTCGTCCTCATCCTTTGGACAAAACGGATCTTTTCCGGGCTGAAGACTACGACCAATCATGGGAGTACTCACAGGTTTTGCTCTATCTTCATTAAAGCGCCTTAAGATTTTCTGAGTATATGCAGACTGATGGATCAAAATCCCATCACTACGGTGCTCGAGTTCTAAACCGAGACAAAACCGTGTTTTCCCAAGATCTTTCATCTCAAATTCGGATTTCAAATATTTAGCAGTTTCCTTCAACTCATCTAGAGTTCCAATTAGGTTCATGTCATCGACATAAACTGCTACGATTGCAAATCCGGAACTTGTTCTTTTAATGAACACGCATGGGCATATTTCATTATTAATATATCCCTTCCCAATCAAGTAGTCACAGAAGATCGAGTAGGCTCCATCCAAAGGAATAGCTGCCTATTTCGAAGGATGGTATGCGTAGTTGCACTATCCACGAGGCATTCTAGCTCTCCGGGAAACATACTGAAAGATAATAAAGTTCGAAATTAAATTATGTCCAAGACATTGAATAAAAATAAATCGAGACTTTATTAATAATAGCCAATGATTACATCAAAGTTTCTTGACCAAAATCTAATCCAACATAAAAATCAAACCGTAGACAAATCGTAGTCACTCAATCCGTTCGGTAATTTCAATTTAGTTGTGACCAGGTAAGGTAAGGCGAGATTTTGGTGGAGCGTTGCTCACTTTTAAAACCGTTCTCTCAGATCAAACCTTGCCTAGACATCACAATTACTCTTGAGTATGCCTAGAGGGAAAGAGTTAATACAATAAGTCATTTTATTGATTTAAGGCATAATTGCCATTACATAATTCTTGGAAAAATAAAGGACTTATACTAATCGAAATCTGCAGCATCCTTGTGCAATTTCTTGTCAGATTGGAAGTCCGCTATGGTGAGATTGACGTTGGCATCATCACCATCTTCTTCTTCTTCTTCGGCAAGATAGGCTTCACGCTCTCTAAAGTCTCTATATGCCTTGTAATGTGCAGCTAATTGTTTGCTTGCATTGCATTGTGTGAATATAAGGATGTATAAACTCCAGATAGAGTGACAGATTATAATCTGTACATAAACAAGAACAGAGAATATGCATAACATAACAACATTGGTCACGCAGTGAAAACCTCAATTGAGATCAAAAACACTGCGGGGCTCTAACTCTTGAGAACCCAATGATTCACTAATCAAAACAGATTACACATTAACTCTGGGATTGCAATGACTGCTGCAATCCTTACTGGACAGACACACTAGTTGTTTTACAAACTGTTTTCAACATGGAACAAAACAGAGCAACAAAGAGACTAACTCTTTTACAACCAAAGGATTGAAAATCAAACTATTCTCAATACTTCGAAGAACCACAGAACTCCTATATATATAGGAGGAACAATAACCAAGTTTCTTCAGCTCGGTTGGAGTAAGACCACGAGGTCCAGATGCACTTTCTCCCCACTTCCATCTTGGACAGCAAGGTCTTCATGATTGCAACGAGTGGGCAGCAAGGTTGTGCATATGAAGGAGATGAACGTGGACGACAGTAAAGAGGAAGAACACACCATGACCTGCAATATTCTTCAGCTTTGGTATTCTTGACAGCAAGACGAGATGGGAACCAATTGCTTCCCACAACCGTGTTCATCATTGGACAGCAAGATGAACAGCAAGACTAGATCGAAATCTCTTCTTTAACAGCAAGGTTTCCATGATGGAAAGATGGAGAACCTAGCTGCCATGTCCTTCCCTTTTTTCTTTCGACAGCATGTTCTCCATGAAGGAATTAAGTGGACAGCAAGGAAAAACCTTTTCTTCCCACTTCCGAGTTCATGATTGGACAGCAAGGAGAGATTGAAAGCTGATTTGTGGTTTCCTCCATTCTTCCATGACAGCAAGGTTCTTGTGATAAGAAGGTGGAGAACCAAGCTGCCGGTCTTCTTCCTTTCCTTTTTCATTTACAATAGCAGGCTCTTGCATAAGAAAATACACATGAGAGAGAGAGAGAGAAAGAACCCATGCCGCATTTTTCTTCAGACTTTGTTCAAGCATGCTTAAAAAACATGTCTCCCATATTTGCAAATAAACAACTATGCTCAGAAAACAAAGCTGCTATTCTTTAGCAAAAAGCAAAAAGCATGCTTAAAAAGCAAAGCCAACATCATGCTTGGTCTCCGATCGAGTGCATGTTTAAAAATCAAAGCATCACACATGCTTTCAACAGTTTTTCTCAAGGAATCAAATAAAGTACTTTTGGACTTCACATGGTTAATGTGGAAGAGTTTTGTGGCTGGTGGAATGCCAATACTTTAATACTAACAATCTCCCCCTTTGGCATTCCTCAACCAAAACTCTTACGATTGTTTTTCGACTCCCCCTCAACAAGTACTTTGAGGATCCTTAGTTCCTGAAACATTTATCACACACCTTGTGAAAAATAACATGAAACTGTAATTAATGAATAGCAATAACACATGTCCACAAGGAAAGATGAATTCAAACCCTAAAGAAATCTAGCCAAGTCTTAACAGAAAAACAACGAGCCAAACAAAATCAACAAAATCTTTATCCCCCTTTTTGGATAGGGATGCCAAAGGACTAGTGCGCAGCGGAAGCTATGTAGAAGAAAGATTACCATATTCCGAATCAGATAGAGTACATCAAAATGTCCTAAGTACCGGAACTCCCCCTTAATTTATCATGTTATGAAGAATTCAATAATGAAATGCAAACACACAATGAGTGGGTTTGTATCCAAGAGTTAAAAACAGATTCAATTTGCATAGCTTTTCAGACAAGAGTACGACCACAAATCCATAAACATGAATGCAACAAGATAAGGTTACATGAGTAAACCATTTTTGACAACCACAAGGTAAGCTGGAAGATGATCGAGTATTCTATACCTTTGTTGTGTAAGTGAACATAACTCAAAGTGGAGTGTGTAACATCATTAGAATCCTTGAAATCAGAACACACACACGAAGAGAACAACATAGATATTCCCCCTTATATCTCCGTGTGGGCACAATTTTTATGGTTTTCTTTTGCCTTTTCACACAACATATAGCTTTTCTCAAGAAAACTAAGACTCATGTAACGAGTTTTATGCCAGCAGCTCCCAAATCAGATGACTTTAGGGTACTAGATGTAACAAGGACATCCCAAAGGACATATCAACTCGAGTCAATAGTTTTACATTCCACCGGGGTGGCCAAACCATTCCCTTTTCTTCCCAAAACCTCATATCGTTCGTCACGACCAAGGCCTGTTTACTTTGGGAATAGCCTGGCCATGCTCCACAAATATTGTACCTTTTTAGCGAGGAGCAATAATAACATTTTAACAACTTCGTATGTGTGGACTAAGAACAAGTCAACCAAGAATGTTACTTACCACCACAATGAGTATGTGTGCATGTGATCATACAAAGTGATAGAGAATATGTTGATCATGCTCAAGATTACAGAGTGATGTAAGAATAAGTTCAAAACATGCTAATCATCTCATCACACTCATATATAAGGAAAGAAGTAGAACCCTTGTCAATCTAAGTTCAAATGAATCTATCAGACACTTCGGGATACAAACCACACATGCAATCCTGATTCTTCTGGAATGCACCTATACTAATATGATTTCATACAATGTGAATGCATACCAACATATAGTTAAATCAGGGGAGAGTTGCAGAACTTAGAACACCAATTGCGCTTCTAAGTGATTCAAAACGAGCAGTATCCAAGGGTTTGGTGAATAAATCAGCTAATTGATGCTCAGTTGGAATAAAAGCTAATTCAAGTAAATTCCTTTCAACCAAATCTCGAATAAAATGATATCTCATGTCAATATGCTTAGTGCGTGAGTGTTGCACTGGATTCTTGGAAATATTTATAGCACTTGAGTTATCACATAAGATAGTCAACTTACCTTGAGAAAACCCATAATCTCGAAGCATTTGCTTCATCCAAAGCATTTGAGTACAACAGCTTCCTGCAGCTACATATTCGGCTTCAGCTGTGGAGAGAGATATACAGTTTTGCTTTTTGCTATGCCAGGCTACCATGTTGTTTCCAATGAAAAAGCAACCTCCAGAAGTGCTTTTTCGATCCTTCAAATTTCCTCCCCAATCTGCATCAGAATACCCAGCAATCTCAATATTAGAATCAAATGTAAAATAGACACCACAAGTGGCAGTGCCTGAGACATATCTTATGATACGCTTAACAGCTTCCAAATGAGATTCTTTAGGATTTGCCTGAAAACGAGCACAAACTCCTACACTGTAAGATATGTCAGGTCTACTAGCAGTGAGATAAAGTAGGCTACCAATCATACTTCTGTAAAGAGTTTGATCAATAGACTTACCTGTTAGATCCTCAGTAAGTTTGACACTTGTACTCATAGGATTTGTCATAGCTTTGGCATATTCAAGTCCAAATTTCTTAACAAGATTCTCAGCATATTTAGTTTGACATAGGAACATACCTGTCTTCAGTTGACGAACTTGAAGTCCAAGAAAGTAATTCAGCTCTCCACACATGCTCATCTCAAATTCACTTTCCATGATGTTAGTGAATTCTTTAACATAAGAATCAGAAGTGGAGCCAAATATGATATCATCAACATAAACTTGTGCAATCATGACATGTTTGTTGTCTCTTTTAATAAACAAAGTTTTATCAATTGAACCTCGAATATATCCTTTGCTTACTAGATGAGTAGACAAACGCTCATACCAGGCTCTTGGAGCCTGTTTCAATCCATACAGGGCCTTTTTGAGTTTGTACACATGATCAGGATTGCTAGGGTCTTTGAATCCCTGAGGCTGTTCAACATATACTTCTTCTTGTAACACACCATTCAGAAAGGCACTTTTTACATCCATTTGATATAATGTAAAGTGAAGATGACAAGCAATTGCAAGAAGAAGTCTAACAGATTCAAGTCTAGCAACAGGAGCAAAGGTTTCATCAAAATCAAGTCCTTCAACTTGTTTATATCCTTGGGCAACAAGTCTAGCTTTGTTCCTAGTAATATTACCATGCTCACTCTTATTTCGAAAAATCCATTTTGTACCTATTACATTGAATTTACTGAGCCTAGGCACAAGATACCATACATCATTCCTAGCAAATTGATTCAATTCATCATGCATGGCATTTATCCAATCATCATCATTCAAAGCCTCCTTAACATTCTTTGGTTCAATAAGTGACACAAAACCACAATGAGAAATTATGTTAATGTTCACTTCATTTTCAGTCAAGAAGCATGCAAGAGCAGAATCAGTACTAACCTTGGTTGCAACTTGTCTGCGGGTTTGAATCCCTTCATGCACGTTCCCAATGATGTCCTGAGTAGAATGATCTTTTTGAACTTGCTTGAAGCCCGTTCTTAGAACTGGTGGAGGATCAAAAATAGGATCATTTGAGGAATTATCCGTTTCTTCATTCAGTTCCACATTTACTCGGCTTCCTGAGGGTTGATCCTCATCTGGATTAACCTGAACATTACTCACAGCACAATCATCAATAGATACATTATAGGATTCCATTACAGACATGGTTCGCTTGTTGTACACCCTGTAAGCTCTACTATCCAAAGAATAACCAAGAAATATGCCTTTATCGCTCCTAGCATCAAATTTACCAAGATATTCTCTATCTCTATAAATATAGCAAGGAGATCCAAAAACACGAAGATGACTTACATTGGGTTTCTTACCTTTCCATAGCTCATATGGAGTTTTGTTAGTACCTGGTCTCAAGAATGCACGGTTTGCAGTATAGCAAGCAGTGCTAATCGCTTCGGCCCAAAGGTTTGGAGTAAGTCCAGCTGAGTGTAGCATCACTCTTCCCATGTCTAGCAATACCCTGTTCTTTCTCTCAACTACACCATTCTCCTTATGAACGCTCTTAGTTCCGATAGGCCTTGAATTATAATTCCTCACGAGGATATTATCATGTTTTTCAGCTACAGACATCACATTAATTAGCTGATGAAACCTCGAGATCCGTCCAGTATTGTATTTAGTTCGATATTGATTCGATAGCAAAATTGCTGAGACGGGGAAGGTGGAGAGAGTTTTCTCAATTAGCTCTTGCTCTGTGACAGGTTGTCCACATAACCCCAACATGGTTTTGAGGCGTAGAACTTCTGAATTATATTCAGCTACAGACTTGAAGTCGGCGAATCGTAGATTACCCCATTGAACTTTCAAGTCGGGGAGGAGGGTATCCTTTACATTACCAAAACGCTCTTCTAGCGCAACCCATAATTCCCTAGCATCCTTGATTGCCATGCATGTACTCCAATCGGAGTGATTTATCCATGTGGCGTCTCATCAAGATGAGAGCGGTGGCATTATTTGTAGCCGTACGCTCAAATATGAGCTCGGGATTTGGTGCTTGAATTACAGGTAGGATCCCTTTTGAAGTGAGATGGTTCTCAACATCCGTGACTCAACTATGATATTCCGAGCCAGTTGAGTCAAGGATAGGAAAGTCAAGCTTTGGCTTCGACATCCTGAAATAAGAAGAAGAAATATATTAGTTTCGGAGTTAAAAAACTTCCACGACAACTAAATAATAATAAGATTTCCGAGCTATGCTACCAAGAAATCGATTTCCAAGAATGATTGGATTAGACCGAAACAATGATGTTTATAAGGTCATTAATCGATGCTTGCGGACGCTCTTAGTCCGAAGTCTTACGAACGCTCTGCGTGAATCCCCACGATTCCGCTTTTCAAGAATCGAACCCACGTTATAAGAAAGGTGGGATGAAGAAGAAGGGTGGTTGCAAGTCCCCGAAGAAAAGAATGAGGAAATTAAAGTACGAAAGCGGGAACTTTAATTTTAAAGACTTACTTGGTTAATTGAAGCTTGAAACCGTGAAGGATTGCAGATGCTGCTTCAATCCGGGGTTGGGATTGTAGGCACCGTTCGATCCGTTTGATTCTAAGCTAGGATTGCAGCAGGTTTGCAATCCTGGTCGTAACATGTCACGCCCCGAATTTTGAATAATTAAATTCAAATCCGAAACGCGAGAACAAACCCAAGAAAACACATATAGAAAATCTTTCATTTAAACTAAGTAACAAACAAACTGAACTCACAATGTCAATACCGACTCGTTCTTTAGAGTCACATATTACACTACAGATAGTTTACAAATCAAACTGAATGACAATTCAATAAGTAAACACACCCACCACAACTCACTACCCAGCGGAAGACTTAAAACTAAGAGCACCCTTCCACGTCCACGCCATCGAACGTACACCTCAGCTTTGATAATGATCTCTCGATATTCAAACCTGCACAATAACCCCTACACCATAGAATAGTGCACCGGGAATGTAAACAACAAACCCGGTAAGCCTTTCAGCCCGTATGAGTAAACTCAATTAAAATTACTCACGTCACTCATGCTTATAATTTCTCAACTCATGAGATAAATTAAAGCAACAACATTTAACTCCACTAAACACCACCAAAATACGATCACACTAGGTAAAAATTAGTAATCCTTGCATAGAAAATTAGTTCAGGAGATCACCAAAAATCACACAATTCAAATCATAGCAACTCCTACATATAGTTCATATCACTTAGTTCAGGAAATTACATTAAAACAAACAATTCAAAAGGCAGTAATCCCTGCATATAACTTAGTTCAGGAGATTACATTAAAACAAACAATTCAAAAGGCAGTAATCCCTGCATATAACTTAGTTCAGGAGATTACATAAAAATCAAACAAAGAAACCTTAGTAATCCCTGCATATGGTTTAGTTCAGGAGATTACTTAAAAATCAATAATAGAATGAAAAAGGAAAATAATTAAAGAAATCAAACAACTTCCGCCAAAACCAAGAAATCACCCTTCAATTCCAAATAAATGAATCCCACAATGACTCCTTTTCAAAACTCGACAACCTTACCTCATAAGAGTAACATACATCACTAAAGTCACAAAATCATATTATTTTCAACTCCCCATTTTAATATGAAATTCAAGTCCCTCCTTGGACAATTAAAAGAAGAATACACCCCAAATTCTCTTTTAAAACACGTACTCATGAGTTGCAAGTAACCTACTTGTTACCCATCATGACATACAATGGCGGACAGACTAGAGCTCTAACTGAGTCGTAACCATACCCCGGCCAAGGGCATGATTCTGATAACCACCCTCGGTCACTACTGTGACCCTCGGTACAAAGACCAAAACATTTAAAAAGTCACACAAGACTCAAAATGTTACACCACCTCAACACTTTCCAAAACAATATAATTGGCTGCAACAAATATTGTTTTCAAAGCTCAACTCCCATTTCAAAACAATATAGAAATCAATTTCGAAATATTGTTTTCACACCACAAACCACCAACACAATTAACAAGTAAAACTCTAAATCACGAAACGTCAATAATATAATTGTTTCCACTATAAAAAAAAGAACCAAAACTCATTCATTTCCTTGGAAAATTAAATCACAATAATAGCCACATCGAAACCACAAAACATGTTAATTCCACCTCATTACACAACTGCACCAATATATATATATTTCTCGTAAATATATATACGTAGTCATCCGCTCAGGAATGCTACTAATACCAACTATAGTTCACAAATACAAAACCCAAAAATAATCATTTTTATAATAAAACTTCATTTTACTTACCTATGAACCGTAGATGATCAAGTTCATATAATTTAAAACAAATATTTATTTCTGAAAACGATTTCACAATTTAATGATTAAACCGAACAATAATGTAACTCGGTTCGTAAATGAACCACATGAGATTTACTCACCTCTAAATCCAGCTGCGTCTTCAATACAGCCCAAAATCACAATCACAACCGTTCGCTCAACCAAAACCGTCAATCACCTAAACAAATACGATCCTAACTTAGCAATTGATTCATAACACACTTAAACGACGATCCAATGGTCGGATCATCGCCCATGACCACACAAAATCATTGGGACAGTCATACGATCAATAAATCAAAACTACAAGTCGATCGGACGGCCAAATCCTCACGGATCGAAAACCGAAACGAATCGAAAACCCTAAAACCCTAACATGCATCAACTTTCTCCAAAATAACCTTATAATATATCAAAACGACCGTATCGATGCGTAGATGCATAAATTGAAAACAGAACACAAAAATAAGGCCAGACGCGCCACCACAAGCGGTGGTTCAGATTGTGGTCAACCACGGCGGTCAACGCCGGATCAACCACCTCCGATGACAAAGTCATCAACTACAAACTTGTTCAAAATGAAGAGATGAACCACTTTCATACCTGGAGCAAAGTGAGATTCGGTCTACCTCGTCCTAGATCAAGCTTGGAAGTTGGATTAATCCCGTGCGTCTTATCAGATCCTAGATCAAATCAGGGACGTCGAAAAAGTCAAACCTTGATCTAGCGTTCTACACTCAAAATCGTGATGAAAGACTTACATGGGGATGATCAGGAGGAAGAGACGATTCCAAAAATGTCAACCAATCGCTGAGGGGATGCCGGAAAAAGGGTTTTCCGGCCGGGTCCGATCGGCTCAACTGTGGTCTTCGATCTCAGTCTGGGGGCGACGGCGGGGCGAGCTGACACCGCAGAGAGGACAATCAGGCCGAGCCGAGTCGGTCTGGTCCGGGTCCGCGGCCGGAGAACGCGCGACGGAGCCGGAAAACACGGGTCGGGTCGACGGAGACCCGACAGTTCTGAGGAGGCGCGGAGGAGAGAGAAGAGAGAAAAGCCGGGGGCCAAAACGCAAAAACTGGAAATTTTGGGATTTAATGAAAAATCCGGAATTTTCGCCTATTTATAGAAATTTCCCCAAATTTCAATCGATCATAACTTTCTCATACGAACTCCGATTCTCGCGTTCCACATGTCCACGAACTCGTATCGACGCGCTCTACAACTTTGGTGAAGGAAGTTTCCGCAGAAACCTAACGTATGAAAATTCAAACTTCGTAACCCCCCTAAAACGTGCACTTCAAATAATTATTCGTCCGAAAATAATTCCACTCCACCCTCGAACCACGAAATCGTACAAACGAACACTTTATTAATCTCAGGTAACATTTAGGAATTAATAACAAATTTCCGAGGTCTTACATAACAGATGGCTGAAACGGGGCTGCAGGGGCAGCGATACGGCGCTGCAAGCGCACGGGCGCGCAGGCTGCAGGGAAGGAGCGCAGGGGCGCGTAAGGGCAGGCTGTAGCGAAGGAGCGTAGGGGAGCGTAGCCCGGGGCGCGCGAGGGCAGGCTGCAGCGAAGGCTCGGCTAGCTCGGGCCAGGGGCTGCGGTGGTGAAAGAAGATTTTCGGGTTTTGGTTTTCTGTTTTGTGGTTAGGGCTCGTGCTGATAACGTATTTAAGGATAATAGATTTGAGAGAGATTGATGAGAGAATTGTCTTTCATTATTGAGAATAGGAGCCCTATATATAGGGATTACAAAGTACATGCTCTAATGTTACAAGGGAAACTAATCTGAATAGGACTAGGAAATTTAGAACATTCTCTCCTATTACTACTCCTAGTTTGATAAGGCACACTAAGTCGATTTTCCTTCAACAACTGCAGAATACAAGAGAGGGACATAGAGCCTGAACCCCAAATTACAATAAGCATCGGAGAACATCCTAAAGTAATACCAGAATTATCCATAAAAACTATGTATCATAGCAAGCACCAATTAGCAAAAAATGCACGAATTGCTACTCCATTTGCTTTGACAATACAGTGACATACCGGAAATATAACTCGATCACAAAGAAACAATAGTACTTAAAAATGTTCAAAAATCAAAAGAGATCCAAATGTCAATATAAGAGATATATATATAAATAGAAGATCCTCACGTGATAATCAAGTCTATATAACAAATTAACACTCTTTCAAAAAAAAAAAACAAATTAACAATTACTCCATAAAATAATTGTTAGATTTACCTTAATAATAGTTCACCTAGCTGGCTAGCATCAAATGAGGACTTAGAGGGATCTAAAATTTTCCAATACGTAATCAACCGTACACAATTGAAGTGACGTATTATTATTGGCTGTGACTGTAGGAACCTAACAGGACATATATATAGGCTTATCTTCATTCCCTCATGAGTTTGGTTCCCACTTCCCTGGTTCAGGCATGGCTTCATTATTCCCACAATTCCTCTCCCATGCTAACCCTCACCCACAAAACCATCTCCTCTTCTCCCAAACCACCAAAAACCCATCACATCATTACATTCGTATACCACCCAGAAAACACTGCATGTTCATCACCAAATGCACTGAACCAAACTCTACTCAACCCGACTTCCCAAGTCCAAACTCTGAAACCACCACCAGCGCAGAGAAATTCCCAATCGAAAAGCGAAGAAAATCGGAAATCACCCGAGACAGGAAGTCCTCAACTGGCCTGGAAAAGCCCGAGCCACCCAACTTTGAGATTGGTTGGAAGAGAACCAAAGAGATTCCACTGGAGAAGCCAGTAGGGTATGTCATAGCTGACTTCCTGGAGAAGTTGGAAGGCTTAATGGGGCGAGAATTCGGGTCCAGAGAGTTGCTGGTGAAGGCTGCAGAGATTGTGGCTGAGAGAGCAAGAGAGGAAGCAGAAGTGTTAAGAGATGAAGGTAAGGTGGAAGATAGAATGGTGACCGAATTGTTCAGGGTGCTGAAGCTGATGGAGATGGACATGGTTATGGTAAAGGCTGCAGTGAAGGACGAGACTTTGAGTGAGAGGCTTGAGCAGGCTAAAGCAAGGTGCAGGCAAGCTATACTTGTTGCTTTATCGTTTTGAAGCCTAAATTAGCAACAGCCCGGTTCATAATTTTTGTTCGGTTCAATGATAAAAAGAGAAAAAGGCTTCGAATTGTACATTACATTTTGGCAAATGGGTCCTTCGACTTCGTAAAATTTTGCAAATGAGAAATATATTTACTCACTTAAGAGTTGGGTAACTTCAACTGTTGAGTAAAGTGAAATGAGATGGTTAAGTTTACAGGAAAAGGTTGCAGGTTCAAATCTTCTGTCTGAAAAGTGAAAACTAATCTGCATTGTTTTTTTTTTTTTTTTTTTTTTTTTTTTGAGAGGAAAGACGACCGAATTGTATTACTCAATCAAATAGTACAATGAGAAGCCACAATGCTTCTTATAACAGGAGGGACAAGCCCACTCCATGAAAGATTAAAAGTAGAATGTAAAGCTAATTTAGCTAAACTAGCTTTATAATCTGCATTGTTCATGTTAGTGAAACAGACAGCCATAGGAAGAATTCTTATAGAATAAGAAGAGGTGAAGTAAACAACTTGCTCTGAGACAATGGGCACTGATAATATAGATAATAGAACCAGCATTCGTACAATTAAGTTAGATGTGTGGGACTTTTCCCACATGAAGGGGTCCTTTTCTGACTTATTTCTCCAGGTTTGATACAAAAACTTGCATCTCTAATCCTAATCATTGTGTTGATTTAAATATTCCTAAATCATTTCTTTTTCTTTTTCTTTTTCTTTTTCTTTTCTTCCTTCTTCTCTAAATAAGTCAGTGTACATGATTCAATGATAGACCGAACATGAGGATCATCTTTAGGAATTTTACGTCCCAAAACTTTTGCAGCCTTTCGGTCCCCTGCAGCCAAAAGGGCTTGATACATCCTGCAACATTCCAAGATTGAAACCGAAAGGTAAATGAAATTATTTTTCCTCCATGGAACAAAATTCTCAAGCCAGAGTGAAAGCAAAACTGGAAATTACCTTAAAAAGCTTAAGGTATTGTAAGGCAAGCCAGCGGCTTGATATTCTTGCCATACAAATAGGGAACTTTGCAGATCTTTGGCAGTGACACAAGCATGGAGAAGAAAATCGAGACATTTTCGTGAAGGGGTGAGGCCAAGCTCACTCTTCATAGCATGAAGCAAATCTAGGCCAAACTCTAAAGATGTAGACTCTGATTCTGCTATGAAGGAAAACACCTACAAATTGATCACAGCAAACCCCATGTATGGTCTTGTCAGTTTGAAACATACAGACTTTCATAAAATGGACATGTGAATGTACAAATATGATAACATACAGTTAGTATCAATATGGAAAAAGAAAAGCCTCGAAGGTCTGTAGAGCTAGTAATTTCCACAAAGAAAAAGATGGGAAAGTTCAATATGAACCTTCAAATTTGGTATTTAGACCTCATTTAAACTTCACAAATAATTTTCAATTTGCTACTGAAAATAATGCAAAAGTCGGATTCAGTGACTACCGCCAAATCCTGATCATCATCATTGAAAATTAACAACTACACTCTAATGGCATCATAATGCCTGTTGACGGCTGGTGATGCTGACCAAGGTGGTCGGCCACAGTGCGTAGCTGAGGTTGAAATTGGACGACCATGGATGGACTGTGATAAATCTTGCGCTTTTGGGGTAAAGGTAAACTAAGAACATTTTTTTTCAAATAAAAGATAATAATAAGAAGAAAAAATTGGAGGTCTAAATACCAAATTGGAAGGTTCAAATAGAATTCATAGATCAGAAAGCAAAATAGATTCTCAAAGAGTTGGCCAAAATTTAAAACTCTGATCACCCAAAGGTAGAGAATAATTTAACCAAATCATGGTGGATTGCTGCTTCCAAAATAAGATGTTCATTCACACATCATGTCTGAGAGAATAGAAACAAACCTTATCAAAAATTACTTCTAGAGCTAATTCGTCAGTACAGACCTGATCCCTGAGTTGCTCAAGCAAATTGACGGCAGGTCTAAATCAAATAACAGAGAGAAAGAGAGAGGCATTAAAACTAGGTGAAGCCAAAAACAATCAAATGAATGGAAGATACTGAACTTGGAGTATCCAACACAAAACCAACTGGTAATGGGTGGAGGCCCATGATTTCAGATATTGAAAGAAAATATCTATTCCAACTTGTCCTCAGCTTTTCTTCCCAACTTACATGGCACATGAAAAGGCCCATCACTTAGGAAAAAAAGTTGAGAAAAAAAGAGTTAATACCCGATGTGAAATGTTATATTCTCAACAACTGCTGTATGAACTGACCTTAAATGCTTGTAACGAACACAATATAAGATAGTTCTCAAGCAACCATCAAGCCAATAGTTTGGATCATTTAGTGTCTCAAGTAGGAGGAGTAATCTGCTTAATGCTTCTTCATCAGATTGAAGGTGCTCCTAAGAGATAATTGACAAATAATTAAAATTGCTTTCACACAACAAAAATCTCAAGCATTAGTATAAGAACTTACGATAAGACTTATAACAGCTTTCGGCTCCAAACTGCATCCAGCTTGCTTGATCTCTTCATATGTATTAAATGCATCAGACAATTGCCCATGTGATGCAAGGGCTTGGACAAGCACACTTTTAATCTCATTGAAGCTCTTTACTGGAATTCCCTTGTCTAAGAGTACCTACATACGAAAGAATCAGTAAAAATATGTATTTTGTACAGACATAATAATCTCATTAGTTATAGTTGAAAATTTATACGCAATTAATTAGTAAGGACTGAGGAGAACACTAAAACCTAGAATCCAGGCAAATACAAAATCATATGATTACCCAACTAAGAATGATGCACTGATAACACAATATACAGGTAACAATGCTAAAGCACATGAATTAAAGAATTATTAACAAAAAGGAAAAGAGACTAGATAGTGAAGAAAATTTTCAAATAATATTCTTTACTCTCCTGCCCTCTTTATGAAAAGTTCCTTATTGAATGTTATGGAGAAGAAATCAATTTACTTCACTGGAAAAAAAATTAAAAAGAAGTAAATTAAGGAGGCAGACTATTTTATTTTGTTATACTCTGGCAGGAAATGAGAATTATCTCAAATTATAGAAGTTTTGATTAATCACTGCAGGCTGCAAAAAGAAAAAGAAAAAAAAAGGTTCAAGGCATTTATACAACAAGAAAAAAAGAAAAACAAAACAAAAGAACAAATGGAGAGCCTGCTGGTTTAAACAGTAATCACTTAGTAGACAGGCAGACAACACTGTTTGGGATTGCTTCTCTAGAAGTGCTTTTGTTACGAAGCTTCCACTCAAAGCGGTGTTGTTAGAAGCACATAGAGGTTTTCTATACAAATTTCAAGTGTTTCATGTAGAAGCACTTTTAGTGCTTTTTCTACAAAGCACACACCAACTGCTTCATAAAAATCCACCAAAAAGCGCTTCTCTATCACCAAAAGCACTTCTAGTTTCTAGTTTTTTTTTTTTTTTTTTTTTTTTTTGCCAACCACTGTCAGAAACGCTTTTGATAGTCCAAAAGCACTTTTACCCATTTGAGAAGCAATCCAAAATGGAGCCAGCAAAAAACATGAACACGAACTAATCTAGAAGTCCATATTCAATGATAAGCTAGAACATAATCTGCAGGCATATGCTGTTACTGATCAAAGGTCCAACCTTAATTACAGTTGCATAAAGTTACCTGCTCTTGGATAATACAGAAGTTAGTACAGCAAAGTTGCCAGAAGCAGAGATACCTGTTTTGCCTTTTCAAACTGTCCACAAGCTGCATATGCATTTACAAGTGCCATGAAAACTTGCTTGGTAACTTGAATTCCAGATCGCTTCATTTCTTCATAATACTACAATCAGATGAGTAAATTCTCATATCACACTCATAAAGTGAATTGGACCAATCACTTGTGTCAACCGCAATATTCTAGGTTGAACTTTGTATGATACAACAGCAAGTCAGATATGGAACTTTTGCCTGAATAAAAATTTCAGATTACCATGTTTATGTCCTCTTCAGAGTTGCAGTTGGTTATTAGATGGCTGAAAGTGTGGGAATCTGGTTTTACATCTGCTTCTTTCATTTGTTTGAGAACCTTTAACCCACCGGACAAGTTCTTCTGCAGAGTATATAGGAAAAAAGTTAAGAAAAAAGGAAGTGTCAACCATAAAAATCATGGAAACTAGAAACAGCATAATAAAACATGTTAAATAATAACTAAATCATGTTAAATATGCCCATCTTGTTTGAGAATATAAAAAAAGCAAGAGTATATATAAAGCTGGAGAAAAGAGAGAACATGAAAAGCATGTGAACCAAAGGAACGAGCACAGGATGGATCTCATAAGACCAAGAACTAGTTACCTCTCGGAAATATCCAACCATTATAGCATTGTACATGGCAGCTGTGGGCGTCAAATTCATTTTCTCCAAATCACTCAGCATGCTATAGGCACCCTCATACTGCAGTGAAAAGGAAATATGATAAGTTGCGGTATGGTACTGTTCAACTTCCATATTACAAGATTGTCAAGACATATATATTTGGCAGACGGCAACAAGGAAGAAAGACTTACATCCTTCATTTTCACACAAAGATTTATCATACTCCTGAAAGTTTCGCTATTGGGCTTCAAATTGCCTCGGCTAATCACTGAATAAATTTGGTGAACCTGAAAATAAGGTGGGCAAAAGAGACATCACAACAATGGAACAAAATCAATAACATCAAGAAAAATCACTTAAACATCAGGCACGACTCCAACCATCGAAAGATATCCAACTACCAAAGACAGCCAGTAACAGGTAATGGAATAAACCTTAATGATTACTAATATGATGCACAAAAATGCAGAAGAAATCACTAAGATTTCCAGGCCTCAGACCTGGATACTACAGCAAGATAGCCCAGCTACCAATAACCGCCAAAAGCAGGTAAAGGGATAAAAAAATAAATATTTTCTTTGGCCGATAAATAAAAGGAACTTTAATGTGGCTAATCCTCATCTATGATTCCATCTCCAACAATGTTGTTGCTCTTGTTTTTTTTTTTTTTTTTTTTTTTTTTGGGGGGGGGGGGGTGTTGTTTGTACATAGATATGATATTCCATGCTTTCTTTGTTAATATTGTAATTATAACTTGGAAATTATCTATACCATGAGTTAAGCCTATGTCCATATAATCACTTTAAAAAATCTCTCAGTCAGCCAAAGTCAAAATGCTTCAAAAGGCACCTGACCAGCCAGAAAATTTTCCTGCATTTTTGGCTCCAGAGAAACATTCTTCATGGTAATCAAAAGAGACAGCGCATTTTTTATGCTTTTTTTTTCACAGAAGAAATAATATTATTAACATATAAAGCATGCACAAGGGTAAGGAATCCACAAAACTTAGAGAGCTCCAACTAAAAGAGGCATCAAGAACGAAGACAACAACAGCCACAACAATAAACCATATTTCTAAATCACTGACCAACAGCTGGCTCAATTATGTCTCAAGTATTATCATTTAAGAGTCGATCCACATTTAGAAGTCATCTCAAAATAGTCTGAGAGTAATTAAGCAGAAGTTTCTTCCAACATACAGGAACTTTTAAGCATCATACATCACATGGTCCAAATCATATCACTAGGCGCACAACATTAATACTCTTACAGTCTTGCCCTATTTTCCTTCAAACTTTTAAATGCTGAAAATGTTATCATGAGGTTTATCATCTCAACCTTCAAGGCTGTTTTAACCAACAACAATAGTAAAATCTTGCAGAGTTCAATTTCAATCAAACACTGAATTCATTTGATTAACCCAAGTTAATATGGTGGAGGATACATTACTGTGTTAAAACACCACCACCGTCCATCAGTAACATTTATTCCAGCATGCCTCATCAAATTAACCTCCAATGGAGTAGAAAAGCTCTATCTAAGATGATCAAAAAAAATTTTGGGGCTAGAGAACAATCAACAATTTTTATTGTGGGCCAGAAAATAAATACTTTAAAATGCCCACCCCCACCTTCAGGGTTGAACAGAGGAGAAGAGTTTACAGTCTGGTGAAACTTTGAAGTTTGAACATGAGTAATAAAAAGGTCTGTATTTAATGAATTTGGAGAGTTATTTTGCTCTATATGGGAAGTGGATGTCTGAGTTGGGGGATTAATCAGTGCCCACCACATGCTAAGACCCAACCCACCCATCAAATTTATCCACATCATTTCCCCGTCTTCCCACCACACCACCACCCAAGTACCCAACTCTGTATAATCAATTATTATTATGATGCAATAGTTAATACTAACAAGTTGGATCGAATAAGGCAGATTATGAAGGGTAAGACAACCCAACTCTTAAACTGACACCCTGCAGTATACCAGCCAAAAAGACTTCTCACCATGTTGTTTTACACACTGTAAAAGTATAAACCGGCCACAGAAGACGTAGGTTCTGTGTTATTTTTAGTTGAGAACTTATATGAGACATGGGACAATGAAGCTGAAGGTTGGAGAAGATAATCCAGTATGGTGAGAATTCCTAGCTGAAGGTTGGAGAAGATAATCCAGTATGAAGGTTGGGACAATGAAGCTGAAGGTTGGAGAAGATAATCCATTATGAATAAAGCAAGGGTCTTGGACTCTTGGCTTTGTCTGTGAGCCTTATAACTACTAAAGGTATTTTATCTAAGGGTCTTTTAACTATTAAAATTTCTAGCTTCTGGTGCCCGCTATATGGATAGCAGCCACCTTGTGTTTTTTTTTTTTTTTTTTTTTTTTTTTTGAGAATCATGATTTATTACATTGGTAGATAAGAGAAACAGCAAAAGTCATACTTTATTCATGGACAATATATATATGTAGAATATTGCAACTTACCAGATTAAAGTCACAACTCTCACTACTAGCTTGTAAAATGGAGTGTAATGCCTCCATCGAAAATGTCAAACCCTGTTCAGACATCTCATCCACCAGCTCAAGAGCCACATGCACCTAGGTTAAATGAATGAGGAAAAAGAAAAAGGAAGGAAAAATAAAACGTTAAAGCAATCTTCAAACCAGGAAATGGTTTGAAAATATACAGGATAGCCAATTAAGTGAGCCAGAAAGCAAAGAGATTCCTATAATGTACTGTTCAATCTTTTTAGTCAAAAGATAAATCTTTACCTTAAGTGAATCGCAACAGTAGATGATAAGCTTCTCATATGACACAGATGAAGGTGTCACCTCAAGTTTTGTGTGCAAGTTTTTAAATTTTGAAATGACATCCTCAACCTGAAACACCCATGATTAGTATAAACCCAACTCTTGTGAGATACATCATACACGTAAAACACCATTTCTGAATTGACATTAAAAATTCAAGGCATCTACTCACTTAATAATTTTTAATTACAGACTTACTGTTGAATTTTCTTATGCAGATATTCACAGAACGTGTAGAAACTTATACCAACAAGAATATGTATCATTCCAAAATAAGAAATGGCCTTCTACTAGTTAGGAGAATGATATTTTCCTAAAACCAGAGGCTAGATCTTCAAGATCCACAACTTCAATGATGACATTTAGATTCAGAACAAGAGGTTTCTTTGTCATTGTGAGGCAACCACATTTTCTAATTTTCTATCGAGAAGAAATCAACATAATCAAGACAAACTCAGAAAAAGTACATGCTGACAACAATAAGTCCACACATGAAAAAAGAACTACACAGCAAGTCAACAACACTTCTGCGGATTCATCTTTTCCTCAACTAAAGCACAAAGTCTCTTATTCAATTAAGATACACATGAAGTTTGAATTGCGTGACTCAATCTTTGATGAAGGATACGAGCAGAATTGAGTTAATAAAATTGAAAGCTTTTGCTTCTCTCCGGGTTTGTGTGATGCAACCTAATCTTAGGTGTGATGCCTAGAAACCCTACTGGTGTGATGCTTGTAGCCTTATCTCTTTCTTAAATTTCCCTTGCTCAAAATCCCTTTTCTTTCTACAATTGAGACTGCTGCAAACAAACCCTAGTTCTACAGTTCTTTTGCTACTTGTCCTGCATCAATCTTGGCACACAAAACATCTTTTTTCATTATCTAAGTGCAACCAAAGAAAAAAAAAAATCATATTCTTAACTACCACTAGAACAGTCTAGAAACTACTGAGTTCTCCCACAAATTATGATTAGGTTTTCTACCATCCTACGTTTAGTTTTAATTTTCTCTATCAATTCTCTAAGGAATGCAAAGCCAGAATAAAATCTATGTAACCTGAAGGGCAGTCGTTTATTCAGCAACTCCTACCTCTAGTGGAAAAAACCAGTCCTTAATCACATCCCCTTTTCCTACCAAATGCCCGTAAGTTAAATTCATGACCCTCAAACCGCGGGGAGAGTTTTAAATACGTAAACTTGGAAAGATCCAGTACAGACATTCAGTCCTTTCAATAGCATTCAGAGGTGCGCCTCACAGCAAAGTGGCAGAAAATGGTCTCCTTTCACATGTTTAAAGAGATGTACACCTCAGTTAAGAGGCGCCCAGGGTCTCTCTGCTGCACAAAGTTCCCAAAAGGATTTTGTATGCCTCATTCATGGAAGCCTCGTTCAAGAAGTGTCCACCTATTTTCTAAAGGGTATGACTCTTGCATATTAACATAGTAAGTGTACATCTCGTGGGTAAGGTTTTCAAAAGCCGCAAGGTCAAAACACTGATGTCTGGCCATGGCTTTATTAGTGTTATAGCAAAAAAAAAGGTAATAATAATGATGATGATGGTGATGAATTATCATCAAGATCATACATTCATACTACTACTACTACTACTAATAGCAGTTCCCATAAGACAATTGTGCACAACTTTTACAAAGAAGCAAACTGCATGAAATGCAGAAGTGCCTCCTGTAATTGTGGACTTCAGAAAATTACCAGCAGCATTCATGAGAAGGTCCTCACCGCTAAATTCGGAATGCCAACAACATAACTATAGATCAAGTTTGAAGTATTCCCTGCTGCACAGTCTGCATCAAGGAAAATAATGATGTTGCTATAAGCACTTTCAGGTCATAAATGTTAAATACTAAGGAATCAATATAACACTCATCGATTTCTATTTTGCTAAAGTAAAATCAGTTATAAAATGTATTTTCAATTACTGAATCTTATAATGCAACACAAAATATAGAGTCCACCGGTCAGGAAAATATAATAATCATGAACATACCACTGGCTTTAAATTCCAGAAGGACCTTCTCTGCAAAAGACTCCAATAGGAGCCTTCCCAGGCATTTAAAGATACGTGCCACAAAATCCGGTGATGAGAACTTTGTGATGTCCATACTTTCTAACAGCTTCAAAATCTCCTTCGTCCGGTCACTTTCACAAAGTGCTAACAAATAATTCTCTGCAACACAAGTTAAATCCAGTTAACTTTTCATTGATGTCACACAGTTTTTGTGATAAAAACTTATTAAGGTTTAGAAAAGACCAGTATCCATTTTTCAAATCCAGATTATCAGATGCACTAGGTATCAATGGTGGACACATTTGATAAGCTAAATGCTTGACACATCACTCAAGAATTACAGTACATTGCAACCATGTCATCCATAGAGTTGTTAATCTGAATATTCAGTTACTATTAATATTGGCATATAGTTTTTTTTTTTTTTTTTGATACCAAAACTGATGGCGTCAGTCACTCCATTTAAAATCTGAAACTATTTACTTTGAATTTTAAAGAATGAACATCCGAGATTTTGAATTCACTTTCCATTCTCTCTAAACAGTGAGCAATCCAGCATTCTAGAATTTGTCATAAATAAGTGAACCAAAATAACAAGATATATATTTCTGCTCTTCAGGCTTCATTTCATCTCAAACACATAAAAAAGCCGCTCATCCAAGAAGGTTGTTTGAAAAGAGAGACCAACTCACTTAGATGTGACAACAAAGAGAATGAAAAGGTGAATTCTGCATTCCATTTCTTATCTTCTTTTTCTTTGTTAAGAGTATACATCTTCATTATCAGAAAAAAAAAAAAAAAAAACCACACACACACACACTAAATGGCAAGGAATGTCAGAGAACTGCAATAACTAGAAAAGTAATAGTTATTATGTCTGAGCAAACAATCTTTCTAGGCAATAAAAGTTTAATTTGAACTGGGCTAAAAATAATAGATAGCCTGGAAAGTGTACGCACTTACCTTGTAAAATTGACTTGTTTACTCCATCATAACTCTCAATGTCATTACAGAGCTCTTGAATCTTTTTTTCATCATTGACTCTGATCCACAACATCATCTCATAGTATCCTAATCTTGAAACTGACAAAGGGTTGTCATCTTTGATAACTCGGCAGAAAAAGCAAAACTCTTTTGTCATACCCATGTCAATAAGATATTCAAGAAACGGACCATATGTTTCCTCTTCAAGCGGGAAACCCTGTTCCTTCATTGACTTAAAAATTTCGAAAGCCAACTGCATATGCTTTTCTCCAACTACTTCATCAGGAGCAATCCTAGCCCCCTCTATGCATCTCTTTATCAATGCATTACATTCTTTCACACCCGTTTCTCTTCCCAATTTGTCAAACACTTGAATAGTGGTTTCAGTCCCTAGCCTGTTGGCACACATGTCGACTAACTTATCAAAACGGATACCCTGAGTGTTGCCGAAAGCAAACCTCTGCTTCCTTTCACGACTAACTTCTTTGCGGCGCAATGGCATCGCACTATGGGATAAATCTGGAAACCATGGTAAGTCCAATTCCCTCTCCAAAGATTCTGCATCATGGATTTCCTGGATATCAGGATAAGTACCACCTGAAACAAAACACATATTAAAATGCACATTTCGGCATCAGATACATTAAAATGGTCAAGCTTTTTTACGTAAACGACTGGGTATATGGCGATCAATGCTGATAATGCCGATAATCCTATGCTTTATTAGCAACCTAGAGGAACATGTAATGATTTTTCTCTTTTCATTTTCAAGTAAAATTAACAAAACACTTACCGCACAGTATCGAATAAATGTCCCCAGGGAGCTGCCTAGTCGAATCTTCTGCATTCAAACACGAAATCCATATTTCAAAATCAACAAACGCTACTGAAACCAGCCTCAGTGAGAAAGCAGAGTAAAGAATTGAAGCCTAACACCATTTCAGCTCAATTTTGGAAGATTTTTTCATTCCTAACAAGCTTAAACCAGTATTTAGGGTTTCTAATTCTCCATTTTGGTTACAAACAGTGACGGAAACAAAGAAAGAGTTAGATTGACGATTACCGGAAGCAGAGACGAATTTGAGAGTGGCGTCCCCGGCGGGTGAGGGTAGCGATTTGGCGGAGGAGGAGGAGGAGGAGGATGGTTTGTATTTGATGGCAGAGCGAAAGAGAGAGCTTAGCTTCTTGGCTTTCATCTCATTCTGGACTTTACTGCGCTTTCCCTCTTTGCCTTTAGCCGTTTAACTACTCTCACCTTTCTACAAGTGAAAATGAAAATCAAACTAGTGTTAATTTCATACCCAATTCATTTAGCAACTAATGATGAAAATCAAACTACTAAATGAGATTATGACCTTATCATATCCCCAACTTTGTTAATTGATCAAATCAAAAAATTGTCAAATTCAAGTCTAAAATTATGAATTGGGTATAACCGTGTAACTAAGTGTTAGCAGGACGAGGCTCACCTCCTTCGTGCTTGCGGAGGTGGTTTGGCCGGAAGAGAAAGTTGAAGGTTCAGATCTTGCTTCGGGTTTGTAAACGCACCCGGTTTTGTTTTGGGGCTGCTTCAGGGTCGACAAGGAGGCGGTAGACGACAGGCTCTCGGGGTCTAGAGGAGGAGGGCAGTCGGAGTCGTCTGCTAGATATTCGTTTTCGGGTTGCCGGATAAGGCTTTTGGTTCTGTGTTTGCGGAGCCAGACTATTGCAGCGAGCAGGTTTGGTCGGCGGCGAGATGGTTGCTATGGCCCTCTGCCAGGGGAGGCCACCGGATTGACGAGGCAGTGGTGGACGGCTTCTTGGAGGCTCTAGATTCGGTCGGTGGGTTGGAACGTAGGGTTTGGGCAATGGGTCTTTGGGCCTTTGCCTTCATGGGCTGTAGCGATGCAGTCTAGCGAATTGGGCCTCTTAGTCCTATTCCCTTATTTTCTCACCTTCGTTTGGATTTGGGCCTTCTTGGGGTGGTAAGAAGGGTGGTCGGTCATGCTCTTTGTCCTGCATCTATTCCTCGAATGCTGTTGTGGGTGTGTTGAATGTTGCGACATACACCAAAAGGGTCTTAGGCGTCAAGATGTTTAGGACATTGGTTCCATTTTAGGGCAATGTAGGATTAGGGAGTTTTTTTTAATTCTGCATTTTCTATTTCAGCAGTTCCTTTAATATTTTAGTTTTGAAGTATGGATTTCTTTTGGATTTAGTACTCTTCGTGAGCTTGCATTGTAATATGAGGGGTGCTTGTACCCTTCATGCTTGACCGAGTGAGGTCGTCATGATTTCGATCAATGGATTAGTATTCCGTTGCCCTCAAAAAAAAAAAAAAAAGTTGGGGATATGATTGATTACACATAAGCTTTTTTTTTTTTTTTTAAGAATTAAATGATTAAGCAATATTAGCTCTCTGAAGACAGACACTGTAAGTCATAAGGCACACCCTCAACCTCAAGCCCCAAAGGTGAAACGTCCGCCACTCTATAGTAGTCTACCGCCTGTTCCTTTAATCCAATTTATTGAAAGAAAGAAAAATACAAGAAGTTGGGGGACATCAAACCAAAACCCAACTATGAACATGATCAGAGACAGACCTCTTAACTGGTAAGCGTAAGTAACTAAAAAAATAAATATACAGACGCCAAAAGGAACCAAAACAAAAGTAAGAAAAAACAAACCACTGCAAGTGGCTTAGTGGTTATTGCCTAGTTGAGTGTGCTCCCCAACCTAAGTTCGAACCCCGAAATTGTCAAAGTGGCCAGGCACTGTGCTGCAATGCACAGTTGGAGCATTTCACATGCGCCGAAAGGGTTTATCTTGGGCCTAGGAAGCCTTTGGGTTCCCCTTGACAAGGTCAAAAAAAAAAAAAAAGTAAGAAAAAACAATACACCCCCTATGTACCCATATCTATAAGTGGGGAATGAAGCCAGATCTTTCCCATAAGTTTTAGCAAAGGAAGGAAAGCAAGGCATTAATTCCACCGGTGTAACCAACATGAGCAGCACCAAAATTTGCAAGCTTGTCAGCAAGACAATTACCCTCCCTATAAATATGGGAAACATGAAAAAATTAATATTACGAACAATATGCTCCATGCTACCCAAAGTCCCCAAGAAACTAATTTCGGGTTTTTGAAATAATGCACCACCAATATTGAGTCTGTTTCATGGCATATGTAAGTCCAGTTACTAGTCCAAGCAACCTTTTAAGGCCTCAATTACTGCTAGTACCTCTGCATCAATTGCACCAGGCACCCATAAAAGCTCCCTCATGATTACGGAAAACCCCACCAAAGCCTATCATGCTTGGTGTATGGAATGAACCATCTGTATTGATTTTAATCCAAGCAAACAGCGGGGGTTGCGACCCTACCAACTTAAAACTAGAAGCATGTACCCTCAGTGATGAGAGTTCTAGGATATATTATTAGAAATGGGCAGTGGGTTAACAAAATTAGAGCTAGGCTTGAAGTCAAGTGAAGCAAAGTCTTTAAGTGACATTTGGGTAGTAAGTTTTGCTCGAATTTTGCGGTAAAGTAAGTAACTTTTTGATACAATGACATTTTCGTTGAATACAAAGGTCGTGATGTATGTCTACCTTATTAAACTTTTTGTGGTATGTGACGTTGAATTGCCAGAAAGAATTTTAATTCACTTACAGTTCATTAAGATTTTATTTTGACAATGATACGCAATACTCGCCTGACCCGATTGTAGAAGGTCAAGTGAAAGATTTATTATATAAATCAGATTACTAAAACATTAAATTTATTGTTTAACTTACTAAATTTTAATTTGGAACATCTTCGATATTATTATTTAATTATAATATAAATATTTTAGGATATTACATTTTGTTTTCATGGCTTGATTACTAAGATATTCAAAAAAAAAAGACATTTAAATGGCTCTTTTACATATATCTAGATAGCTAGCTTTTATTTATGGCCGGTCTCAATTCATAAATTGATCTACTGCATGGATTTCCCGTAGATGCTGCCTTTGGCAAGAAAACTATCCGAAAGCAACGACTTCATATTCTCCTCAAGGCTTGGAAGACAATGATGGGCATTGTAATCGTACATCATGGGAACCATTCTAGAAATATTGAGAGCGAATTGTGTAAAGAACTCTGAAAATGGATTGCAAGCAGAGAAGCATTCTTGGTTGAGGCACTTCCACTCATCTGAAATCTTTTGGATTACATATGCTTGCACCTCTTCAACATAAGAGCCTTTGTGTTCTTTCATGTAGCACTCTATGTATGATCCATCAAACCCATTTTGGTCCTCATCCTACAATATTTATTTCACCATGCCAGATATTTGAAAATTAAACATGTATGGAGAAATGTATTAGATAAAAAATTCTACTAACTAATAGTATGTCAAGACGGCCACCACATACCTTGGCAGTTCCAAAGTCATCCCATAGCCGAAGTATCGTGGCCGTTGAAGACACGATACTAGGTAAGTTGATGTTGTTGAAAAGATCTATGGTTTCCTTGGTCATACCTTGACCAAGAATAAAGAAGGCGTGGGTTAAAAGTGCAGGCACCCCTGAACTGATAATCCCATTCTTCAAGTAGTCTCCGGAGTTTGGCAACTCCCCATGCCTAAACCATTGTGCTTCTACTAAGAATGCCTTACACAATCTTATCCACTGTAGCATCTGTTGATATCACTTATATTACATACCGCCAAGCATAATCAACGACCTCATAGGTGGGCCCCGCGGCATGGCTAGCCCCGCCTATGGCATGCATCCGGTAGGCCGACACCCGAGCTACGTTGCCATGGTGGAGGTCGGCCGGTATCTAGTCAGGAGGCCACCCTCCCATGCTCTCCAAGAGGCTTCAAGAGAAGCAATATATGTATTATAGTCCCATATCGAGGATATGTAAATAGAGTGGGACTTCCCTTAGCTATAAAGGGAAGTCCTCCCCTTCTTAGAGAGGATGGATCCATGATCCCCACACTTGTATCACTACAAAGGTCACTTGACCTCACTCATAGTAAAATATCTAAGTGGACGTAGCCTTGCCCCAAGTGCAAGGTGAACCACTATACATCCGGTGTCATCTCTCTCTCTCCCCATCATGCTTCTTAGTTACCGTATTCTCACACAGAAACATTGGCGCCGTCTGTGGGAATCGATACAAAAAGTCATGTTGCTCTTCCCGCTCATATTCAGCTCGCCCATGATACCTATCATGCTTCATAGAAGGAGGGTCCCTAGGAGTTAGGGTACAAGCCTCCGACCTTGAGCAAGGGTCATGGACGAAAGCCACCGATCATGTATGCAAGACACTCCGCAGCTTGAGCAAGAGTCACGTACGGGTACCTCCACTCCTAAGCCTCCGGGACTTTCACAAGTCAGCGGGAATCAAGCCTCACTTGCACACCACGGGTCTCGGTGGCATTCACCTTCAACGAGTCACGTACGGGTACCATTGCGCAACCCGCCCGGTACTTCAAAATTTCTGGGAACCAGGCCTCCCCAACAGCATCCTCGCTTCCCGGAGATCATCACCGGTAACTCCATCACCTCACTGCTAGCTCCCTCAGCAACTTACCAAGGGTCTCGGTGGCATTCACCTTCCCGGATCCACAAAGCTCCGTCATCTAGTCCAACACCGAGTCAACAACTCCCAGTAACAGACCTCTCTCCCGCTCTTATACATGTCATAATTGGGAGCCCGGTATCCTTAACCTGGCCGGCACCCATGCCTCCTCCCGGATTCTCATCACCGACAACCTCGATCTCCTGCACTACCCGGTAACCAACAGCCTACCCGGTACCCGCTCATCAACATCTTTGCTTCCGGGATCTTCACTCGAACTTGTTGGATTCACAATACCCTGTTACCTGGACTCCTGAACGACAACAGCTCCAGGATCCCGCCTGCAGACCCACTGAGTCAGTAGCCTTTCGGGCTATATCACCTCGGGTACACACCTGTCCGGGACCTTCTGGAACCAGTCTCCCGGCCGGTAGCTTTGATTTATCCTCCCACATTGGAGGTAGACACACTCCGGGATTCAAAAAAAAAAGGGGGGCAGCTGGCCAGCTTATCTCGGAAGGTCCCCTTGTGCCTCATCTTGCTAGCTCCTTCCGGTAAACAAGAGCCTACCGGTACTCCCTACCCTCACCGGTACCCCCTGCATCCATCGGTACCCTGCCATGGCAACTATCATCGGTACCAGCTACCAAACCCAGATAAGTTCCGGCACCCACCGGCCCTCCTTCACCAACCCATGCTCTCTCAAGCATCACACTCGCCCGGGGTTAAAAAGAACTTCTCTGGGCACCCAAGAATCTCGGATCATCACCGGTACCTTCATCAGCAGCTCATCCCGGTAGCAGCTTCGTTTTTCGATGTCGACTTCGCTCCCCGGCAACACTTTCAGCTCCCGGCAACGGGAACTCACATCCCACCTGAGCCTCCGGTAACACCACAACCATCATCCTGGTCGCTCCCACTTACAGGATCACCGGACCCGCTCGCACCCCTCTGGGTCACCGAGAGTTTTCCCTTTCCTACTCACCTTCTTGGTCGAAGCCTCCGGTATTATCAATATCTTCTCCCGGCACTCAGAGCTTCACCTCCCGGTATCTCATCGGCATTCTCTAGCTTCCCAAAAGGTGTGAGCTCGATACTTCGCTCTCTGCGGTCTCGCCCATGTCCATGACAGAAAAAAAAAAAAAAAAAAAAAAAAAAAGCCTTTCGGCAGCCGGGGAACTTGTTTGGACACCCACCCTCCCACCACCCATCTTGACAGTGTCACCGGTACCGTCCTCAGCCCACTATACCTCTCAGCGGTGAGATCGTAAACCCATGCATATTACAACCACCAAGAGTCCCAGAGCAGTTTCGAACACGACCCCGATCAAGAAGCCATCTTTCCGGCTCTTTGGGTACTTACACACTTCCGGGACCTTTCTGACTTCTTCCCCACCGGGATCCTCATCATCATCTTGGTCACAGTTACGGATTGTGGAGTTCATGGCCCCGGCGGATATGGTTGCCTTAGTTGCCTGCCTAACCCGGTGAACAACCCCTCCATGCAAAGCTAAGTTGTCGTATACACACTTTTAATTATTATCTCAAGCAACCCATGCTTTCATTCTATGCATGGCCTATTCAATTAAGGCCACATATCAAGCAGTTATGTCCATGCAAACCTGCATGGTTCTTTATAACATGATATACTTACACATGCCCTGCAACTTTGTTCAATAACACATGCAAGATATATTCAGTTGACACCTAGCTTGTTCTATTCTTATTGACACATAAGCCTTCTATACATACTGTACCTATGTGATAAGACTAAGGCACTCAGCCTTAATTGAATAGCATAATTGGAATGTCACCATGCCTATGCTATATATATATGCGTGCCTACGTCCAGACTCTATCAGAAATGGATACCCACCATGCCTTTGCAAAATCATAATTGATTAATTGTTGTTCTGCTATGTCTCTTGAACCCATGTGCCCACTGACACAAGCACTCTCTACTACACATCAATTAGTTTCTCTCGGTAACCATTATGTGCATGCACCTGTGCACGTTGCAAATAGCTACACATACTTCCTGGGCATTATAATCTACAATATCATAAGATTAACATGTGTTTAGCTTCTTGCTTGCCCTAACTTATCATATTCACCTGCTTTGCTTATTCACGCAACCTTGACTCCATAATACACGTAGACCATATGTCAAGTTACTACTTTTTAAGCATGCTGCCATGATAAAAAGTTCTACAAACACTTCACCCATGCCATGTACGAGTAATGACAGTGCCCCTTCCGGGAAGCATGATCACTTATGCTCTGCCTACATGTAAAACAATTTTACATAGATATTAATCTCTCATACCATATCAAAGTATACAAACAAAATATATGTGATTCATCAATTACCATTATCAAATTGGCTAGCATATCTCTTGACAATTCCTAGATACCAGCTATCTTACCAAATACACATGATCAAGCATATCACCGTGCAAGTGTACACATGCAAAAACAAATATCTATACACACCAGTCAAGCATATTTGCTTTAGTTATACGTGGTCTCACCACACCACACAAACACAACTTCGATTCTATATATTACTCTTAAGTTCAAACTAGAAGTTCACCTATGACTACTATTGCATGATTTCTATTACCATGCAATCCACGTGATTACATGATTTCTATTACGATTGCATGATTTCTCAAACTTTATTATGCTTGATTACATAACCTTTTAATTAAGGCATATATGTACTATTTCGAACAACACATACCATGACTGCACAAACTACGTCATGCAATTTACGTGTGGTAGCCACATTAATTGGTTCAGGCTCTGGCAAATTATCATACACTTGCTGCACTCAAACTTTACACTCCTCATAATTATATATTTTTACTAGCCACCAACGGGGCTAACATCTATTTTCTATTTTGAGGAGTCTCGATCACTCGATCCGGATATATCACTCACACATTCTAAGGTGATGCTACTCCAAAATATAGCCACCTATATTTGGACAACTATAGTTTTCTTACAATATTTGCATCACTCTCGGACGGCTCCAAGTAAGTTCTCACTTATGCTCTTCCACTTTAAATTAATGCAATGCTTTACATGCTTCAATAGCAATTACTATAGTCAAAGCATGTCTACAAAATGCATTAATTTTCGATATCATATCTATTGTGCCTATGTATTAATGTCAAACGTTAATTTAATTGACTATCAATTAAAATTGCTACATATATACATATGGCACTAAATTAGTGTCAAATACGGCACTTAAAATCCTCGCCCCGAGCGAGGTACCCTCAAGGGGGTAAGTCAATGTCAAATGCTTGTATAAATCTCCTCCTATCATGCGAGGCTAATATCGTCATTCTACCCGGGGCCACGCCACAGGGTACCGGAAGCCAAATCCACCGGACACCCCAACGGGGTTACGATGCTCAAAGCCATAATTCTACCCGGGGCCATGCCACCGGGTACCGGGGCCCAGGGCCACCTCTTACCCCAAAAGGGTTACATCATTCTACCCGGGGCCACGCCACCGGGTAAAGGAGGCCTACCGGCCCTCATTCAACCCCATTGGGTTAAGGAGGCTCAAGTCCTCACGTGACTCCACCGGGCCACGCTGTTCAAGCCCTCATGCTACCCCATCGGGTACGAGAGGCATCAAGCCCTCATGCTACCCCATCGGGCACTAGAGGCACCAAGCCCTCATGCTACCCTATCGGGTACTAGAGGCACCAAGCCCTCATGCTACCCTTTCGGGTACTAGAGGCACCAAGCCCTCATGCTACCCTATCGGGTACTAGAGGCACCAAGTCCTCATTCTACCCTTCCGGGTACCAGAGGCACCAAGTCCTCAATCTACCCTTCCGGGTACCAGAGGCACCAAGTCCTCAATCTACCCTTCCGGGTATCAGAGACCCAATACCCGGCCCAAGTCCTCATTCTACCCTTCCGGGTATCAAAGGCTCAAGTCCTCAATCTACCCTTCCGGGTATCAGAGACCCAAATCCTCATTCTACCCCATCGGGAACCATAGGCTCAAGCCCTCACCTCCCGAGCATTCTCTATACTTGGGGGACTTACTCATACCACTTATCACACGTGGAGGTAGTACCCGACCGGGACTATCATTGAGCTTCACGCTCATACTTTCGTGTTATGGTCTATTAATGGAAATATTGAAATTTTTCACCTATTGTTGATCGCAACAATTAAATTTCTTTTACATCCCATTAATAAGACCATAGGACAAAACTCACACCCACTCAACATGAGCGAGCTCATCTCTTACGTTCCCATTACACATGAGCCAAACAATCAGGTTATGGCTTATATGTTCGGGTTACGTAAGTTAGAGATCCTTCCTCTAACCTATACTTGGGGGACTATCATGGTCACGCCAATCTCGCTAGTATTGTCAATGGTTACGTCGATACCGGAGCTTCATTCTTAGCCTTACCGGCTTCGTCTACCATAGCCTAAATCCAAATTCTTGTTTTACTACGTGACTTGGGGGACTCGGCGAGTAACAACACTCCCGATCCTAACACATATGTATCACGTGCATACAACATTACATATCATTATGTGTCATCGTGTTCATCACACATTTTTGCATCATATGCACTTTGTATGCTATCATAATCACATACATTTTCGACTTATACGTCGTATGTCAAACATTACATAATATGTGCATACACACATTGTGTAACATGCATCTCACATAAACATTCATGCACCTCGATGCATTTGACTCAAATGTCACTTAGATTGCCCTAGCGCAATCAATATGTATTTTGTACACTCTTATCTTATTTGCAGGTACTAGCGTGATGAGGGCCCCGTGGCACCAACATACCCGTAGAGTCCCTTCTTACTTACGGAGTTGGGGGACTAGTATGGGTATAGCGTTCAACGAGGTCATCACTCATACTTGGCGGCATCACATTTAAACTCCCCAACCAAGAAGCGCCTCTTACTCGGGGACTTGGGGGACTTGTTGATATCACTTATATTACATACCGCCAAGCATAATCAACGACCTCATAGGTGGGCCCCGCGGCATGGCTAGCCCCGCCTATGGCATGCATCCGGTAGGCCGACACCCGAGCTACGTTGCCATGGTGGAGGTCGGCCGGTATCTAGTCAGGAGGCCACCCTCCCATGCTCTCCAAGAGGCTTCAAGAGAAGCAATATATGTATTATAGTCCCATATCGAGGATATGTAAATAGAGTAGGACTTCCCTTTGTAGTAAATATGCACTTTTTACCCAGAACCTTGTTTCTCTTTATAGACTTATGACTGCAAACAGTAATAGGATGATGATGCAAAATATCACAGCAAGAACATAAGGAAACCACAGCACACACGAACACAGAATTTTATAGAGGTTCGACAAAAACTTTGCCTACGTCCTCTGTGTGATCTCTCTTGAGAATCACTAGCACTATGGAGAATAACAACTTGATTACAAGTACTTATTGATGCTAATCCCCAACCCCTTTGCTAGATCTCTCTATCACCCTTGGCTCTACCTGCCCCTGTGTTTATATGTAGCTGAGAACTCTCTGAGATCTCTCTTTGATCTCTTCTCTGATCTGAGGACACCTTATGTGACCTCCTGCAGCCCTATTTATAGATTGTAGGTGCTGGTTACAAACATGTCACATTAGGATTCCTAAAACTATTAGAACAAGGAAAGAGAGCTAGCTTTTCTATTCCTAACTAGAATAGAACTTACTTTCCAGGTCTAAATCAATAGGAATAACTGTTCCTATTCCAAAACCCATTAGGATAATCCTAATCAACTTGGACATATCAACGAGCCAAATTCACAACAATCTCCACCTTGGTGAGTTGATACCAAACTGATTGCTGCAACCTCCAGGATATCTTGTACTTCTCGAAGTAATCCTGAAACCTTCAAGAACCTTCACCTTGGCAAGACTCTTCTTGCCTCAACACACCTCTAGTGAGGAGGTGCTCCACCTCAATCTCAACATGCTGTAAGAATGAGCAGGTTCAAGTAACACTTGAACTCCTCCATGGCAATGGTCCTGGTCAAACAATCTGAGACATTCTCCCTTGAATGAACTTTCTCAATTGTTATCTTCCCTGAGTTGACCCAACCTTCGCTGCGATGACTACGAACATCAACGTGTTTCGTCTCTGCTTGAAACACTTGATTCCTTGTCAAATTGATGACCCCATTCTTCACCACAACAACTTGTTGAATTCCAAACTCACTCAATAACCCATTAAGCCATAATGCTTCTGCGGAAGCTTCTGTTAGTGCCATGCAATCTACTTCAGTGGTAGACAACGTCGTAGCTGATTCTTTAGTTGCTCTACAGCTCACTAAACCTTCACCACAAGTAAAAACATAACTTGTTGCAGGTCTTCTCTTATCGATGTCTCCTGCCAAATCTGAACCCTCATGACCAGCATTGCATGCTTGTTCTTGTTGTCTTTCAAACACAGATTCATGCTCCCTGGTGTCTCTCAAGTAATACAGAATCCACTTCACTGCTTGCCAGTGTCGTCTACCCGGATTTGCCATATACTTTGACACAATGCTCAATGCTTGAGCTAAACCTGGTCTTGTGCAGATTCTAGCATACATGAGACATCCCACTACTCTTGCATAAGACACATTCATCATCTCATCTAACTCCTTCGTAGACGATCTCTGCACACTCAACTGGAAGTGTGCTACCGGTGGAGTAGACACGGGTTCATATAACAGCCATATTTTTCCCGCTTTTCTGTCCCTCCTTATCCTCACTCCTAGGATCTGTTGTGCAACTTCTAGATCCTTTATGTCAAATTCCTTCCCTAGTTGTGCCTTTAACTTCGAAATTCTAGACATATCCTGACATGTAGTCAACACGTCACCTAAATAAAATAGCAATAGTAAAACCATACTATCCTTGAACACATGATAATAAACGCAGCTATCCGCTGGTGAGATTTGGTCATAACCGACCTTTACTTTCTGCGAGTACTCCTTGGCCAATACCCGAGCTTTGAATCTCATGGCTTCCTTATCATGCATTCCTTCCTTTTTCCTATAAACCCACTTACAGCCAACCTGATTTCTTTCTTTGGGCTTAGGAACCGACTCCTGAACCAAGTCCTTCTGTATGGACTTCTTCATCTGTTCTAACATAGCTCCCATCCAACTTTCCCGTACATCATTTGCTATAGCTTCCTAATACGTGGTTGGATCTCCTGGACTCAAACTTAGAGCATACTCGTCCAATGCTATGCTTCTTTGGAACTCCTGCCCAAGTGACTGACGAACTGAGTCGTAGGTTCGTAGTGCTAATTGCTCCACTTGAGCTTGTATTAATGACTGATATTGTTGCTCTAAGACTTCTTCCTCGATAACCCCTTGATCATGCTCCACCTGCTCAATTTGCTCCACCTGAGCTGGAGTTTCTTCCATGATCCCTTTGGTTAGAGGAACTTCGGTTGCTTTCTCTACAACATCAGTCTTCTTCTTCACCTCACTTGTCTTGACTTCATCGAACGGCATTGTCTCCTCATCAAAAATGACATGTCTACTTAGAACCCTTTTCTTGCTGACAATATCCCATAACTTGTAGCCCTTTACTCCTTTCTCAACTCCGAGAAATATGCACTTGCGTGACTTTGGCTTGAGTTTGGTTTGCTCATTGTTGGAAATATGAGCATATACACTGCTACCAAACACCCTTAAGTTAGAATAGTCAACTGGTTCTCCAGACCATACCTCCTCTGCACACTTGAAGTCCAAGACTTTTGATGGTGACCGATTAACCAAGTAACACGCATGGTTAACTGCATCTGCCCAAAACGTGTCCGGTAATCCTGCATGCAGCCGCATGCTTCTTTCTCTCTCCAAGAGAGTTTTATTCATCCTTGTAGCAGCCTCGTTTTGTTGGAGATTCTCCTTCACCGTGAAGTGTCTTGTGATTCCTTCATCCTTGCAAAATTGTAAGAACCTTTTCATTCTATATTCACTGCCACCGTTACTTCTCAAATACTTGATTTTTCTGCCTGTTAGATTTTCTACTTCTGTTTCCACTCCTTAAACTTAGTGAAAACCTCGGATTTCTCCCTCATAAAGTAGACCCAAATCTTCCTCGAAAAATCATCTAGAAAAGTAACAAAGTACTTGAAGCCTCCCATAGACCTTACTGGTGTCGGGCCCCATACATCTGAGTGAATATAATCCAGCAATCCTTTGCTTTTGTTCTCACAGTTTGGTAACTTGAATGCCACTTTCTGCTTCCCAAGAGTACAATCCTTGCAGAAGTTCAGTTTGCAAACACTGACACCTTCTAGCTTACCTTTCTTGTGGAGATCCTGCATTCCTCTTTGACTCATGTGCCCAAGGCGATGATGCCATAGCTCAGTCTTGTCTTTTACCTCAGTAGACATTGCAACTCCACCTATTATTGTAGTCCCTTGAAGCTTGTATAAGTTGTTAGGTTGAATGTCGCCCTTCATCACAACAAGTGATCCCTTGAGAACTTTGAGTCTTCCCTCTTCAGAGCGATACCTATATCCGGCCTTGTCCAAAGTACCCAAAGATATCAAGTTCTTCCTTAACTTAGGAATATATCTGACATTCTCCAGCGTTCTAACAACTCCATCATGCATTCTGATTTTCACTGATCCAATACCTAGGATCCTACACGATGAGTCATCTCCCCTAAAAACCTCTCCGCTGCTACTCTCCTCATATGTGTTGAACCATTCTCGGATTGCACACACGTGGAATGTACAACCAGTATCCAAAATCCAATTTCTGAAAGCATTGGAGCTGGATGTTACCACAAGGAGTTCACCGTCATCTTTATTTTGTTTGATGACTACATTGGCTGTGTTTGAACTCCCTGCCATCGCCTCTGCTCTCATCTTCCCTTCTCTGCAGTTTCTTTTCAAGTGGTCGGCAGCACCACATTTGAAGCAACCTTTCTTGTATTTTTCCTTGGATTTTGATGTACCCCTGTTACCAGATTTATCCTTCTTACTCGTCAACTGACCTGTCTCCTTGCCCTTGACATGAATGCCTCCTTCTTGAGAGTTTTCGGTCTCCCTACTCATCTTAAAATAAGATTGAATAGATTCGGTAATCTCATCATACTTGAGAGAATGCTTACCGGAAACGAGTCTGGTGATGAAGTGCTCGAATGAAGCTGGTAAAGATCTTAGCAGCATAAGTGCTTTCTCCTCATCTTTATATCTCACATCCACCTTTGATAAATTGGCAACACAAATCTGAAATTTATTCAGATGATCTTGCAGATCCCTGCCTTCTTCCATCCGAAGACTATAGAGTTCGTCTTTCAAGAAGAGTTTATCCACGTCAACCTCTTTGACATTGTCCAATGTCTTACTGCTGTCCATATTCTCACCAATATGAACCTTACCCGTATAAACCTTCTCGAGATAATCCCAGGTCTCTTTGCTGTTCATATTCTCACTGGCACTAGCCAATACATGAACCAATACATGATCAGCAAGATGTAGCTCTATAAAGCTCTTTGCCTTCTTGTCCATCTTCTGCCAAACCTTGTCTGCCATATTAGCTGCCTTATTCTCTATCCCGAGAATAGCCTCGTACAGACCTTGTAGAATCAGGACACTTTTCATCTTCCTCTGCCATAATGTGAAGTTATCCTTCCCATTCAACATAATGGGCATCACATTGCTGCCTGCGTTTGCCTTGTCATCTGCCATCTTAGAAACACCTTGAGCCTAAGCTCTGATACCACTTTGTAGTAAATATGCACTTTTTACCCAGAACCTTGTTTCTCTTTATAGACTTATGACTGCAAACAGTAATAGGATGATGATGCAAAATATCACAGCAAGAACATAAGGAAACCACAGCACACACGAACACAGAATTTTATAGAGGTTCGACAAAAACTTTGCCTACGTCCTCTGTGTGATCTCTCTTGAGAATCACTAGCACTATGGAGAATAACAACTTGATTACAAGTACTTATTGATGCTAATCCCCAACCCCTTTGCTAGATCTCTCTATCACCCTTGGCTCTACCTGCCCCTGTGTTTATATGTAGCTGAGAACTCTCTGAGATCTCTCTTTGATCTCTTCTCTGATCTGAGGACACCTTATGTGACCTCCTGCAGCCCTATTTATAGATTGTAGGTGCTGGTTACAAACATGTCACATTAGGATTCCTAAAACTATTAGAACAAGGAAAGAGAGCTAGCTTTTCTATTCCTAACTAGAATAGAACTTACTTTCCAGGTCTAAATCAATAGGAATAACTATTCCTATTCCAAAACCCATTAGGATAATCCTAATCAACTTGGACATATCAACGAGCCAAATTCACAACACCCTTAGCTATAAAGGGAAGTCCTCCCCTTCTTAGAGAGGATGGATCCATGATCCCCACACTTGTATCACTACAAAGGTCACTTGACCTCACTCATAGTAAAATATCTAAGTGGACGTAGCCTTGCCCCAAGTGCAAGGTGAACCACTATACATCCGGTGTCATCTCTCTCTCTCCCCATCATGCTTCTTAGTTACCGTATTCTCACACAGAAACAGCATCAATACAGTGTTCTCAGTGATATATATCCAAATAGGAGTTAATAATTAAAGGCATAATTATCAGAATAACTCCTAAATTTGAGAATAATTGTCATGATCAATTTACATTCCTAACTTGCAATTGCGAAAATTAACACTCTGAACTTGGCAAAAACTTCCGATTTGCACCTCTTTGTCAAATTTAACCTTTTTTTATCCAAATATGAGGACTAATATGGTCATTTTGTATTTATTTCTTTGAATAATAAAATTATGAGGAAATGATCATTTACCCAATTTTAGCTTAAAAATTGCCCACTTGCTCCACTAACAGTTTTTTAACCACATTTACCCAAAACACTCTAAGGGATTATTTCCCTAATACCTAATTAATTCTTTTTTTATTTTTTTTTGGGACTTTTTTGCCCTCTCCTTCTTTCTCACTTAGAGAGAGAAGTCATACTCCACCTTGCTGTGCTCCGGTGACCAGTGGCCGGCCGCGGTCTCCGACGACCGGTGACGGGACTCCGATGACCGGAATCAGGCAACCGATGACCGGAATCCGGCTACCGGACTGGTGACCGGATTCCGGCGTCTGAATTTATTGCCCCCTAATAATACCCAGTAACCATATTATTGCCCCCCAGTAATCATATTATTGCTCCCCAATAACCATATTATTGTCTCCCAATAATCATATTATTGCCTCCATTAATTATATTATTGCCCTCCAGTGAATTGCATAAACTCCCAAAACCAAATGAATACACTACAGTCACTGTAGATACCTCTACTAGCAAGCTAGTTTTGCTACTTCATCAAGCATATGTAACACCCTCTTTGGGACACCCACAAGGCATGGTGAGGCCCAACCGCTACTTGCATCTTGTAGCCCTATGTTCAAGCTACGCCACGGTATCTGGAAGTGGCAAATACGTCGTCGGGAAGCCACCTTTCCGGCCTTGCAAAGTTGCCATCACAACATGGCTTCAAGACTAGAATAGTGGGTTCTTGTCCCACATCTAAGAAAATGTAGGGGAGATGGCTTCCTTCACCTATAAAAGGAATGCCTCCTCCCACAACTCAACACATCCCATTACACACTTTGTAATCCACTTGGGCCGCAAGGCTCAACACACTAGTACAACATTCAAGTGGACGTAGTTTCCCGCTAAGGCGGGAAACGAACCACTATACTTCGCTTGTGTCGTTCTCTCTCTCTCTCTCTTTTTTACTTATCGTTAATTAGATCCTCACGGATCCAAGCATTAACAGTCACAATTGATCAATTTATATGCATATTATTGCCTCGCAATAGACATGTATAACTACTCAATGAAGTTTTTTTTTCATTCTTCTTTCTTCTTTCCTTATATCCTTTTGCCAAATTTACCAAAAAAAAAAAAAAAAACATCCCAGAAACTATCTTGATGACATCAGCCCAACACCAAGCCATATTGGAGAAGAAAACGCATTTCGAACCAAATCTGACACAGCAACTATCCAAGCCATATCGGAAGAAGAGGAACCACAGATCGGAGAAGAAGAGGAACCACCGGTGGCTGAAGAAGACGACGCAGCCACGACCCGATCCGAATCCGGTGAACGAAACGCAGTCGGTCCAACCGAGCAGTCGTTGCCGATGGAGGGTCTGGTCTAAGTCGAATGGCAGATGATTCGCTGCTGTTGGGATGCAATCGCCGGGCTCGGGTCGGTGGTTGAACGCCGGAGAGGGAGTCGTTGGCGTCTGGGCGGTCGAGGTCAGCTTGTACAGGTGAGATCGAGGTCGTCTCTGGCGGCGGTGTGCAGGTGGAGTCGTCGCCGATGCTAGGAGATGATCAGGTGGAGTCTTCGCCGATGGGCTGGAGTCGTCGTTGAGGCCACTGAGATCGCTGGTCGGGCTGGAGTCGTCGTCCTTGTCCATGTCGGCGTCGAGATGGCCGGAGTCAGATGAGCTGATGGAGTCTGGGTCAAATCTAGTGTATAGGTATGGATATGTGTATGGCGGAGAGAGAGAGTCTGATAGGAGGAGGAAAGAGAGAGAGGTGTTTGTAGTTTATTAATTAGATTGGGGGTAAAAATGTCACTTGAGTTTAAACTGGGTAAGTGGGAGTAAAAAACTCTCAGTGGAGTAAGTGGGCAACTTTTAGGTTAAAATTGGGTAAGTGGTCACAACCCCTAAAATTATATGAAAAACAATTCTTTAGATGGAGATTCATGTCATTCCATCTACGTATTTATTTATTTTTATTTTTTTTGCAAAATTATGCCTACATTTTAATATTTCAATAAGAAAAAATATGCGGATGTTCAAGTAAATCCAGAATATGTGTCTGGCCCAAACTCTAGGTTACTTGACCTAGTTGTAATAAAGTTTAGAATTAGAGATATTCTCGGAGATATTCATAGATATCTGATTAATTGTACGATTATCTTTCCTTGTACAACTCTGATTCTATGTCTTGTAATCTTCTATATAAAGAGGCCCTTATTATCAATGAAAGCATGACTCAATTCTCTCCTAATTCAGTTTTCCTTAAACACGTTATCAGCACGAAACCCTAACCCTGAAACAAATAGCCAAACCCTGATTCAAGAAGCTAAAACCTTAAATCCGAATACAAAACCTTGAACCCTTTTCTACCTCCGCCACATAACTTGAAGCCCTCGACCCCAGGAATCCAGAACCGGCCGCAGAACCACCAGTACCGGCCAGAAACCTACCGAACCGGCTACCGGAAGCTCCATACAACCCGCAACAAATATTCCACCGGTTCACCATCTTCCGGACCTCCAATTTCCACAAAATTTTATCACAAAAATCGGTCTAGAAGTTACTAAACCGGCAACCCAAATTTCCTGCAGAAAACCGGCAAAAAAGAGAAGAAGAAGAAGAAGGAAAAAAAAAAAAGGAGGAGGCAGCCCAAGCCGCAGCAGCGCCGCCACGTCAGCGCAGGGGACCCACTGCAACGTCAGCACCGGTCAACGTAGGTTGACCGTTTCCGGTCAATTTTCCGGCGACTTTTCCTGTCAAATTTTCCAACGACCTATTTAGAGGTATTTTTTACTAAAAGTTCCCGTTTTTGAGTTTTTATTTCAATTCCTCTTCTTTTTCTCGGGGACTTGCAAACTCCCTTCTTCTACCCCTCTTTCTTCATCATAGGGGAGACCTAATTAAGCCGAACTGTGGGGGTTTGTGCTCACTCCAAGCTTGGAGCTTGTTGAGATCTCCAAACTTAGAGTTTGTAGAGAATTTATGATCGACCACTTACATCATTATTTCGATCTAATCCAATACCTCTTGGAATTGAATTTCTTGGAAGCGATTACGCTCAGAAATTCCTAATTTCTTGGAAGCGATTATGCTCAGAAATTTTATATGTTTTCGTGGTAGCCTTACGCTCCGAAACTAACCCTAATTTCTTGTTCTCTTTCAGGATGAGTAACCTGAACAAATTGGACTTTGCTCCATTGGGAACAACTGGCTCTGGATATCACAGGTGGGTTCGTGATGTCCGCCAGCATCTTAAGGCCGATGGAATCCTGGATATGATTCTTAAGCCTAGCCAGGACGTGCTAACTGTTGAGCAAACTCACGCTTTGGAAGCAAATAGAGCAGCCTTAGAGGCAAATAAGGCGAAAGCCATCATCCTAATGACTCGTCATATGGATGATTCGTTCCAGTACGAGTGTATGAATGAAGAAGACCCCAGAAGGCTGTGGGTCTCACTCGAAGAAAGATTTGGCAACGTCCGTGACTCCCTGCTTCCTGCCCTAGAAGTGAGATGGCATAGCCTCCGCTTATGTGATTTCAAGTCAGTTCTTGACTACAACTCGGAAGCACTTCGCATTAAATCCTTAATGGAATTCTGTGGTAAAGATATCACAAATGCGATGTTGATTGAGAAGACTCTCTCTACCTTCCTCGTCTCGGCATTGATGGTTGCTAAGAACTATCGAATCGATGTTACTGCAGGACAGATCATAAGGTTTCATGAGCTCATTGGAGCTATGAATGTCGCTGAAAAGCATGACAACATCCTTGTGAAGAACTATAATTTGATATCCGTAGAAACAGAGCTTATTCCGAAATTCAATTATAGTCGCGCCCCTAAGAGAGGGCGCCAAGAGCGAAATCCTAATCTTAGGGATACTTCTGGAATTTCTGGTCCATATAATCGCTCTACTTGGGAAGGTAACCGCCAAAATAGGCGAACAAGGAACCGAAGAGGTCAACGCGGAAAGAGAGAGGGAGGCAACGCCTCTGGCCATGTTGGTGGCGCCACCAACACTAAGAGCCATCTAAATGACGCTTTCAAAGCGCCTCAATCAATGGAGTCTGAGCAAAGAGATGTATGTTCTCGATGTGGAGTATCCGATCATTGGGCACACATTTGTAGAGCTCGTGAAGAAATTATCACCGCCTACAAAGCATATTGTGAAGCAAGAGAAGCTCACTATGTGGAACAAGAAGATCAAGAAGATGATCTAGAGTGAAGGGTTGAAGACTACAAATCTGGTTGGGATCAATAGATCGCCAATTATGTTTAAGTCTTTATTTTTTCAAGAGATGTAATAGGCAATTGCCATATATTTTTGTAGTAAATGCCAATGGCTTAGTCTTTCTTCAAAGAAGGCTCACCCAAAGTAAGTGTGATGTCTAGGAAGGTTCTGAGATTAGTAATACTTAAGTGAGCCTTGCTCCACTGACATCTCTCTACTCACCTGGTCACATTTATTTTGGAATTACCGAAAGAAGTTAGACGACTACCATTGTTTTGCATTAGCTAGCATTTTGGATTAGATTTTGTTTGGTCAAAGAGACAATGCTGTAACTCTGTTGGCTTATGAATAAAATTTTGAGTTCTTTTCATTATGACTCCATTTTGATTATGAGCATATGACTTTGTGACTACGATGGCTGGGCTATCAGTATTAATTCAAGGACATGGAATAGCCCAAGTTCCCTTTGCCAAATGACACCTTGATAACTGTCGCAGAAACTCTCTACGCTCCTAGGGCAAATCGCACCTATGAATAGCCAACGGATTCCATACGAAAACGCATGTAGAGAACGGAAATGTGTTCCTTTGCAATACCTCTAACGATTGCGAACAAAGGCGCATCTTAGAGAAGTTTATGTGTCTCTCTAGTGGACTTTATGTCACTATTCGAGCTATTAAATCCAATAAAGTTATGAGAGAAGATCTCTTGGATTTAGACTTTGTCACGACAGGATAAGTCATCCTGATTATGATATGATGATCCGTCTACTAAAGACTTCACATGGACATCCTTTCTCTCGAGCGAAACGAAGCATGAATCAAAAGTTGATTCCTGGACTAAGTGTGACCGACACTACTACCTAGGGCACCGCCTCCGTTCACCACCAGCCTAGGGCTGGCACAGTCCCTATCCATGATGCCATGGATGGCGTCCATCATGGTGATGGCGCCCCAGGTGATGCTGCAATCACCAACTTGCTTCAAATAGCGTTTCAAACACTCAGGCCCAACCAAAATCCTCATTGGTTGCTTTTAAAGCCTTTCGCTCATTTTACAAAGCCTGTTCCTTAGGAAAATTAGGACTGAGACCATCCTATGCAAAGGATATGAAAATACTCATTCTGTTCTTACATAAAATCCATGGGGATTCTATGGACTGATTCAACCAATTTGAGGACGTTTAAATATCTCATGATGTTGGTTGACACGCAAACACGCTGGTCACGTGTTGTGTCATTGTCCACCTATAAATGATGCCTATACTACACTCCTAGCACATCTCATATGACAACGGGCTCACTCCCTTAATCATCCTATTCCGTCAATTGGACTTGACGATGCTAGAGAGTTTACATCAAAGACTTTCGATGGTTATTGCAATGGGACTGATGTTGGACATCATATTCCCATGAACACACCCAAATGGTCTCACGGAAACGACTACAATGGTAGTCCGGACATTGGTAATGCGCACCAATCTCCCTATATCCGCTTGGGGTGATGCAATATCGCATGTAGCTATGCTGATTAGTTTACGACCCATTGTCACTCAATCTACCTCTGTGTTATAGCTAGTGACTGGGTACAAAACTTATGCATATTTGAGTGTGCCATTTATGTGCCAATTGCGCCGCCATAGCGCACTATGACAGGTCCTTACAGACGAGTGGGCAACTACATTGGATTTGAGACTCCAACAATAGTCCGCCACTTAATGCCCTTGCAAGGCGATCTTCTTACCGCTAGATTTGCGGGTTGTCACTTTGATGAGACAATCTTCCTGTCATTAGGGTTGTCACACAGATGTTTTTAGCAGGAACGACAGGAATTGTCGTGGTCTGTTCCCAATATGTCTCATCTCAATCCCTACTAAAGTGACAAGATCACACATCTGCTGCAAATATGCCTGCAAGGAAGTACGTCCTTACGAGAGGACCTAGCGCCACCCTACAAGGAGGTAGGCATGGCGCCTACGCCAAAGAGAGTGGCACTCTGGCTTTACAGGCCATGGCCCCAGCTAGGATGCGTGGGAGGCCTGTGGGTTCAAAGGATGCTTTGGCACATTCCAATCCTTTGATCATCAAGACTCAAAATCCGTCTCATGAGTATCTTCCGGGTTATGGTTATCGTTGGGGGACGCCTCAACGTCAGAACCTATTCCTGAGAATATAGAGCTCTTTGAAAATTGCACTAGTGTACATGAGACGTGGGATAGAAACTCCATCATAATTGATGATGTAGTTCTGCATTTCATTGCGCATGAGTTTGTTGAGTCCGATGATATCGAACCACGCTCCGTTGATGAATGAATGACAACGTAGAGAAATTTGGCCTAAATGGAAAGATGCGATCTAGGTTAAGTTGAATTCTCTAATAAAGAGGAAGGTTTCTGAGCCAGTGATGCCAACACCTCCTAACATAAAACCTATTGACTAATGGGTATTCGTTAGAAAGCGTGATGAGAAAAAGAGATGGCAATCTCGCCTTATGGCGCAAGGCTTCTCACAAAACGCCCTGGAATCGACTACGATGAGATATATTCTCTCGTAATGGATGTCACTGCACTCCACTACCCTGTCAGTTTGGTAGTTTCCGAATAACTGAACATGCAGCTTACAAATGTGGTCACTACGTATCTCTATAGGGATCTAGATAAAGAATATACATAAAGGTTCATGGTGAACTTCATTTACCCAAGTCAAGTAGCTCTAGACCACGTAGCGCGTTTACAATAAGATCGAAACGCTCACTAAAGTGACTACTTGATTGGGAAGGGATATGCCCGCGCGTTTCCATAACAAGTTTCGGATTCTATCGCGGTTCATGTTGGACATGATCTTCATTGGAAGCCCTTAAAGAGTTAAGGGAAACCGTTGAACACTTGAAATCCGAGTTTGAGATGAAGGATTTTGGGAGAACACAATTATGTCCCGGTTTGGAACTTGAGCATCGTGTTTATAGATGCTTAGGCATTTTGACAAGGTCAAGCCTTCAAGCATCCCCATGATCGTCCGTAGTCTTGATCCTGAAAAGGATCCTCTTCGTCCAAAGGATGATAATGAAGATGCGCTACAGGCATAAGTGCCTTACTTAAGTACAATAGGCGCATTATTGTACTTAGCTCAATGTACAAGACCGGACATCTCATTTGCATTGAACTTGTTAGCTAGTTATAGCTCTGCGCCAACGCGACACCATTGGATTGGTGTAAAAGATATATTTCGATACTAGAGATGCACGACTGATATGGGCTTGCTTTATCCCTACAGAGAGACGATGGATTAGGACCCATCACACACTAGGAACGCCACCAACACTGGCCTGTGTCCACTATCCCCATCCCAAAACGACATGTGTTTTAGAAGGTTTTGCTGATATTGGGTATCTCTCTGACTCATACAAAGGTCATTCCCAAACTGGTTAAGTGTTCACCATGGGTAAAGACCATAATATCTTGGAGGTCTACAAAACAGACCATAGTCGCTATATCTTCGAACAATGCAAAAATTGTTGCTCTTCACAAAGTGGTTCGTGAATGTATATGGATTGGATCCATAGTTCCGCATGTTCAAACAATTGTGGTTTGAAGTCTACCACAGATGAGCCTACGAGTATTTAGGATAATGTTGCTTGTTTTGAACAAATGAAGTAAGGCTACATCAAAAGCGACAACACCAAGGATAATCAGCAACAACAGACTCTCCTCAAGATCAAAGTGAACTAGGTTTGATCTGAGGACAGTGTGGCAGACTTACTCACTAAGTCATTGCCTAAATTCCACTTTCGAGAAACATGTTGGTAGCATCGTTTGCAGAAGTTGTCTGAACTCCCATGACCGTTCTCATCAGGGGGAGATGCATACATCAGGGGGAGATGTCTACATGTTTGGTCTCGAAACGTGAAGGGTGTGTTGTGCTCTTTTTCCCCTTCGACCGAGGTTATTTTTGTCCCACAGGGTTTTTGTTACTCGGTAAGGTTTTTAATGAGGCAACGAGATGAGCACCACATTTGGGCGACACAAGCGGGAGTGTTCAAGTAAATCCAGAATATGTGTCTGGCCCAAACTCTAGGTTACTTGACCTAGTTGTAATAGGGTTTAGAATTAGAGATATTCATAGATATCCGATTAATTGTACGATTATCTTTCCTTGTACAACTCTGATTCTATGTATTGTAATCCTCTATATAAAGAGGCCCCTATTATCAATGAAAACATGACTCAATTCTCTCCTAATTCAGTTTTCCTTAAACAACGGAGAAATAAAAGTCTAGCACTGAACTGAATTGACGAACTACTTTTTTTTTTGGCAGTTATAATATACAACCTTTATAAACCAAATAAACAATCTTTATTTTTATTATTCAAAGAAATAAATATAAAACGATCGGGTCACATTTGGATGGAAAACGTTGAATTAGATAGAAGGGGTGCAAATCGGCAGTTTTAACTAAGTTAAAGGGGTTAATTTTCGCAATTGCAAGTTTAAGGGTGTAAATTTAGGGGATATTTTGACAATTATACCTTAATTAAATTAAATAGCTAATTAGTCACTTATTGTTGTAGAGAAACTGAAATTGAGAGGAATTTGCTATGTATTCTCATTGATAATAGGGGCCTCTTTATATAGAGGATTACAATGCATAGAATCTCAATCGTACAAGGAAAGTAATCGTACATTGAATAGGAATCTAGATTCTTCTAATTTAACCTTATTACCACTAGGTCAAGTAACCTAGAGTTTGGGCCAAACACAAATAGAGATATCCTTAAACACTCCCCCTTGTGTTGTCCAAACGCGGTGCTTCTCTCGTTGTCTCGTTAAAAACCTTGCCGAGTAACAAAAACTCTGTGGGACAAAAATAACCTCGGTCGAAGGGGAAAAAGAGCACAACACACCCTTCACGTTTCGAGACCATACATGTAGACATCTCCCCCTGATGACTACGGTCATGGGAGTTCGGATAACTTCCGTAAACGATGCTACCAACATGTTTCTCGAAAGTGGAATTTAGGCAATGACTTAGTGAGCAAGTCTGCCACACTGTCCTCAGATCGAACCTAGTTCATTTTGATCTTGAGGAGAGTCTGTTGTTGCTGATTAAGCTTGGTGTTATCGCTTTGATGTAGCCTTGGTTCATTTGTTCAAAACAAGCTGCATTATCCTAAATGCTCGTAGGCTCATCTATGGTAGACTTCAAACCACAATTGTTCGAACATGCGTAATTATGGATCCAATCCATATACATTCACGAATCTCTTCGTGAAGAGCAATGATCTCTGCATTGTTTGAAGATATAGCGACTAGGGTCTATTTCTGTAGACCTCCAAGTTATCACGGTCTTTACCCATGGTGAACACTTAACCAGTTTGGGAAGACTTTTGTGTGGGTCAGAGAGATACCCAACATCAGCAAAACCTTCTAAAACACATGTTGTTTTGGGATGGGGATAGAGGACGCAGGCCAGTGTTGGCGGCGTTCCTGGTGTGTGATGGGACTGAATCCATCATCTCTCTGTAGGGATAGAACAAGCCCATATCAATCGTACATCTTAAGTACTGAAAGATATCTTTTACACCAATCCAATGGCGTTGCGTTGGCGCAAAGTTATATCTTAGTTAACAAGCTTACTGCAAATGAGATGTCCGGTCTTGTGCATTTAACTAAGTACAATAATGCGCCTATTGTACTCAAGTAAGGCACTTCTACCTCTAGCACATCTTCGTCATCATCCTTTTGACGAAGAGGATCCTTTTCAGGATCAAGACTACGAACGATCATGGGGGTGCTTGAAGGCTTGACCTTGTCAAAATGCCTAAGCATCTATCAACACGATGCTCAAGTTCCAAACCGAGACATAATCGTGTTCTCCCAAAATCCTTCATCTCAAACTCGGATTTCTAGTGTTTAGCGGTTTCCCTTAACTCTTTAAGGGCTTCCAATGAAGATCATGTCCAACATGAACCGCGATAGAATCCAAAACTTGTTATGGAAACGTGTGGGCATATCCCTTCCCAATCAAGTAGTCACTTTAGTGAGCGTTTCAACCTCTTTGTAAACGCGCTCCGTGGTCTAGAGCCACTTGACTTGGGTAAATGAAGTTCACCATGAACCTTCATGTATATTCCGTATCTAGATCCCCATAGAGATACGTAGTGACCACATTTGTAAGCTGCATGTTCAGTTATTCGGAAACTACCAAACTGACAAGGTAGTGGAGTGCAATGACATCCATTACGAGAGAATATGTCTCATCGTAGTCGATTCCAGGGAGTTTTGTGAGAAGCCTTGCGCCATAAGGCGAGATTGCCATCTCTTTTTCTCATCACGCTTTCTAACGAAGACCCATTAGTCAATAGGTTTTATGTCAGGAGGTGTTGGCATCACTAGCTTAGAAAACCTTCCTCTTCGTTAGAGAATCCATCTTAACCTGGATCGCATCTTTCCATTTGGGCCAAATCTCTCTACGTTGGCATTCATTCATCAACGGAGCGTGGTTCGATATCATCGAACTCAACAAACTCATGCGCAACGAAATGCGTGACTACATCATCAATTATGATGGAGTTTTTATCCCATGTCTCATGTACACTAGTGTAAGTTTCATAGAGCTCTATATTCTCAGGAATAGGGTTCTAACGTTGAGGCGTCCCCCAACGATAACCATAACCCGGAAGATTCTCATGAGACGGATTTTGAGTGTCGATGATCAAAGGGTTGGAATGTGCCAAAGTATCATTCGAACTCACGGGCCTCCCACGCATCCTAGCTGGGGCCATGACCTATAACGCCAGAGTACCACTCTCTTTGGCATTGGCGCCATGCCTACCTCTGTGTAGGGTGGCGCTACGTCCTCTCGTAGGGACTTCCATCCTTGCGGGCGTGTTTGCAGCATATTTGTGTGATCTCGTCACTTTAGTAGGGATCGAGATGAGACATAGTGGGGACAGGCCACGACAATTCCTGTCGTTCCTGCTGAACATCTGTGTTCTTATCTCCCCCTAACGACGGGAAGACTGTCTCATCAAAGTGACATCCGCAAATCTAGCGGTAAGGAGATCGCCATGCAAGGGCATTAAGTGGCGGACGATTGTTGGAGTCTCAAATCCAACTGAGTTGCTCATTCGTCTGTAAGGACCCATTATAGAGCGCTGTGGCGGCGTAATTGGCACATAAGTGGCACACTCAAATATGCGTAAGTACGATATTTGTACCCAGTCACTAGCTGTAACGCAGAGGTAGATTGAGTGGCGGTGGGTCGTAGACGAATTAGCATTGCTGCATGCGATATTGCATCACCCCAATGTCCTGACTACCATCGTCGTCGTTTCCGCGAGACCATTTGGGTGTGTACATGAGAATATGATGTCCAACATCAGTCCCATTGCAATATCCATCAAAAGTCTTCGATGTAAACTCACTAGCATAGTCAAATCCAATTGACTGAATAGGATGATTCGGGGAGTGAGCCCGTTGTCATATGATGTGTGCTAGGAGTGTTTCATAAGCAGCATTACAAGTAGACAATGGCACAACACGTGACCAGCGTGTTTGCATATCAACCAACATCATGAGATATTTAAACATCCGCAAGTTGGTGGAATCAGTCCACAGAATCCCTACGGATTATATGTAAGAACATAATGAGTATTTTCATATCCTTTGCATAGGACGGTCTCAGTCCTAATTTTCCTAAGGAAGTGGCTTCGTAAAATGAGCGAGAGGCCTTAGAAGCAACCAAGGAGAGTTTTGGTTGGGCCTGAGCGTTTGAGATGCATATTAAAGCAAAGTTTGTGACTACATCACCCATCATGGTGTCATGACCATGGGAAGTGGCATCCATGGCGTTATAACCATGGAGATTGACATCCATGGCGTCATGGCCATGGGTAGCGCCATATATGGCGTTGTCACAAGGGACTTGGGCGGCCATGTGGAGCCCCAAGACAGCTGCAGCGCCAGATGCTGCAATTGTTGCGGTCTTGCTAAGTCCAGGAACCAATTTTTGATTCTTGCTTCATTTCGCTCGAGGGTGTCCATGTGAAGTCTTTAGTAGACGGATCATCATATCATGACCAGGGTGACTTATCCTGTCGAGACAAAGCCAATATGTGTTTAAATCCAAGAGATCTTCTCTCATAACTTTATTGGATTTAATAGCTTGAATAGTGACATAGAGTCCACTAGAGAGACACATAAACTTCTCTAAGATGCGCCTTCGTTCGCAATCATTAGAGGCATTGCAAAGGAACTCATTTCTGTTCTCTACATGCGTTTTCGCATGGAATCCGTTGGCTATCCATAGGTGCGAGTTGCCCTAGGAGCGTAGAGAGTTTCTGTGACATTAATCAAGGTGCCATTTGGAAAAGAGAACTTGGACTATTCCATGTCCTTAAATTAATACTGATGGCCCAGCCATCGTAGTCACAAAGTAACATGCTCATGAATCAAAATGGAGTCATAATTAAAAGAACTCAAAATTTTATTCATAAGCCAACGGATTACATCATTGTCTCTTAACCATTAGGAGAATCTAATCCAAATGCTTAGCTAATGCAAAACAATGGTAGTCGTCTAACTTCTTTCGGTAATTCCAACGCAAATGTGACCAGGTGAGTAGGGAGATGTCGGTGGAGCAAAGCTCGCTTAATTACCACTTATCTCAAAACCTTCCTAGACATCACATTTACATTGAGTACGCCTACTTTGAAGAAAGACTAAACCAGAGGCATCTACTACAAAAATAATATGGCAATTGCCTACATCTCTTGGAAAATAAAGACTTAAACAGAATTGGTGATCTATTGATCCCAGCCGGATTTGTAGTCTTTAACCCTTCACTCTAGATCATCTTCTTGATCTTCTTGTTCTACATAGTGAGCTTCTCTTGCTTCACAAATATGCTTTGTAGGCGGTGACAAGTTTTTCACGAGCTCTACAAATGTGTGCCCAATGATCAGACACTCCACATTGAGAACATACATCTCTTTGCTCAAACTCCATTGATTGAGGCGCTTTGAAAGCGTCATTAGGATGGCTCTTAGTGTTGGTGGAGCCACCAACATGGCTAGAGGCGTTGCCTCCCTCTCTCTTTCCACGTTGACCTCTTCGGTTCCGTGTTCGCCTATTTTGGCGATTACCTTCCCAAGTAGAGCGATTATATGGACCAGAAAGTCCAGAAGTATCCCTAATGTTAGGGTTTTGCTCTTGGCGCATTCTCTTAGAGGCACGACTATAATTGGATTCCGGAATATGCTCTATTTCCACTGATCTCGAATTATAGTTCTTCACAAGGATGTTGTCATACTTTTCAGTGACATTCATAGCTCCAATGAGCTCATGAAACCTTGTGATCCGTCCTGCAGTAACATCAATTCGATAGTTCTTAGCAACCATTAATGCAGAAACGGGGAAGGTAGAGAGAGTCTTCTCAATCAACATCGCATTTGTAATCTCTTTACCACAGAATTTCATTAAGGATTTAATGCGAAGTGCTTCCAAGTTGTAGTCAAGAACTGACTTGAAATCATAAGAGCGGAGGCTATGCCATCTCACTTCTAGGTCAGGAAGCAAGGAAGGAGTCACGAACGTTGCCAAATTTTTCTTCGAGTGAGACCCACAGCCTTCTAGGGTCTTCTTCATTCATACACTCGTACTGGAGCGAATCATCCATATGACGAGTCATTAGGATGATGGCTTTCGCCTTATTTGCCTCTAAGGCTGCTCTATTTGCTTCCAAAGCTTGAGCTTGCTCAACAGTTAGCACGTCCTGGCTAGGCTCGAGAATCATATCCAGGATTCCATCGGCCTTGAGATGCTGGCGGACATCACGAACCCACCTGTGATATTCAGAGCCAGTTGTTCCCAATGGAGCAAAGTCCAATTTGTTCAGGTTACTCATCCTGAAAGAGAACAAGAAATTAGGGTTAGTTTCGGAGCGTGAAAGGCTACCACGAAAACATATAAAATTTCTGAGCGTAGTCGCTTCCAAGAAATTAGGAATTTCCGAGCGTAGTCGCTTCCAAGAAATTCGATTCCAAGAAGGGTTGGATTAGATCGAAACAATGATGTGTGTGGTCAATCGTTTTCTTCTCAACAAACCCTTAAGTTTGGAGGACTCTACAAGCTCCAAGCTTGGAGTGCGCACGAACCCCCACAGTTCGGCTTTTGGTCTCCCCTATGAAGAAGAAAGAGGGGTAGAAGAAGGGATGTTGGAAGTCCCCGAGAAAAGAAGAAGAAATTGAAAAACTTCAAAAACGGGAACTTTTAGAAAAGTTTACCTTGAAAAATAGTCGGAAATCTTGACCGGAAAAGTCTTTGAAGATGGCCGGAAAAAGGTCGCCGAGGGTCGCCGGAAAAGTGGCCGGAAACTGGTGGCCGGAGCTAGGCAGGTTGGTGCAGGGCTGCTGCAGGGCTTGTGCGGGGCTGCTGCAGGTGACTTGCAGGGGCTGTACAGAAGCTATGCGGAGGCTATGCAGGGCTCGTGCAGGGGCTGTCGGCAGGTCTCGGCAGGGCTCGGCAGGGGCATGTGCGGGGCTGTCGGCAACAGTCGGCAGAAGCAGGCACACGGGTGCGCAGTACTCGGCAGATGCGCGCGGTGCTTCTCGGCATATGTCGACAGCACTCTGCAGATCTCGGCAGGGCTATCAGCAGGTGCATGCACAGGGGTGCGCAGGGCTCGGCAGCGACTCGGCAGATGCGCAGAGGGTAGGCACAAGGCAGGGGTCGGTCCGAATTTTCCGATGGCTGGTTCAGGGGTTTTCCGGCCGGTTCCGGTGGTTCCGCCGCCGGTTCTGGGCTCCTTGGGAATAGGGCTTCGATATGTGGGGCGGTGGTTGCAGGATTTTGAAGGTTACGAAATTAGGGTTTTCAGGGTTAGGGCTTCGTGCTGATAACGTGTTGTAGAGAAACTGAAATTGAGAGGAATTTGCTGTGTATTCTCATTGATAATAGGGGTCTCTTTATATAGAGGATTACAATGCATAGAATCTCAATCGTACAAGGAAAGTAATCGTACATTGAATAGGAATCTAGATCCTTCTAATTTAACCCTATTACCACTAGGTCAAGTAACTTAGAGTTTGGGCCAAATACAAATAGAGATATCCTTAAACACTTATATATTACTTGATATATGTATACATACCGATTCTCTTAGGGTTTCAATAGGGTTCCATCCGTGCTTTTCGTAGACACTCTGGCTGATATTATTGGTAATGTCATTAAGAGCTTTGAAACATGTTTTCATGTAATTCGGTAGCTCATCATTTGTAGTAGTATCCCATCTACATAAATTTTTCAGTTTGTATTGTGCATGCACATGTATATGCACAAACTAATTAGATTTTAGTGATATTAGGTCATATGTACATGCACATGTATTATGTATATACCTCACAACTGCTGCTGTAAAGAGAACGAGTTCATCTAGTGTTCCACGGACATCAAAAATATCATCTATAATGTAAACAAGAGAGACTGCTTTAGTGAGTTCAATCATTTCCTCTGATAATCGTGGATCAACGAGGCATGCCATCGGCCATATGTACCATTTAATTGGCTGGTCTCTCACAAACTTCAACTCTTTGGTCAAACCTAGTTCTTTCCACCATCTATAAGATGTAGAAAGAAAAATTCAGATCAAGTGAAGAACAATAAGAACCAAATTAAAATTATTTAACATTAGTTTTTTTTTTTTTTTTTTTTAAACCCCACCCCATTCCCACCCTTGATGGAGCTCGAACTCCTGACCTCTTATATATGAGACCAAAGCCTTACCACCCCACCAAACACACACACCCATTTAACATTAGTTCTTTTAACTGAAGTACTACGTTGGTGTACGTACTCACCCAGATACTAGTAGGATTTCATTTTTTATTATGGATTCAACCATGTTGAACTCTAGGTTTGCTAGCTCTTGTAAAGAACAAACCCATTTTTCTTGGCCTTGAAAATTATTCAAAAACTTCTTGGCCATGAATCTTGTCAGGCTCTTGTGATAGGGATGCTCCAAAGTGCGCTCAACAAGTGTTACACGATGATCATTGTGATTGTTAGAGACCCAGGCAGTGAGAAGCTGGCGGCTGAGCTTTCCTGCTTCGTCAAGCATTTCTTCTCCTTGGAAACTCAAGTGAGATGCTTCACATAATTCCACTAATCCCTTTATGTCTTCATGATCACTAGCTATTAGTCCGGATTTGAGCTTCTCATTGTTCTTGATCTTGTTACACGCCTCTGCATCTGTCATCCTCATTAAGTCAGTACATATTATCATCAACTTTCCTTGTTGAATTTGAGTTAAGACAAAGTGGGAAGAACAATATCTACCAGGAGTTACAGGGAAACCTTGTTGTCTCAGTAGTCGAAAACGAAGGGAAGCCTCAAGAAGTTGATGATTGCCATCGTCATCACCATTATAAGCTGATGACCTGTTGTATTGCTTCTCTAAGATTGCATAAATTTCATTTTGGAAGAGATACGCGACGCCGAGGCATTGCATGGCATCAACCATAACCAATTGCTGCAGTTGATCTTCTCCGGCATTTGCGAGTGTTTCCTTCAACTCCCTCAGTTTTTCTTCACGACGGACGTGAAGATCACCCTATATCATGAATAAGTGAAAAACTTGACAGAGCAAGGATGAAATTAACACATAAAAGGAAAAGAAACTATGCATGGCAATTTTCCATCAATGAGCTTTATTAATCAATCACCACTACATACGGTCTCAGATTTTGAGGAAGCAGAGTGAGCTTGAAGAATGGACGCCATTGAGTAATGGTAAGTAAAAATTCAAGTCCAGCTAGAGATAAATAAGCTAGAGTCATGAAAGAGAAACACTAGTTGAGAAATGCTAGCTTTCTTCCCCATGCCATTCCACCTTCCTTTTAGACCATGTGGCTTCCACTAACACTCAAAAGTCAGCTATTTAATGTCTTGAAAAATGAATATATCTGTTGACACCCAAAAATCCAGCTAACAAGCCCAATTCATGCTTTAAGCTCAATTCATATTTCGAGGCGAATTACACCCGCAAACATCACGCCACGCACGTGGACCCAAGCCACATTCACGCACTTGGGGCTTACAAGAATGGGTGTGGTGTGGAAGGTAACGGAATTGCATGAGGCCCGTTATTAGTTTTAGGCTCGTTGATAATTTTGGACTTGGGACCAAAATTCATGCCCAACGGCCTAACTCTTAATACGGGTAAATGAAGAAGAGAGAGAGCCCAAAAGGCCCAAGCCCAAATCTTTTAGGACCAAACAAAACAGTAAATGTAAACATAGGATTCCTGATCCCAATAGCAGCAAAACATAATCCCAGCAACACAGCAGAAATCCTGGGATTGTAATCCCAGCAGCAGATTTCACGGCAGAAAATCTGCCAAGTCTATTCCATACTCTTTTTTAGACAAGACCTGACAGACCAAGAAGCATTACAAAATCCAATACATGCATTTAACCCAAGCCATCTCTTTACCCAGCAGTAGAGACCTTCCACCAAAATCCTTTAGCTGCTGGAACTGCCTATAAATAGCTACTGCTATTAACCAAAGGGATCAGGACGGAGTGTGCTAGCAAGCTCCCTAGCACTCTTCTTCTCTCATGCTTCCTCTCTCCCACATCCATCCATAGTTTTCCATCCTTTCAAACTCACCTTCTATCCAAACCCCCTTATCTCACAAACCTCAACCAGTACACAACACTGCTGGAACCTCTTCTTCTCAAACTCATGCTTTTCTAGCTCCCACACCACACGCATCTTGCCAAGCCTCTTTTGAAATGATCGATTCACTGCCATGCATATATATAGGAACTGCCGGGAAGAACACAACAGCAACCTTCCTAGGATTTTTAATCCTTCGAAGTTTGCTGGGCCTAGTCTTCGCTAACTCAGACAAAGGGGCAAAGTTTTGGGTCCTTACCCATGAATATCCACTGCCGTACAACTCCGATCAAAGTGCCCCCTACATTTTTGGCGACTCCACTGGGGACTAGGCTGTGTTTCCACCTCAGCTTCCTTAACAGCAGCATTTTTCTCCAGAAATTTTCCATGCTCACTTCAACCAGTCATGCTTTATCACTGACAATATGTATCAGATGCAATCAAGGGGAGCTCTCTTGATGAACATGCAAATACTCAATGCCACACAAGCTTGTTGCTTATTGCATTGACTATGAGTCTTTAATCCATGAGTTTCTGTAACAGGAATCATGAAAGCTGTCAAAATCAAATTTATTCACTCATTATTCAAGCTTCAATATTGAGTGAACAAATTAAGAGTCCTATTACTCAATCTATAAAAGCTATCTCACCTTGAGGCTTCAACAAAACCAAACAAGCCACCACAAATAACCTCATCACCAGTTGATGCATTTCTTCTAGATCTGGTAAGGTCTGAACCTTCTGCCTGGAAATTAGGCCATAATTCCAGCAGCTAACCTCTTCCTTGCTGAACATATGTCACGCTGAATCTTGACTACCACTGCTGGGAGCAATATATAAACATTCTGCAAGCATCACAACCATCAGTGCCACAAAACTACCTTACCTTTGTTTAGCCATTTTTCAGGCATTTCGAGCCTATTTACCAGATTTTTCATAAACCTTCCCAACAACATGAAAAAAAATATATATATATCAGTCCTTATTTGTGTCAATACCATCAACTCAGTATACTCAAACTCAAAGTTATCCTTTTTCTTTCAAGCATCATGCAAGAATACTTGGGGGCTTTGCTTAATGAATTTCAAAAACATGCTGTGATTTAACCATGGCTCCCTTCATTTCATAGCAGTGCTCTATGCTTCGAAAAAAAAAATCATGCTCTTATTCCATGGTAGGATGATAATTTTCTTGAAACTATCCATGCTTTTGTTGTCACAACACCGCCAGATACAGTCAAGCAAAACAGCAGCAAAAGGTCAAAGTGATGCAAACAAGCTTAGTAAGAAGAGACTTTTTTTTGTTCTTCACTTTTGAAAAAACCCAGATTCAATTTCATACTTACTTAACCTCTGATTTACATCAGAAAATGATATCAGTGAAAGTAAGTTTTGTTTTTCTCCTCAAAAGGCCAAATCTAGCTATTGAAAATTAAAGAAATCACATTTTTTCCCTCTTCCTCTCATACTCTGACACTACCTCTTTCCTGAAAATATTTATCTTTTTATCTCAAATCATCATGTCCTTACAAGGTTGAACCGTTTACCTGAGGACTAGGCTATGATTCCAGCAGCTAGCTTCCCCCTTGTTGCAACATATATTAAGCTAATCTCTGTTCTTGATCTTTACAATCACTGCTGGGAGCAGTTTATTAACGCCCCTGCAAGCATTACAACCATTAAAGCTACATGCATAACAATCTTACTATTGTTTAGCCACTTCTTGAGCATTTCAAGCCTATTTGAACATACCCTTTCACTGAACCTTACCAGGAAGCATAGAAGATAACCTCTTCATTGTTGATGCTTATACCAGGCAATAATGATATTCTAGATATCTTATACCTATATCAATCTATATGTCTAGCTAACATAAATGTGAAGCTACAATTCTAGAGAGAAATACTCTCACAAAAGCAACATGCATATGTTTTCTAATCTAAAACCCAGACACACAGCAGTGATCATAAGCACAAGCCCCTCACACTTCTCAAGGGATATTCATTGCCAGAGAACATGCAAGCAAAAGTTAAATCTTGTACTTTTAATCAGGCTACTGCACTTGGGGGCTGATGAGTTGGTTTATGTTGATTACCTTAACAGCAGCTCATCCATCCTAAACTTTTTAGCCTCATATTCATGCATCAAGCTGATCCATCTGAAAGCAAAAAATATTCAAATCAGGCAAAATCATTCCCTTTACATACCACAACCAGCATCAAATTACATTGATATCCAAATCTTGACAACACCTCAAGCAAATCCACTCTCCATAATCAATCATACCATACCATTTCTATCTATTGCAAGCGTATTGATTTAAACCAGAATCAATACATCAAGCATAGGCACTCTTATAATCAGGCTTTTACCATATCTATTGCATCACTCAAGAGCACATTTCCAGATCCATACGCCAAACCAACCAGCAACAAGCAAGTTTGAAGAAAAGAAGAACTATTATATTACTGACAGATCTCGTGCATATTCATATCAGGCACACACATGCAAAATTTACAATTTTAATTTGAGAATAAGTCTTTCAAGCATATAGAAGAAGTGAAAAGAAACTTCAAGCACAACATTCACTCTGTTGAAAAAAAAAAAAAAAAATCATGTATGAAGACAGGAGCTCACAAGAAAAATGGGCTAAACATCATGCTACTCAAGCAACGCCTAAAGCAATTTAAGCATTCCAAACTGCTTAGGTGCTTTAATAAAGAGAAAAGTAAAAAATTCACTGCCAGAACCAAGCCAAGACTACATACATTGCTTATTCATGATCAAGTTGTTGCTGAACAATGCAAGTCACCACTCGCCGCCATGCTAAAATGAGCTCAGAAAAACAAGGCTTCATATCCAAGGGATTCAAATGTTCCAAGCTATTTTGTTGCCTTAACAATATGCAAAAAGAAAAGAGAGGGGAGATCCATTCTGTTGCCACTAATAACAAAGCATTCAATGATTCTAGGTATTGCAACATGCTTGATAAGATGCTATAAATTCCATGAAGCATTTTCATATGTCATATATCCACTAAAATACCAAGCCTCAAGCTCTGCCATCAACAAGTAGCAGACCCATTTTGCTGCTGGGAATAAAGCCAACGTTTAAATACATCCATGAAGAAACTGTACTTTTAGCATGCCAATCCTATCTGACCATGGAAGAAAAACAATTCAATTCAAAGAATTTGAGCAAGCAAAGTATTATGCAAACCCAAAGATCAACAAGCACTTATTCAAGATTCAAGCATCCATGCACTACTGATTTCAGACGATCAAAGTCCCTATGATGTTCGAACTATTAAAAGTTCATCTACACAATGCCAAACTCATGCTCATGCCAAGCTCATTGTCAAGCCAAGCGGATCCATGGCCAAGAGTAACAAGTCAATACTTAAAGAAGCTTACGCCAAGCAAAAAATATTCTTAAGCATATAAGCATAGAAACACCAATCATGTCAAGCTTCTCTCTAAGGTCATGCATCCAACAGCGAACTAACAAGCATACAAAGGCAAGTCATTCCAAGCTTGAATCTTGCAAGATCCTATATGCATCGAAAACCAAGTGAGAATGACGCCAAGCCATTACATCCAAGCACATGCTTTCCAACACTAATGCACTCTCATTTGACCATTAAAGAAACTTGAGGAAGTCACAAGCTTATACCATCAAGCACATGCCTACGACGTGCCCAAGCATAATGGTCACTAATTGAATCTATTCAAACCGAAACACGCAAGGCGGACATCATACAAGCTCATGCTCTTACCAAGCCAAATTCCTTACATGACAACAAATTAATCAAGACATGTATACCTGGAGAGTCAAGCAAGACAATGCGAAAAACCAAATTGCCAAACGCTGCTGTAAAAGCAACACGAACCACTGCCATGCCATATAATTCAAATCAATAGTCTTTTCCAAACCATTTTGTGATAATCTTACTTCGTTAAACCAACATGCTAACCTATTTTTAACCTTATCCATACCAAATTTTTTCTAAACAATCTCTTGTTGTTGTGACAACCTCTTATCATGCTAGCTAGACCAAATCTCGATTCTTCTTAAAATGACCAGACCTAGTTTCAATAACCAAAAGCACCTTCCTATCAAGCAACAGATGCTTCTAACCCTTTAAACAACCATCATGCCAAGCTAATACCTAGAACACCTCATGCATATGTCAATCGGATCATAACCAAGATAGCCATGCCAAGCATACAAACTTCTCTCTTTCAAACGAGTGCGTCCACCAAGTAACCATCTGCTAGCTCAAGCCATCAAAAGCTCATGCCTAGAATATGCCCAAGCATGACTATCTCAATCGAAACAAAAGCCAAGCCAAGCAAAGATATTTTTTGTTTTACAATATCAAAGCTAATCAAGCAAGACCAAGCCATGCAAACCAAAGCAAATCCAAGCCAAGCAAATTACTGATGTAAGTATCAGTAACATGTTCAGGCCAAGCTAAGAAACTAAAATTTAAATATACCAAGCCAAGCAATGCCATGCTATATCATTCATTTTCACGACTATAGCAGTAAAATAGAAAAGGCTCACAAACTGCTTGCAAAAAAGGGCTCACAAAGGCAGGTTACATCACAATCCTAGCAATAAAGCAAAGTATGTGATAGCTGCAACAATTAAAACACAGCAAAACATGCCATGCAAATTCATGCTATATCACTGTTGGATTCAATCATTGACAAGCAATATCCATATTCATATATTGTCAATCAATCATTGTGATTATTGAGCAAATTCAAATCCCTGCAGCAAGCCGAAAGAGTTCACCACCAGGAACCGACGTTTCAATTGCATTCGAGAATACAACTTTAAACATCAAACGCAAGCATATCTCATGAGAAGATTCTTGTATTGATACTCACCTGGATATCATGAAGAACCACAATGCAGCGATTTAGCCCAGTATACTAATTCCCAGCAGCCAATTAAAGCAACGACAAAGCTAGCACCGCTGCAATGAAGTCAAGGTTGTGTGTAGTCAGTGCATTACCACAGCTACCATAAACTATACAAATTCACAAGGAACATGCTCAAAATAAGTAAGCAAGCCAAAGCCAAGCCACAAAGAAATCCTATACAAATGAAAATTCTACAAGAAAGCATTTATCGATCTAGAAGATAACACCAAGCAAGATGCAGTAAAAAGAATGTATATGACTCAGATATGCTAGTCAGGCACATGATCATGCAAATCTGTGACAATGAAGGAAAAGCAAGCTAAGCAATTCAAGCAAAAAAAAAAAAAAATCCAGTTACCGTGATCAAGTTAAAACTCACTTCATTGTTGTGTTCAAAGCTTCCACTGCTTACTGACATCTAGTTTGTCATCGGAATTGATACTCTCATATCCTGTGTCATTGGCCTCTACCACTCCACTGATGAAACAAAAGCTGCCGTAATCAATTTTATCAAGTCAGAGTTCAAGCACAGAGTATCCCATTTCAACAAAAAAAAAATGTGGAGAAGTCATAAACGCAAGCATTTACGATCCAGCAAGCATTATACAAACTTTCACATGCTATGATTTCAACATCAGGCATACTCTTAACTCAAG